>NC_142010.1:163189900-163511984 GCF_049901735.1 Notechis scutatus | reverse complement strand
TTGTATTGCATCTGGTATTCGGTCTGTTCTTTACTGGTGTGGAGAAGGGCAGTTACAAATCCAATCCAATCGAACGAATGAATGTACATTATTCCCAGCTCATATTAGCTCTCGATTGAAATGGAACCAGTTTCCTTCCCTGCTGCGCACGAAAGCTTTTTTCCTCCGCCCAGAGCATCGGTCTCCACGGCCCGCTTGGCCTCGCTGGGGGAGCCGCGCGTTCCGCCAACTTCACAGACGACCCTCCTCCGCCCTGTCGGTCTGTGATGCATGGTGGGCGGGCAAGAGGAAAGGAAGGAAAGCAAGCCAAAAAGCTGCCGGAGCGTCTGGGTGGAGCTGCTGGCCGCGCCGTGCTTCCATCCCGAGAACTCGCGACCCTCGGATTCATTTCCCAGACGAAGACTGGGTCCTCGCGAGTCCCTCAAGCGGAATCAGCAAGATGGTGAGGGGGCTCAGCCGACGGGAAAATGGGGCCTGGCTCCGAGATTAGGGGACTAACCGGATTTCTCTAAGTTCTCCTCTCTCTCTTGCAGCTGTGCAACCACCTCTTCATTTTCGTCGTTGTGACGGGGATCGCCCTGGGGCTCCAGACTTCGGTAGGAGATGCGTCCTCGCTCGGCGCTTATAGGCGCAGCCGCCGTTAAGGGGAAAGATGCCTCCCAGGATTAGGCATCGGGACTAGGATGGGAGGAAAGGAGGGAGACTCTGGGGCGAATTCCAGAGCACGGCCTGCTTCAGGCCAGGGCCTCTGCTCTTGCCAGCTCTGGGAGGCGGAGGAGTCGTCCTCCCCTCATCCGAGGAAACAAAAGGGTCTTCTTGAAAAATAGAGGTTCTGGACCTAAGAGAGGGAGAAATGGCTAGTTTTGCCATTTCCGTGCAACAAAAAGTTTTGCTTTGTTGTACCAGAAAATACGTTGTACACAGTGAGGGCTTTGTGAAAGAAAAAGAGGAGGGGAGTTTCTTTTTCTCCAAGAAGGAAAATTCACATTTCACACAAAGGCAATCTCTTAACTACCATTGGAAACCAGGAAGAGTGCTCTGGTCTTTGAGTACTTTGAGCCCATATTTCTCTGCCTACAATTGCAGAGTTGGAAAGCGAGGAAAACTCCCTGTAAGAGAAGGATGCACAATGTTGAAACCCGAGAACTGTATCTGGGCTCTTGAACTCCTCCAGAATATACCACCAAATATGTTTAATATGAAGGGGAGAAATAATTATAGAGGGAAGAGCATGTAATTCATTATATGTAAATATAAATTGATTTACAATTTGTAAATTTGGTCCTGTGCATGTTCCTAAATGTCCATGCTTCCCAGCCTCCTCAGCCCCATCTAAATTTTAAATCTTGCTATTAGACCATGAATATAGAGCAAAGTAATGGTAGAAAAGTCAGACAACAATTCACAAAGGCATTATTATAAACTGTCATTAACATTTCAAACAATGCACAAAACAGTTTTGGTTTTTATTGGAGCAATGCCTTGAACTGTCTTTCAAGAAGACTATAGGGATAGACATTTAAGTAGGTGAAAATAAAATCTAAAAAAGGTGAGAGAATTAAGAGTGGGAAACAGATATAGCACTATCATATTCATGGCATTTTAAAAGCTCACAAAGTTGCTTTTGGAGATTCAGTCAGTTCAAATCAAATTTCTCAATAACACCAAGATTTTGCCTGTGAGTTCTATAACTGATACCTGAGTACTACATTGGCAGATCTCTCTGTTTCCTTCTGTCTCTCTCCACCCCCCAATATGTATACATAGATAGAATTAATTAGAATTAAATAATGGCCAGCACATATAGTATTTGTCTCCTTTTACATGCTTGATGAACATTCTGTAGATGTTCTGCTAAAAATTGCCCTAAAATACAAAGCTGGTTTAACCTCTTATCTTCTGACTCAATGTTTTCAAAAGCAAATAAGTGGTTATTGAGTTCTTATTAAGTGTTGTGCATGCTAATTTAAAATTAATGTGAAATAATTGACTACTGACCATCTGTATCCATATATCCAGATGGTCCATATCATTTTAATCAATTATGTGAGTTCTGACTGAATCAGAAGAATTGATTTAATATAATTTATTCTGAGGAAGAGAATTCCTCCCTACCCCCTGTCTATTCAGGTGAAAAAGTCTACATGTTGAAGAGATGTAAAGAAAAGCCCTCTGGGAGGAGTGCAACCAAATAAAAATCATGAAAGAAAAGCATTTGTTACATGTTCCCAGCAAATGATTCATCCTCATCTGGAAACAAAACACATTATCTTAGGTTTGCAGAAGGAATTTCTTATTAAGTTTAAGAAATTAAGTAGATAAATTCTAGTAACTGGAATAATGTCTGGAAGGCCTTATAAAGATGCATAAACTTATTGAAAACCTATGAATTTCCACAGTTTTTTATTGAACACATATTAATATATTACTCTTGGAAATAGGGTTCAGAAATGGTGCTTGAATTCCCAGAATTAAAGCTTCCCTAAAAGTGAAGTCATTGACTAAACACTTAATAATTGCCATAGAAAATGTTTTAAACAAACAAAATTTAAGCTGCTTCAGGCAAAGGATCAAAATATCCATTATAAATATTTCTGGTGAGTTGCATGCTGTCCTTTATACAATTTTCCCTCCCTTTTATATTAACTGCAGAACTGATCAAAATTACATTTGTAAGGAATGTTTCTTTTTCTGGTTTATCCTGAACAATTCTTTCTCACTGTGAATATGGTGGTCTTAGAGATGGCCTATGTTATAGTGGTGTAAGTAATTTTATCTCACTCTCAGATCTGCTTTGGGAATTTACCTTAAAACACTCTAAAGATTCATCAAAGCAATTATTTAAAAGTGCAAGTGTTCTACACTTCTTCTGCAGCTCTTGAATTTCCCACCCTTTATTAAATTTATATATGTATGTATGTGTTTGATTTATATCCTGCCTTCCCTCCATAAGCTCAAGACTACTTAACTGGGGTTCTCCCTTTTTTCCATCCCGACAGCAAAGATATGCGATCCTTAGCTTAGGGTCATCCAGTGAGTTCCCATAGCTGAGGGTGGATTGGATTTGAATCCAGATCTCCCCAACCCTAAAATTACCCCTAATCATGGCATTGAATTGGCTGTTATTCTGAAGATTTGAATCCAGATCTCCCCAACCCTAAAATGACCCCTAATCATGGCATTGAATTGGCTGTTATTCTGAAGATTTCTCAAAGCAAGCAATTTGGGTGCTATGGTGCCACAGTGAAAGGGAGCAAAGGAGCAGTGATAGAAACAAGCCAGAACGGTGATAGTTTCTGCGATAGTCAGGATGTAACATGTTTAGAAGGTGTAAAAGTAGAAAGCTGAGTGCGAGTAGCAGCATCACTTCATCTGGCCAGCAATATCATGTATTTCAAAGAATGTTTTTGGATCTTTTACAGGCTCTGTAAGTATTTTATCTAATATCTAGCCAGTATATCTATTTGGAATTTTGAAAATAAAACACTTGTGTACAATGGGTGGGCAGAAACAGGGGCCCTGTCCATTAACAAAATGGCTGCCCAAGAAGAACAGCCATGAAATGTCAATTTTTATAAGACCTTCTGATAAACATCCCCTCTAGCCTTCTAGAGTTGTCTCTAGCACCTTGTAGCACCATTTGCTTATCTTTGTCTTTTTTCTTCTTTTTTTATGAGCAGCTTGCCTATACTAACTACCAGTTTTCTTTTCTAAAAACTATTTAACAGGCCTGTTAAGGTTCAGCAACATTCCTTGAAATACATATAATACTGCTGACCATAGCTTTATATAGCAGAAATACAACTTCCTGAAAGTTTTGTTGTTAAAATAATAGTGCATAGAAAGGTCACATTTATGTCCTTGCCTCTGTTATTAGAGACCCCAGCTTTGTGCAGTGATTTCATACCAACAAATTTAGCAAAAAGTATTATCTGGAAAACCTCTGTAACAAGAAAATTTCAAATCCAATGAAAGTCCTATGAACTTTAGGTTCCAGATTACTTGATTTTCTAAAGGCAAGAGAATGACTTTTGAGGAAATGCAAATAAGTGGAAGGAACTGGTGTTCAGGAAATCTGTGCCTCCTGGATGGTGTTAGATATAATATAATAGAATAGAATTCTTTATTGGCCAAGTGTGATTGGACACACAAGGAATTTGTCTTGGTGTAAATACTCTCAGTATGCATAAAAGAAAACATACATTTGTCAAGAGTCAAGAATCATAAGGTACAACATTAATGATAGTCATAGGGTACAATAAGCAATCAAATCATACTAGGAAACAGTCAATATAAATCGTAAGGATACAAGTGACAAAGTTACAGTCATACAGTCACAAATGGGAGGGGATGGGTGATAAGGAGTGATGAGAAGATTGACAGATTGGAGACTTTGTAAATAGTTGAACAGTGTTGAGGGAATTATTTGTTTAGCAGAGTGGTGGCATTCAGGAAAAATATATAAGTGACACAACATTAGCATGCAACATGGTACAGTGGAACCTCAGGTGATGACCATAATCCATTCTGAGAATTCAGTTGTCAGCTGATTTTGACATCCCTGGAAGCGCATGCACAGGAAAAAAAAAGGTGTGGTGCGGAAGGGGAAATCGGCATGGAACAGCAAATCGCCCCACCTGTGCTTGCACCTGTGATGACCTTTGATCATCATCCGAATTGGTCACAAACGGAAGCGTTTGCAACCAGAGGTTCCACCTGTATCTGGATTAGCAGTCCTACCTTGCATGTAATAGCATCAGCATGTTTGGGAAATGTCTGGATTTTAGCATGCTGGAATAAATATGCACAAACTGGCCAATAATGTTCCTTGCTATCTTCAGAGTAGGCACCATGTGGCTTGGAACAATTAAGGTTGAAAATGGAGTATACTTTTTATTTTACTAAAAGTATTACATACAATAAAAGCAATAAAAGCCTTGGTTAACCAAAGCCATGGTATGTTATGGTGGACAATAGTTTATTTCATAGCCTCATCTATTGGTAACCCAGAGGGTAGATGTTTTGTTGTAGCTCATTTTATATCAGGTGTAATAGTTCGCTGATATACAAATTTAGTAAATGATGATGACGACGACAACAACAACAACAATATATGTAACTTGAAATATAAAAGGAGGATGCAGTTAAGTACAGAATTAATAAAATGAAAAAAAGAAAAACAGTATGGGATGTGTTTGTGAAACTAAGAGGAAGCAGAAGGGTGTAATAGAACTGAATTAAAGTAATTAACCGAAGAATACATATGAAGTGAAAGTGTAGATTTATTACAAATGAAAGAGCTAAAATGTATCAGAAAATATGCCTTGGTGTTAGCTAGATTGTTTTGGTGTGTATGAAAGAAGAAAGTATAGTTTGGTAATAGTTTCATGTTATGATTCAATGAATGGTGATACTCAAGAAAAGCAAATTCAATTTACTCCCAACAGAATGAATGGAAGATGGATGTAAGGAAGATTAACCCGGAAGTAGATTGAAACTTAATGAAAACTGTTACAAACACTATACAGTTTCACTAGTGGGAAGTATTAAAAATATGTTTCCCTTTCTAAGAGTGAGCAGGGAATAAGACAGTAATGTGTGATGTCCCATTGTTATTTAATATAATATAATTATGAATATGGTATAAGGAACACTTTTGACGATGTGAGTATGAACATGCATGATATTTTATATATAGATAATGCTGTGTCCAAATGAAGATAGATTATGTAATACAACAGATTATGTATCTGAAAATTAAAAGCCAAGATAGATATCTTAGACAGAAAGGATACAGTGAACAAATGCAAACAGTGAAAAACTAGAGCAAACATCTTGGTTGAATGTTTACTAAAATGGGGAAATGGACAGAGAAATGTATTAATTGGTTGAGGAGAAAAATCAGGATTGGGTAGTTAGTGAGATCCTTAAAAAAAAGATGAGAAAAAAAATGCAATGTATAAATATTTTATGGCTGTGATGGAAACAAAATGGTTTGCAAAATAAAAAGATACGAAAGAGATATAGTTATTGGTAATTTGTATAAACTAGATTTAAATAGATTTTCTTTTCATTTCTTTTATGTTTTGCCTTTCATTATTTTTATTATTAGATTTTTATTCTGCCTTTATTACTGTGTAAGTAGCTCAAATGTACCTTCTTCCTTCCTTCTATTTTTCCCATAACAACAACCCTGCAAGCTGCTTTCATGCCTAAGGTCGGACTAATATGTCCATATGTGGCTTAATCAGCATTTTTCAAACCATTATGGTTTGAAAACTTTTATGATGTATTTTATAAGATGGCTGCCATACAGTATCACTAGTGGGAAGTATTAAAAATACAGTATGTTTCCCTTTCTAACAGTTTCTCTCTCTCTCCCTCTCCTTCCCTCCAGCTCTCGCTCCCTCCCTTCCTGCCTCCCTTCCTCACTCTCTCTCAAACACACACACACACACACAAAAGTGAGTGTGTGTGTGTGTGTGTGTGTGTATGAGGATGGTTATGTTCAGAGTCATTTTTTAAATAAATTTTTACAAGCCTTCTCATTTTCATAATATGACAATGCCTGTCTTCAACATTCAGCCCTAACCTATCTAGCAATGTTGAGAAACAGAGAAGGCAAAACTAATATTCTGCCTCTCTCATTATTAGTCATGGGATAATACAGTATTTATGATCCATTTCTTTTGATCCATTACAAACCTTCTGAAAAGGATTTCTCTACAGCTCAGTTGCTGCAAAATGGCACTACAAAAATGCTTTGCTATGCAGCAGGAGACTTAATTTCTGCAATAAAGTCTTTTGCTAATAGAGGCATCAAGTCTGTGTTAGAGCTGAATGGGAGAAAATTTTATTTTGGAAAGTGCCATACCAAGATCAAGCCAAGTAGGTTGATGCAAGTCTATCTGATAAGGCTGTAAATATGTTCAAGATGAAAAGAGCTTCAAATGGAATTCATTTGTGGACTGTTTTCAGAATTATATCAAGAACTGTATAATTATATCAAGAACTGGTGGTGCTATGTAAAAAGCTTTATGAAAAACCAATACAATATTCATAGTCAGAGTTTTCAGTAATGGAGTAAAGAAAAGGATTGTATTATGCTGGCTCTCCTGAACATTTTCCCCCTTAATCTCAAACAAAACTTGTATTGTCATTTATGTTTGGAAGAGTTGAAATTTGAAAATTGAAAGCAGAAATATGCAACTGCAAAGTATAAAATTGCACACATTTTCAAAAGTCCAGTGGGAAAAGTTGAATGTTATCACAGGCATCCTTCTGTTATACCAGCAACTATAGAGAATGGCTTTTTTATTTTATGGCACATATCTCCGTTACAATTCTGTTTTATCACTGAAAACTTTAAATGCAGCTGAGTCAGACATAAAAATGTCTGTTAGTTGTCTTATACACATTTGCAAAGGCATTCTAATCTTCTGACAGAATTGGAACACTTTTTTTTTACTTGATAGCCAGAAACTTAAGGAGGCTCTTGCTGCTTTTAAAATGATTTCAACCACTCTGACCTTATAATTCTGGTATGTCCAAATTGCCTAACCTCCTGGAGACTTGCTCTGATTGAATGGGCATGGTCTCTTTCCTCCCAAGGGGTGAGTTTTGCAGCTGTGTTTGGCTGATCCGTAGAAAGGAGTGGAAACATATGAGACATGCAGAAAAATCTTTAAGAAAAGTGAACATTTCAGTACTGAAACTTTGTAGATTGCTTCAGTTAATTGGCCAGATGGGTGTAGAAAACAATCAGTATGACTTGTAGAGAGTTTCCATTCTCGACTAACTATGGGAGAAGGCAATCAGTGGAAAACTGATCATAGGCATATATCACTTGTATTTGCTTAATTGCAATTGCTTGAACACATTTATGCATATCTAAATTTATTTTTGAAGTAGACAGCATTATGTAAAACATGATGTAAAAAATAATGAGCAAGAGAAATTAAAGACAGAAAATAAAAATAACGTTAAGTCAAACTTACTTATATCAATACCACTCACTGTTTCTCTATTGTTTTTGCAAACCTCTGCTTTTAAGACATCCCTACTCTGATTCATATTTTGCTTGAATACAGGAGGAGAAATATTTTCATCTGTGCCATCCTTCTCATTTAGTGCAATGCATGGTTTGTATATATTTACTACACAGTTTATATGTTCTAAAGAAAACATAATGTGAAAAAGCACTAAACTATTATATAAGGGAGTCTCTTTGAAAAGCAGTTTTTCCCGAATTATGTTATTTTAATAATGTATTTTGTTTTAACATCTTATAGGAAGAGCCAGTTAGCAAATCTAAAATCTGTGCCAATGTTTTTTGTGGAGCTGGACGGGAATGTGCTGTAACAGAAAAGAGTGAGCCAACCTGCTTGTGCATTGAGGTATGACATTTTAACAGCAAAAATCCTTTTATAGCATAAACATTTCTGTGAGTAAATTGTTGTTGTTGTTTTTTCTTGTGGCAGTTGTAATCATATAGTCCTACAAACTCTTCTCGGCCATGGATGGACATATAGAGATAAACCAGATTTACATAACATTCAAAAGAGACACCGCAAGCTATAGTATATAAACAGGGGTCAAATTCCATACTCATTTGCACTAAAATGATGTCATGTATTTGTGTAACAAAACAACTACAAACAAACAACTACACTCAGAGACCACCAAGGATTCCTAACAGTTTTCTGACTATGTCTAAGCATTTATGTCATTGTTATCAGTAGTCACTGTTACTATGACAGCAGTAGGTGACTTAGTGTTTTCTATTGGTCTGGACTTGACTCCTATCAACCTTAATCAGAGAGAGAATTGTATGATCCTTGCCATGAAAGGCAGACTTTAAAGCAGGATTAGGAACCTATGGGCTTCCAAATTTGCTGAACTATAATTTCCAGTAACAAGTCTTTTTAAGTCTGAATTGTGGGGGTGGGTGGTAGATTATCCAAGAACCTCCTTTTCCATAAACAGAATCCTCCTATAAAATCATCAAGTAAAGAAAAAATTATATATAATATTCTTAATTGGGTCAAAGAATTCCTGCCAAAAAGTAAAGGGACATAGTTAAAGTAATTTTCATACTCAAATGGTTTTCATTAGAGCATAGCATGGAATAATCTTATTGTTTCCATACATATACCAAGTTGAAAGGCTACACTTTATGCTGTATTTATATACTTGTCTTGATTAAAATTGTTTCAGGAATAAATAATTTATGTTATAAATTCATGCAATTAGTTACTGAAAAACAAAGCTTAAAAATTATTATTTTAATAGCAGAATTTAGTTTAATTGTAAACAGAACACTGCATTATAAAAGAAACAGATGTATTAAAGTAGATCCAATTATTGTTCTCAGGTATTTGTTTTGAGGGAATTTTAAGTCAAATTATGTGTGAAAACCTTCAAATTGCATTACTATATAAAATATGCAATCAGTTGGTTGCAATCTATAAAAGATATGCAACCAATCCTGCTTATATTAAATGAAGAATTGGCTGCATTTAGTAATCTTGTGGTGTTTGGTCAAAATGTTCTGAAACATGCAAAATATTTAGAAAGTTCTTCAATGAGATAAGATAATAATTTCAGTCTCCCACATAGGCTTGAGAACTAAAGATCATAGTTTTTGTTTTGTTTTTCATAATAAACACTAGTAAATTTCCACAACAGTAGTTACCAGTAATTAATAATAATTTGATTTGTGTGTCTTTGATGGTTTGCTATGATGAAAAGGTATGTAAGGGAAAATTAATTGTAAAAATAGAGAAAATGAATTTAAATTGTCCAAACACTTGCCTATCACTCTGTTGCATGCCCTTTGTTGTCCCTGTGATTTATGAAAGTGAAATTACTGCATCCATCTCAACATACAACTATGGTACGTTGCTACAGCAGCTATTTCATGGGAAGTGTTGAAACTTGTATGTTAGTGTGGAGATGCCTTAAAGTGATTTGAGTTTTCGACAGGATATTCAGGATTTAAATGTGCGGTGTTCAGATTGTATATATGTTGTGTGACAATCTGCTCAATCTAAAGAAACAAACTATTATTTGTGATGCAATCACTACCTTCATTGATCTAAAGAAAATTGTTTGCAACAATGGCCAAGAACATGACATTGTTTGTTGCCACTGGTTTATCTGTAAAGCCATCAGGAATGAACTCAGGGAAACATGGCTTTTAATTCTGTTTGTCTCCTTGGCTCCAACTCAATTTGAATTTTAAAAAATGAGCTATTATGTTTGAAGGAATAATCTCAACATGTATACATTTTGTCAGAGAAGGAAACCTTATAGTTATATTAATTATAAATATATACTAATTATGTAACTGTTACAATGCATAATTGGCATTAGATGAACTATGTTTTCAGGGAGTTTGTAATTCAGCAATATGTGAAGGGCCATGAGTTCTCTGCCCTTTTCCTCTAAAATTGTGAGGCAATAACAATGCACTCCTTCAAACACAAAAAATGTTCCATAAGACCCTTCAGTTTTAACAGGATGTGAGACAATCTTTTGGTTAACTATATTCTTTTAATAAACCACAACTGGATTTATACAAATCATTGGCTGTGTTCATATAACATGTCCAGGGTTAACTTAATCCTAGTTTATTTAATTATCACATTTCTTTTGATCATATGACACACTGGACCATGAACTGATAGGGTGGATTGAGAGCCGTGGTGGTGCAATGGTTAGAATGCTGTATTGCAGGCTAATTCTGCTGTCTGCCAGCAGTTCAATCCTCACCGGCTCAAGGTTGACTCAGCCTTCCATCCTTTTGAGGTGGGTAAAATGAGGACCCAGATTATTGGGGGCAATATGCTGATTCTGCAAACCACTTAGAGAGGGCTGTAAAGCACTGTGAAGCGGTATATAAGTGTAAGTGCTATAGTGCTATGGATTGAGGCTGGAAAACACTTCAAGCTAAAACCACATAATCATAACCATTAAATCATGATTTCATTTACTATGATTTCTAAACCACAATGGGCAATTTCATACAAGAATAGTTAAGCCAAGGAAAGTATTTTACAATTAAGTACACTATCTTAATCCAGGCAAAATCAGTTTTATAATACCTGCATGTCATGACCTTTCTGTGCCGTTTATAATCTAGTCAGTCCACATCATTCAAGATAATGAAATTACCAAATTAGAATCTAAGGCTAAAAAAGTAGACTGATCAAGTTATTCTGCAAAACTCAGTTTTCAAAATTAAACTCAGACCTTCCTTCATGAATTCCTTGATCCCCCTTTCCTGGCTTTTTCTTTTATAGAAGTGTAAAACCCACAAGAGGCCAGTATGTGGCAGCAACGGCAAGACATACCTGAACCACTGTGAGCTGCACCGTGATGCTTGCCTCACTGGTTCCAAGATCCAGGTGGACTATGATGGCCATTGTAAAGGTAAACAAGAAACCTGGATGCACCTTGGGCTCCATTAAGGCGAACTGAATTCTATGAGGCCTGGACAACAAGTCTTAAAACTTGTCAGGCAATTAAAATTAACCAGTTTGAAACTTCTGTTGTTGAAGGTCTTGGGGAAAAAAAGAGGTTGGACATAGCAAAGTAAGCCATAATATGGGATTTCAGATTTGAAGATTCGGCCAGCAAGGGCTGAGCAAGTTCCTGAACAAGAATGTAAATAAAGCAAGCCGATTAAACTTCGGGCGTAGGGTGTTCTGGGTTCCACTTGGACTATTTAAGCTATTTCAGTATTTACACTTTTGTTAAAGTGTATTTGCTATTGTAAAATGTTATTTCTATGGGACTAAATGTATTTTTGAAAAAGATCTCATCATGCCAGGAAACATTTTATTTAAGGCAAAGAACTTTAAATTGATCATCTTTGATAGCTAATGTAAAAAGTTCATTTAGTGTTGATGTCCTTTGTTACTCAAACAATAAAAAAGTTTTAAAAAATCCACAAAAATTAAAAACAAAAAGTAGACAACATTTAACATTTGAAAACTTAACACAAAGGAATGGGAAACAGTTCTGCTCTTGCCACCTCAATAAATTTAACACTGACTAATGGAAACATTAAGAAGAAGAGTTTTGCTTTGTAAATATACATAAATGCAAAAAAGAAACAATATTCAAGGATAGAAGGGTAGAAAAAAGAAATGAAAATAAGACATTAGCCTATAAGAAATTTAAACCTTTAATATATATTGAAACCTTGACCACACAGAAAAACCCACCTTTTCATTAGATTTATGAAGAATTGGTTCATGAATACAAGGTGAAACATTATAAATTCAGAATGGTTCTGTCTTTCCAGTGTTCAATTTTTCTTGCTGCCTCAAACAGAAATGTAATAGAAATGAAACATAAATATTATATTTTTGGAAATTAGGGTGCAAATTATTACTAGCCTTTATTTTGAATAATTTGCTTCACTATGTGGCCTCTAGTAGATCTGTGCATTTTGTCACCTTGATCAAGCAGCTTTTATTCTGATGAAGAACGAGCCCCTTTTGTGATTCTGTCACCCAATTAACTCATTTTTTGCTGGAGCCTTCTTGACACCATCTTTTGAAAAGGATCAGCCACATCTTCTTGGCTTGGGAAAACAGTAGTAGACATCAGCAACATTTTATTCAACTGGATTTCTAAGCAGGAATGAATACTTTTACAGTAATGTATAATGCAATTCCTTCTCCCTTTCTGTGATTGTTTGTTTTGAACAGATGACATAGCTTAATTGCTATGTTCAAATTATTGTAGTCATATCATATGTTAATAGCCCACTCATTTATTTCTCACAGAAGACTTTAGTACATATGGAAGCCAATGTTTAGAAGCCAATGTTCTTTCTCATTTTTAATTAGTTTAAGAAGCCATTACAGAAAAGTCCAGTTTCTTTCTACCATGATGTTCTGGTTAGAAAGTCCTCTGAATTGAGAATACATTAGTTTTTTAAAAATATTTTTGCCAATGCAAAAAGAAAAAAATTGGAGGAAAAAAAGAAACACACAAAAGCATATCTGCCTGGCCAATTTGATTTTGTAGGGTTGGTGTGCTCTGGGCTCTTTCAATTAAACACTGTCGTCTCTCAGAATGCCTGTAGCAGCACCTACCCTCTCAAATGAAGTTCCTCTCCAAGATCTGGTGTTCCCCTCCACTCTGCAGTTGTATAAAAAGCTGCAAAGGAAATTAAATATAAAGAAATATCAGTAGTATCAGTTTCTTAATAATTCTCTAAGCATGACCCCTGGTATAAAAGATTTGGTCAAACATAAAAGAGCACTTCAGATTAGTAGGTAATAATTATTGTACTATTAGTAATAGTACTAATAACAGTACATTATTATACAGTAATAGTACAATTAAAGCCATTGTTCTAGGGACTGAAGAAGACTCCATAGCAGTGCTTCTTAACTTTGGCAATTTGAAGATGTATGGATTTCAACTTCCAAAATTCTGGGAGTTGAAGTCAATATATCTTCAAGTTGCCAGGGTTGAGAAACATTGTTCTACAAGTTCTGCAAAGGGGGGGATCCCTGCCTTTACCCCAAAATTCTGGTGGTAAATGATAGTGATCTAAGACTGTTGTGAGACAGGGAAGCAGCTTGACATTTAGAGAAGTTTGCTGCCTTCCTGGAGTTCACATTCTGAATGTAAGGGAAAGGCTCCCAAGAATCCTTAAGGCAACAGACAAAAAGAAATTCATTTCTATCTACTCACAATGAAAGAAAATGACATTTATTAAGTTCCTACATTGACCATCTCACTTAACTGACTGTATCTGATATTATTAGATAAAGTTTTTGAAAATACTGCAACACTTCATCATTATGAAACATTGGATAAGAAGGTGAAAAAAATGGAGACAAGTGATTTCTTCACTTTTCTTATTAAAAGGCTTGGCTCAGGAAAAGAGAGAATATTGAAAGTATGTAGTGTGGACTGTATTACCATTAGACATACCTGGTTGAACAATGATACAAGTGCGTGTACATTGGTGGCTCAGTGCCAAGCTAGAACAAGACAAGAGACAAGTGATCCAGCAAAGGTCTCTACAGATGTTCAGTAAACAAACTTGATGACAGTTAGAAAATAGGATTATATCTTCTCCTCATTTAGCTACTGCAATTCGTTCCTCAAGTTGGAAGCAAAATAGTCTTAAATGAAAAATGAAGAGGAGGGGGAGATAATTCAGACAAAAGTTTTCTCATATGGCTTGCTAGCATCAGTCTTACTACTGTGTTGTTATCAGGTGCATGAAATTGGATTATAAGGGTACGTGTACTTTGGACAATGATTTTTAATATATTTTATTATTAATATTTCTTACCATCACATTTGCAAATGGTTGCTAAATGAGGTAACTGCTAAACAAGGCACCTGGAAGGAAAAAAATATTATTTTTAGCCTGGAGAAGAAAAGCCTGCAAAGAGACATAATAGTTCTCCTCAAGAATTTAAGGGGCTGTTGTTTAGAAAGGGGGGGAGAGAATTACAGGTAGTCCTCGAATTATGACCACAATTGAGCCCAACATTTCTCCTGCTAAGTGAGACAGTTGTTAAGTGAATTTGTCCCATTTTATGACCTTTTTTGCCACAATTGTTACATGAATCACAGCAGCTATTATGTTAGTAATACAATTGTTAAGCGAATATGGCTTCCCCGTTAACTTTTGCTTGTCAGATCGCAAAAGGTGATCACATGACCCAGAGACATTGCAACTATCATAAATATGAGTCAGTTGCCAAGCATCCAAATTTTGATCAAATGACCATATCTTTTCCTATTAATAGAGAAGAAGCCTGAGGACTCAGCTGCAAGTCCAGGTAAATATGTTTTTATGATGTATTTTATTTTTTATTATTTTTATTATCATTCTGATTATTACAGCCGGTTCTCACTGGTTCAAGTGAACCGGTAGTTAAGATTTTGTGCAGTTCGGCGAACAGGCAAATCCCACCAGATTTCTGCCTGTTGCATATTGATCATATTCAGTGTCCTATATATGAACTCCTAGCAAATGAAGAATCAATATGTCTGAATAAATGTTGTTTTGAAAAACAATGGAAATTTTTTAAAATGTAAAATATCAATAATTTGGGACAAGTTGAAAATGCCTAAATGGCACATATCATAAACTGTGTTGTTATTGAATGTATTAAATGAACATTTTCCCATTTGATGTCAAACAATACCTTACATTTTATATTGAATTTGAATCCTTTGTTAAAATCTTTTGGTATTTTAATAGGAAGTGCTCCATTCTTAAGTGCTGTCCCTTCCTTATCTTCATAATCCTGATTTTTGGATTTATTTAAAAACAGAACTATTGAATGTCCCTGAAGACAAAGGGGTGTGTGTGTGAAATTATCTTTCTTTTCTCCTCTTTCCCTAATTCTTTCATCATTTTTTTCCATTCTAATAAGATGCAGTCATAGCACTGAATTAACTGTTCAAATAACTTGCAGAGAGAAGTCTATATGCGTTAGTTCAGTTGAGAGTCATTAGGATAGGTTGTAGTATTTTAATAATCTTATCTATATATAGGTTAATATTCATATTAGCACTGTTTGCTACAATATCTTCCAAGAAATTTGTTATTAAACCAAAGTAATTGAAAATCATAAGGGACTCGGGAAAGTGTTGAATCCCTCTCCCTGTCTAAGACAATGAAAGGCTTTTCCCCCTGAAAGTAGTTTCTTTCAGATATGTCATGCACCTAAAGAGCAAAGCAAATATCAGGAAATAAATATATGCTAAACCATTTTCTTGTAAAAATTAAAATAGAGATTCTCAAACTTTGCTCTACTATGACCCCTAAAGTGATAAATTAGTTTGTGAAACTTGCCCTTTTTTAAAAAAACTGGTTATTTGGGATGGGGGTGGGGATCAGAATGAGGAAAGAAGTATAATTGGTTACTTCTGATAATTTCACTTTTAATCTGCACAGACAAAGCAGGTTCCAAAGCCCAAGTGAGTTTTGACAGCACTTAATTTTTGCCTATACATGCTTGATCAGATTTTTGCAACTTCCCCCTCTAAGTTGCTCATAAACCAATGTTTGAAAACAGATGGTTTAAAATAAAAATGTTCTCAATAGCCTAATTTTTTTAAAAAACAGTAATTTTTCCTTTCTCTGTTATTTCTTTCGCTTTACATTCTTGGTCCTACCTCCCCCCCGCCAATTCAATAGTGGTCTGCTATCAGACTGACCGTGATGAACTTCGGCGTCGTGTCATCCAGTGGCTTGAAACTGAAATCATTCCTGATGGGTGGTTCTCCAAAGGCAGCAACTACACAGAAATCTTGGAAAAGTACTTCAAGGTATGAATGAGATAGTTGATGTACTGCGTCTAATGTAGCATATGGGGTCATGAATAATTGTTTTTACTGTTTTAAAGTGCTTTTTATTGTTTTTATATTTTGGAATTATAAGTCATTCAGAGACACTGTGATGGACAGCTACAGAAATTGAATAAATGAATGAATAATAAGGGATCATCAATCTTCCTCTTTTGAGAGTATCAAAACTTTTAATGCTAACTTTCTGATAAAGGAAATTTAATAAGCTTAGCCTGAATTTCAGTAAAGCATTGTTTGTAAGCCATCCAGATGAGATGAGCAGCACATACATCCAATAAACAATAAATAAATAAACTAATATATGTTACATTGGAAGGAATATGAAAACTTGTATGCCTCCAAATAAGAACAGCTTGAACTATTTAAAAAAAAACCAAGAGCAATGTGCCATTGTGCTGATGTCCGCAGTTGGATGTCTGTATGCAGGGCCTCACTCTTGTGGACGGGGAGTGCAGAGTGCTAAAATCTCAGATTTTCCAACACGTTAAGAAATCACTGGTTATCAAGTCTGTCAGTTTATTTCAGGGAAAGGGAGCTGATGGAAACTCCAGATAGTTTAACCTTTCTTAAATGCTTTTTTTTTTGTGATTTTATAGAGTTTTGATGATGGAGATTCCCGCCTTGACTCCAACGAATTCTTGAAGTTTGTAGAACAAAATGAGTCAGCTGTCAACATTTCTACTTATATGAATCAAGAGACCAACAAGCTTCTCAGGTAGCTTCGGGTGGAAGAACATAAGAATATATAACTATGATTAAAAAGTTGATGAATTATGAGATTATTTGTTGAGAAATCTGCTTCTCCTGAGTACTAGAAATAAGCAGATTTATGCTTCAGGAAAAATCTATTACAAGTTGTAGATAGGCCAAAAGTGAGGTTCACATGAAGTTATCTGACATGACAGCAATTGATAATTTAAATATTAATTATTCACACTTTCCTGTGATGTGTTTGGGAGTCATTTCTAGATTGGATAACTCTCTATTGTATGTCTTCCAGGGGACTCTGTGTAGATGCTCTCATTGAGCTCTCTGATGAAAATGCTGACTGGAAGCTGAGTTTCAATGAATTCCTGAAGTGCCTCAACCCAACCTTCAATCCACCAGAAAAAAGTAGGAGCTCTGTGCTTGCACAAAATGGGCCTGGACTTGTTAAGAGAGTGGGGAAAGTTGAGTAGAATAGGGTAGAAGTAATATGCTGCACATATGTTTCAAAATGTAGTTGAAATAATTGCAACATATTTGGATTTCTGGCCAAATTTGGAGTTTTGAGAGTATGTATTGCTTATGTTTATAGAGCGGCATGGTGCCTAGTGGTAAAGACGCTTGCCTCCAACTTGGAAGGCTGAGAATTCTCTCCTGGAGCACAAAGAAAAAATATCTGCTGCAAAGTACATGTGGCGTCAGGAAAGGCATCTGGCCAGTAAACACTTAGCTCCATCCAGTCACTCCGACTTTTCCCTAAATTGTGAATAAAAAGGAAGATGAGCACTGCCCCCTAGAGTCAGACACGGCTGGATAGGGGAAACCTTTATCTTTATATTTCTTCCCATATACATTAATTGCATCTTTTTTATGGTTATTTAGAATGTGCCTTAGAAGACGAATCATATGAAGATGGAGCAGAGACTCAAGTGAACTGTAACCGCTGTGTCTGTGCTTGTGGGAACTGGGTGTGCACCGCCATGACCTGTGATGGTATGGACTATGCAGTTGGAAAATTCAGTCATTTAGTAGGATTCACCCCACTTTTCAAAGAAAAGCACGTTCTGTTTCAGCAAGTGGCTTGACTAAATAAATGAAAATACTAGAGGTTAGAGAAAAAAGAGGTAGAATAACATAATCTCACTGATAGCACATCATGCCAGATTAATCATTTTTGATCAAGCAAACCGATTTTCTGGAGTGAAGAACTTATTTGATACAAAGAAGGCAACAGAAATAATAAATTCCAAAATTGATGAATAGCTTGCTAGGGTCATAGCTTTCTTATTTAATTCACTGTCTCACACTGATCATTTATTTGTCTATTAAGGAAACAGTCCTGTCTTCAACTGGCAGCTGAATTTCTTTCACTTATGGGTATCTACTGTATAATTGCGATGATTCATATGACCTTCAAGAAATGAATATAATAGAATATGTAAGCCATAGTTGCCAGTCATTAATAGTTAAATATTACTGGAGAGGGGAGTCAAAATTAGGAACAAGAGATTTTGCAATATTTAAGGAAAGGATTGCTTTATCTGAATCAGAGTGTCCAGTCAGAAATCTAAGCTTGCTGGTCCTCCCATTGATTAGCAAAGGAAAATTGATATTACAGACTATAAAATGACTATTTTAGACAAAATAGTTATTTTTAATAGGATAAAGAGAATTCATTTGACTGCAGAAGCATACCCATTGCAAGGGGAAAATTGAAGAATATTCATTTCATCCTCATGTCTAACGTATGAGCTGTGGTGGTGCAGTGGTTAGAATGCAGTACTGCATGCTAATTCTGCTGACGACCTGCTGACTGCAATTTGGCAGTTCAAATCCCACCAGGCTCAAGGTTGACTCAGCCTTCCATCCTTCAGAGGTGGGTAAAATGAGGACCCAAATTGTTGGGGGCAATATGCTGACTCTGTCAACCACTTAGAGCCGTAAAGCACTTAGAAGTGGTACATAAATCTAAGTGCTACCGTATTGCTATTGCTATAACTGCAGAGCAGAAAGTTTGGAGGGAGAATATCGAAGATATAGTGAATGTTCTTTAAAGCAGACAACGTAAGACAAAACGGAGGGCTTGATCACTTTCACATGGAAGAACTGTGCTGATCCAAAATTTGGACTGCTCTTGTAGATTCCTATTGTTCCAACAGGCCTTCAAGAGCTCAGCCTTCAGTTTAGAGGAAATGCACAACAATTTTTGTCTTTGAAGCTACAGGGTGAACCACCTGGGATTCTCTTTTTTTGCTTCTAAAAGCCAGAAACTTTTGAGTACTACAAAATATCGGAACTGCTTTGCCAGCTGCACATCAGTAGCTTGGCTGCTCTTTTTTCCTTAAAAAGAATAAAAGCCACCCATAGAACAAAAACTTTCCATGGAAGAATATTGAAGGTTGGGTTGTGTGTTGTTTTTGACTGGGCACAGTCAAAATAGATAGCATTATCCTCTGCCCTATCCACTGTTAGATGGCACATTTCTCCCTTATGTTTTGCCAAAAGATCCAACATCCATTATTAATGTGAAAGAACACACTACAGTTTTCTATTGCTCTTTTGTTGAGTATGTGCAAACTCAATGTGCATTGAGTATTATAAACGCTGCTTCTGCTCATAGGTAAAAACCAGAAGGTCCCTTTTCAAGAGCAGCCTGAAGAGAAGCTAACTGAAGAAGAGCTAGCCAGATATGTTCAGGAGCTGCAGAAGCATCAGGTTAGAAGGAGCTATGTGTACAAGCTTATGTATTTCGGTACATTTATTCTGCTAAAGTGCTGAAAAAGTGTCTGTTCTTTGTTGGCTGCTAATATATCTGAAACCAGTACTGTATGTTGGCAAACAACTAAATGGGAGACAAATGCATGTCATTCCATGCAAGTGAACACAGGCATCTGGTACCAACCATGATAACCTCAAAAAGCAGCAGTGTCATGCTGCTTGTTCTGACATTTGCCCTCCTATACAGGTGAATGGAGAAATTGCATAATTTTGCATGCCTTTGTTATGTTCTCATTTATGCATTTTGCTTCTACATGAACAAAAATCTCTAACATGTTCCCCTTTTTCTCATAAAGTAGTAAACCAGTTCTCTGAAAATCTTGGTAGCCCTCTTGAGATGTAGCAGGAAGAACCATACCCTGTAAATAAAACGAAACTTTCTCAAGTAACCCCAGTTCCTGTATATATTCTGCACATGTCCATGTACTTTTCTGTTTCGGTACAAATGTGCATTGCTGATGTATTCATCTGGCATGTTTTTTCAACTTCCCAGTCTAGCCAGTTATTTCAACTTCTCAGTGACCTCCCATTTAAGTACTAACTGGGTTTGCCCCAGTTAAGTTTTCTGAGATAGCCAAAGTTGACTGGGGCTGCAGTAAAATATAACACCCTAAAATGCTAATCAATGTTACTTACAGCCCAAAGTTAAAAATACATTTAATACAGTATTGTGAATAAAAAAGAAAAGAAATAAAGTTACAAGGCAAGCCTGAAACATTTAATAATATAATGAAAGAACCAAATTACTTTAATAAATTATTGCTATAAATGTTGCAACCTTCTTGGAAGTGTCTGGAAATTAGTCAGCGAAAAGGACTGTTAACTTCTTAATCATAAGAAAAAATTAATTTTTCGGCAACTGGTTTTATAAGATATGTTCACCTTTGAGTTACAGTGGAAACTTTAATAATCCATGTGATCCAGATTCTGCCCCTGTATCAAAACAGTGCAGAATTTATAAGAGACACTGGTATGTGTGTCCATTGTCACCCTAGTGGATAACGTGCCATTTTGAGCAGGGAGGAGAATGGGGCATGAAAGATGTTGGAAGATCTTGGGATAATTAGGGAGGGAGTGGGATGATGCAGAGAGATAGGATACTTTGGATGCAGCAGTTTGGGTGCCTTGGTCCCAAATTTTCTATTTAAATTAAGTCAATGCTTTATTAATGTCAATGGCACATTTTGACAGAATGGAAAAGCCTTAGTAATAGTTATTAATTTGGACACGAGGGTGATTTGCTGCAATATCTGTTGTATCACTAGTTACCAGGCCTGATTGGGTGAATACAGTTGAATGTGAGAGTATCCCCTTCCTCCCTTACTATTCCATGTGCATCCCTCCTGATGCTGCATGCTTGTGGAAGAGGATGACCATATCAGATAGAAGGGCTGTACCATGCTTTGGTCAAGGGTATATAATACCTAAATCCTGTTTTCTTTTTTCTTCTCATTTTTCCTTAGGAGACCTCTGAAAAGATCAAGCAAATGACTACCAAAGAAATGTGAGAGGTACACACCAGAAGACAAAGTGTGTTACCTGTCTCACCTACCAATCTTCCTTCAATATGCAAGCAAGTTTAGAAATTATTGCTCAGTCACAGATATTTACATTGTGTAGCAAAGGGAGGGAGGTAAAGGAAAATGGATTCTTTTGAAATTTAAAAGAATCTCCCCTCCAATATTATGGCTTCTATAGCAAGGATATGAAGTTGAATTGAGAGTGATTAATGAGGACAGCAAGTTACTCCAGTTCTGGAGCTCCTAGAACTCAGGGGAAGCATCACTGTAAACTAGGATCATGGTGTCTTCTGTGAAAGTTGCATTGATGGGGGAGCATTGCCCTATGACTCTCTTGCTACAGCTTAAAATCTTTTTTCACAAATATTACTCTAACTGGAGGAGCCCAATAAAGAAAATGTAATAGCTATGCATATATTCCATGGCATATCACTTTTCTACACTCCATTTTGATATTTAGCCTTTCTGTTTTCTTCTGTCCTTCACTCAACCATTTTTTTAATATGGTGTTTCAATCAATTCCTGCAGAATCCCCCTACCCCTGCCATTGATTAATGTGCATATCAATGAGAGTCCCTAGTAAATATAGAGCAAGCTCTTTATCCCTGCCAGAAGCCACATAACTTCGTGAGTTTCAAACTGACCTCATTTTCTTTCCTCCTCTCTTTGCAATGGTGCTACAATATATTTTCTTATCACCTTCTTACACTCTTTTTAACTGATGATTTTTAACTGAGCTTTTTGTATCTTTGATTTATATTGTTTATAGTTTCTGGAAAATGCTGTACTTCTGTGTTCATGCTTTATATTATAGCTACATGTATCAAGGAAGTAAAATCAGTGCAGCACCAAGGGGACCAAGACTGTATATGGCTGTTCTAAATTTGCCATTGCACCTTTCACTGTAAACAGAATAGTTCATGTATGGACAGAGCAGAATAGAGTTTTTGAGAGAGATGCCCTACAGCTTCCTACAGCATAATTCTTTCAAGGAAGTGAGGAATGGGAGAAGGATGCAATTCTTGACTTTATTCAAGAATTCACTCAACGCTATTAATTAAATAGAAGGAAATAGTAATGTTTGTCAAGCATGAAGTAAGTATTCCCTATGCTGTTGGGAAGATAGATCAACAAGAAACATATGTACATATCTAGTGCTTTATACTGAGGCACTGCTGCTGTCATTCCCAAAGGGAAAGATATATACCTGAGGTTTGCAGACTTAGAGCTTGTCTGATGGTTTTTGACAACTAGTCCCTAAGTAGAAAAGGAGAATGCACAATATCATAAATGCATTGCATGTTTTGATGCAAAATCAATCTGTTTAGGAATTTTGGCAATAAAATCAGGAGATCCAGTCTCCTCACTTGTTATAACAAACATCAAAAGCATTGTTATTGTTTTTGCATATGCTTAAGAATTGGATTTTTGTTTCTGTAAAAGTGTATAGCTTGAGCAGGAGGTTGGATTAGAAGACTTCCAAGGTCCGAAATCATGTTGAAGAAACTCATCATTAAGATTACATTCTGTTGGGCCATATGTACTGTAAAGTCCAAAGGACTCTCCACCTAGTGATCTTTCTCTTTATAGCAATAGCACTTAGACTTATATATCACTTCACAGTGCTTTACAGTCCTCTCTTAAGTGGTTTATAGAGTCAGCATATTGCACCCAGCAATCTGGGTCAGAGGTGGTATTCAGCAGGTTCTGACCAGTTCTGTAGAAAGAGTAGTGGAAAGAGTAGTTTGGAGAACCGGCAAATATCACCTCTGACTGGAGATTTTACGGTATCCTTCCTCTGCCACGCCCACCAAGCCACACCTACAGAACCAGTAGTAAGAAAATTTGAATCCCACCACTGATCTGGGTCCTCATTTTACTGACGCCGGAAGGAAGGCTGAGTCAACCTTGAGCCAGTGAGTCCCAAACTGCCAAACTGCTGGCAGCTGTGATCAGCAAAAGTAACCTGCAATACTGTATTCTAACTACTGCAGCTCTTATGAAAGAATTATCTTGGGAACTACTTAAATGAATGTTGATTCTTCCCCAAAAGTTAATCATATTGGATGACCAAATAGTACATGTGCTGAAGTCTTGTTTTAGCTTGGTATGATCATTAACTTGTTTCATTGTAAACATGCTTTGGTTTGAAGTCTTACTATTATTCCCTCATAATTTAGTCATAATTAGATTTAAGTGTTTCATGATAAAATCTTGTTATGTACTTTTGGAGCAAATGCAGGAGAGTGACATATCTCAATTGTATCTAGCCTGAGGCATGACTTTAGCTACTGTTTTCATGTTAAAATCTATACACTCTATATAGCATCATGAGAATTTCCGCTGAAGATAATGGGGAAACAGCTGCAAAATCAGACAAAACTGACATTTGCTCTGCAGTTAAATCACTACTGGTCTGGACCTAGTTTTGTTTGCTCTACCAGCAAGTCATCACATAGGGAAAAAAAGCCATGTTAGCTCAATGCATTTTAACTGAATGGAAGGGACACATTAGGCTCAAGTTCTTAAAAGAACACCATTTTGGATAACCATTTTATGTATCTTGGAACTAGTTCTTCGTGCCCTCAAAATTTGACACAATATGACTTGAACTCTCAGAGCATTATAAAAGTTTGAGTAAAAAGGTAGATAGGCAAGCCCATAAAACTTGGAATAATTATAAATAATATTATTTATTTAGTGTGTGATGAGACCATGATAGAAGATAAGTAAACATATACCCACAATCTATGTACAAAATTTCTATGGGGATGTGGCAGTGGCCTTATAACTGGATGTCCATGCAGATTTTCCAGGGAACCAGGGAATGCACACTGTAGGCAGTCTTGCACAATATGTTTAACAGTTTGCGTATCAGCATCACAAGGGGAATCGGGGAATCTTTCAATCCCCAATGATACAGGGCAGAGGCATTTTTTCCAGTGTTGCACCTAATTCTGTTTAATTTCGACTAGACAGCGAGGCAGGTCAAAACTGGGTGGTTTGGTAAAGGAATCATTAATGGTCAGGCCACAAGAAGGTATCTTGGACCATTCCTGTCTCCAGGAGGGTTTAATTTGGTGGATGTTAAGTGAATAGCTGTTTTGCATGCTGGTCTATGAAATTTCAATCTTGTGATGGGCTGGATATTGTCCTGGTAAATAGGAGGGCCTTGTTGTTCAGCATCTTTGACCATAGCCAAATGACAGCTTGTTACCTTCTAATGTGGGATGGCATGATATTGCTAAGTACTGGTAACCAGTGCACAGGAGTGGGATGCAATGTGTAAGAGACAATACGGATTATCTGGCGAAGTTGAATATTGACCATTTGAGTGTGGGTGCTGCTAAGCCATACACTGTCACAATATTCAGCTATGAAATAAACCAAAACCAAGGCTGTTCTGCAAAGGCTGTTAGCATCAGCACCCCATAATATTCCAACCAGTCTGTCCAATAAATTGTTGAGGCTTCTCCATTTTGAAGCTGATTTTTCCAGGTGGTTGTTATCTATATATAGTGGAACATTATAACATCTATAGTGGAACATTCCAGGACTACGGTCACAACCCAATTTGGTTGTGACTGGAAGCACGACCATTTGCGCATGCGCGGACCAAAAAAACCAACAAAAATGGTGCTAAGGGGGAAATCGCTGCAGCAGGGAAAATCACTGCGGCAATTTTCAGGTTTGCTTGGTCCCACCCGAAGATCTGTTTGTGACCAGAAGCAAAAATTATGGTGTGTCACCCGATTTGGTTGCAAACAGAAGCGTTTGCGACCCAAGGTTCCACTGTATATAAAAGTGAAATATCACTCGTACAACATCACGAAATCTCCAGAACTGTAAAGCCTACAAACTTGAAATTTGACACGTATGTTCCTCTTGGCTTCTAGGTGCTTACTAAGAAATGATTTTTCGAAATGACCATCAGATCATCAGTATTTCTTAATACAGTAATTAACAAGCTCTGATGCTAAGGAGTTTTACTTCCCTTCCCTACCCGAAAAGAATTGTTCCAACTGCCAGTTGCCTCGCATTCTGTTACCTTAGTAACTCCACAGCCATTGCACCACTCAGGTGACCCGAGGACACATACAAACCTCCAAGTTGCCTCAATGACTTTCTAAAAGGATGCAAACTACACTTCCAAACAGGAAGCTACTTTGGCATCAAAGGTTGCAGTATTTTTATTACTCACCATCCAGTCAGAACTGAAAAAGCTACTTGTATGAGAAGCAAAACATCTTAAAAGAAAACAGAGAAAATTCATTTGTCTCCTGAAAAAAGCACTTTGGGACAACAGTTGGAGGATTGTATTTTACAACACTTGCTGAATAGATAGATAGATAGATGGATAGATGAAAAGGAATGGAAAGGAGAAAGGGAAGGGAAGGAAAGGAAAGAAAAGGAAGAAAGAATGAAAGAAAATTAGGACGGGAAGGGAAAGCAGAAAAGAAGAAAATGAAAGGAAGGGAAAGGAGGAAGGGAAGGGAAGGATGAAGGGAAGGGAGGAAAGAAGGAAAGGATGAAAGAAGGAGTGGAAAGGGGGAAAGGAATGGAAAGGAGGAAAGGAAAGGAAAGCCTTATGTGTTCCAATTACCAACCACCACTGAGCCAATGGATTGTGAACTGAATTTCTCCTGCATAGCCCAATCACATAGTTTCATCGCAAAGCACGGGTACCCATCTAGTACTTTTAAATAATTATAATGGGTTTTTTCATAGAGAGAAAGATTCAGAGAAGAAAAAAAATGAAAATTTTGGCTATTAGAGGCAAGGTTGTTTGCTTTAGATTATAGCTTTCTATGAAAAAGTAAACCTATCTTTGAACTGCATCATTTCAGACTCAGATAAAATTTCATACAATTGAATATCTATGCAAATAAATACATAATATTTCTCTATGGAAAGACTTCTACAGAAAGCCAAGCTATTTTTGTAGGGCAACAAGCACACCAAGATACACAGCTTCTAGCTTAGCCATGACATTATAGACATCTGCAGGAAGGGGCAGCAGCTCTCTTTTTGAACGAGCCATTAGTTCCCATTTCAAAGTTTTTATTTAAAAAGAGCTAACCCACGGGTGTAAAACTCGATTGCGTCACGTAATGTATCGTGACATATCGCAACTTTTTTGCCTTTGCAGAGCTGTGGGGGCGTGGCCTGCACGTCACGCATCTGTCCCGTAGGCCACCAGTTTGACAGGCCTGAGCTAACCAATAACATTTCTAGAAACAGATGAAAATCAAAATATACAGTCACTTTTCTTTATTCTGTTTATGTTTTATATCAATACTATTGCTAGTATTGATATACACACTGGAGATGGAAATTCTCAGAATTTGTTTGCTACTATATATAAATAAGAAATCTGGTCTTGTTGCTTGATGTAAAATTAAGACTGGAAGAAGCATAGAAATTTGCAGCATTTTAATATTTGCTGGTGGATGCTTAATGCACTGAATAAACTTCCATAGGAATTCCTGCCAAAGGTTAGAGATCTCCAAACTACAAGTAGTTGTCAACTTATGACCACATTTGGAACCAGAATTTTTGTTGCTAAGCAAGGTGATTGTTGAGTGAGCCTGATTTTACCACCCTTTTAAGTGAATCACTGCAGTTAATTGAATTATGTCACTGACTTTACTTGACCAAAGCTACTGTAGCTGGAAAATTGCAAATGATAATCAGGTAACCTGGCATGCTGCAACAGTCATAAATACAAGACAATTGCCAAGTGCCCAAATTTTGACCATGGAGATGCTGTGTTGGAGTCACTTTTTAAAGAGGTGTTGTAACTTCAAATGGTTGCTAAATGGTTATAAGTTGGGGACTACAGTCATACCTTGGTATTCAAATGCTTCAAAACTCATTGAACTAGATATTCAATGTGTTTTGAAGCAAAAATCTTATCCCGCCACCCATCTTTCTCAAAGTAGAACTTTCTGGAGGCGTCTGCTGCCTTGTCACTCACTACTCCTTCAGGTTGAAATAAAGGATCACATGGTTTGCTCAGCACCCATTTTTAGTACCTTGTTGTGCCTCTGGGAACGAATCCCAGGTGAATTGATCACCTAGATACCACTGTACCTGTACACTGATTAACAGTAGACCCCCAATATTTCACACTGGAGTCTCGCTAGCTTTACCTGGAAAGCCCCTCAACTGCTCTTTTGAATTGTGTGCATTGCCTATATACAACAGCACCCAGCTAGATGGACCCCTGACTCTCTTTTAGGATAAAGAGGCCACCCATGTTCCTGTTAAAAACACGGGAATCTTCATAAAAAAACATGCGAAGCTGTCAACTGTACAGTATGAAAATGTCACGTTGCTAAAACAAAAAATAAAATTCAATATATTCTGAACAGAATACATACTGAACAGCAAATTACACTGCAAGAAAGATGCAGGATTGGAAAAGATGCGCCAGCCAAAGACCTACGGTTGAAAAATGCCCGTGGAGCGGAGGACGTTGGGCCCCTGAGCTCCAGGACGCCCATCGGAAAAGCCGAATCAGAAACACTCTCGGTCGGCGGGCCAGCCCGTTCCTGCGGGAGCAGCCCGGGAACCTGTATAAGTCTCGACCGATTGCAGGAGAAAGCGGCCGAAGCGCGGCCTGACGTTCTGCCACTCAGGGCCCCACGAGCGCGATCGTACTCAGGTTCCGGGGCTTGGTCCTGACGAGATGGCGGAGGAAGGAGGGCAGGCCGAAGCCGAAGCCCGGGGAGCGGGCGAGGAAGGCGAGCTGCGGCCGAGGGGCGCCGCGGAGCCGTCCTCGCGCCGCCTGGTGCTGCCCCCCTCCTGGCTGTCCCCGGCGGGCGAGTTGCCCGCGGGGCTCGGGAACTGGTATCCGGCCCTGGAGGTCTTGGACGTGAGCGGGACGGGGCTGTCGGTGCTGGGCCCCGAGCTGCTGGACTTGGCGCATCTGCACACGCTGCTGGCGAAGAATAACCGGTTGGGGTGCCGCGGGTCCCTCCCGAAAGGCCTGGCCAGAGCCCCCTGGGCCGGTCCTTGCGCGTCCTCAACTTGAGCGGCAACCGCTTCACGCATTTCCCCGCCTCGCTCCTGGGCCTCTCCCGTCTCCAGAGCCTCAGCCTGGGGAGCAACCGGCTCCAGAGCATCCCCCCCGCCATCCAGGAACTCAGCAGGTGAGCCGGCTCGGAAAAGGAGCCAAGAGCCCCCCGGGGAAGCCGGCTGCGGGCGACCTTCTGAGCCGAAGCTTAGGCTGCATTTTGTGGGAGGTGCACCAGTCCCCACGATAGAAAATGCAGGGCTTATTGCTGTTCCTCAAAATGGGAGCTATGCTTCAGTCAAGGGACGCATGTTTTAGGAGGTCTCAGTGATTTTATACTACCGAGTTCCGTCAAGTAACTCACATCAGCTTCTTCGGCATTTTCCTTGAGTATTGGTAATCTGGGACTGTTCTATACATAAACTCCCATTAGTCTCTTGAGGGAAAAAATAGATTATTTCCTTTTTCAACCATGCTATTGGCGGGGGAGAGTCCTGGCTTCATTGCCATGTTTACCTTTTACTGATTTTGTTGTTGATTTCTTTGTTTCACTGATGTGATTCAAGTTTAATAGATTATAATTATTGGGTTATTTAGAACTTTTATATTAGCTACTAGTGGACTGCTAAAATATAGGCAACCAATAGTTGGCAGCAGAGAGCTGAGAGTTCTCCCTGTCTTTCATGGCCATTTAGTAGCCATCTGGGTTTTTGTAGCTTTGGTTGAATGCCACCTAATACAACATATTTGAATGGCTTTAAAAATATCAAAATATAATATTTATAAAATATAAGATAATATTTATAAAGAAATACTTTATAAAGATAATATTTATAAAGAAATACAACAACACTCTTTGAATAGCTTAGATGGAAAAATAGCTTTTCTCACGTTTTTTTATTCAGGCTATTCAAACATTTTTGTATTTTTCAGCTCCCACAAAAGCTTGTTTCATAACTTTATTTTTGGGCACAGAAAAACCACAACCTGATGATCTTGTATCTGTAGTAAGTTCTACAAAAGAATCTAGGGAAGACATTACAGTATGGGAGTAGGTGGTCTTTCAGGAACTAATTTCAACACTTTCATTCATTTTAACTTTAGTTATAGATATGAGTTCCAGAAATGTCCTTGGGATGAGTTTCAGAATTGAGTTTTAGTTTCATTTATGAACGGATTGGTTCATTACCACTACTTAATGCTCCATGATATAGATAGATAGATTTACACATACAAACAAAAAGAATAATTTTCAACCATTACTTCCTGAAGCGAGGCTGTATTTTTCAACTGAAATGTGAAAATATGGAAAAGAGGAAGAAACTTAGCTTTTTCATTTCACTGGAGAAAAATTGATTCAATATAACAATTTTATAGGTGACCAAATTGAAATTTCCAAATAAAAGATTTATGAATTTATTTTTAAGCTACAATTCTTTCATAACATAAGCCTTTTGTGAATAGAGACTAAAACAAAGCTCATAATCTAAAATTGTATTTTTCAACAAACAGGGGAGAGTATTTGTGGCCAATTTAGACCAAATTGTTTCATTTAATCTATTGTATTTTCTCTTTATCTGCATATTTAATGAATATTGTGATTTTAATTTTGTTCATATAGATGCCTTGTAATGAAAAAAATGAGGGGGGTTTATCCGCAATTTATACAGTATCTATTTTGATTTTCTTTCTACTAGCTGCTTTACATATTATAATGCTAGGAATGTTCAGTCACAAGAAGTGTTTTTTATCTGTTTTGCTGTTTTGGAAATAAAGCATCTTAATTACACTGAAAAGCAAAAAATATCAATGAGAGACCATAAATTGCTTGGGACATGAACAATAGTTCTTGGGAGTTTAATGGATCTGAGTGTGTATCAATTCTAAGGAATAGTCATTTATCCTTCAAGAGCCCTAGTCATAGAATCATGACTCAAGTAAAAAGAAATCTTTGTGAAGGGGAGGACTTGTCTCAGAAATGAGAGTGCAAATGTGCCATGGAAGCTTGACTTCCAATCCAAATACAGTTGTTCCAGTTGTCATCATTTTAGTCCATAGCTTATTTTTTAGTCACCATTGCCAGTATTTCAGCCCAGGCCAGGGACAGTTTTTTTGATCTGTTCTAATCTCTCATTGTTGTTTCTTATGTTCTTCCCTCTTCAGTATGATCAGTTTGCTATATATATTTAAGAGGACTGTGTAAAGTTAGAAAAAATAGTGCAATATCTTCTTGAAAATGATTTTTGGAATAATAATGATTTTAGAATAATAATTACTAGAAGTAATATTTGATACGTTTAATATTTTGCACAATTCCATTTTCTTTTAGAATCTATTTATAGCTGATTTGCAGATGCACAGTCATGTCAGTATATTTTTCTCAGTCTATTATTTACTGCTGGTATTCTCCATTTTGGTATGAAGGTGTTGCAGGCATTGCCTTCAAACTTAAGAATATTACCTGGTAATTTGTGTATTTAGAGGCATACTATTTCTGAGCATTGTGGTTATGTGTTTAATTATTATTAAAGTATTGTTACTATTAATTATTAAAGAATAGTTGATAGAGTTAAGTTTTGCCATGAAGTTCACTACACTCCAGTGCAGAATTTAGAGACCTAGGTCCAAATATTCATTTGTGGAACTTAATAGGTGACCTTGTGCCAATTGCTTCCACCAAGTTAATTTTTATGTGCTGACTTGAGCTTATAAGCAGACAGAATGTACTTACAAGGGGGAAAAAACTGTGTATCACCTCAAGATCAAAGTTCTCTTTCTTCCACATACTGAAGAGGTATAAAAACAATTTCTTATTTATAATTTGATGTGTGCCAATGTCGTTTTTGCCAGTTATCAATTGGAAATAGATGAAGCAGCAGAAGTAATCTAAATGAGACTCAAAATAAGTCCGATAAGTTTTATTAGGGGAAGAATGCAGCAGTTGCCTCTCCAACCTCACTCAGGTTTACCAGGGTTTGCATAGGCTTGGCCCAACCATGACTTACGTTATTTTTCTTTTTTTCCTTTTGCATTTCCGGAAGGAAATGATAGCATTTTTTTAATTGAAGGAACCTATCTGGAGAAACTTAACCTGATACACCATTTCCTCTTCCTTTGTTTTCAAGTTTATTTGTTTATTAAAGTTTCTAAATGGATGCAAATTGTAAATCTTGATTCTGGTTTCTCTTTCAGTTTAGAATTTTTGTATCTTGGAGGAAATTTCATTACTTCCATTCCACCAGAGGTAGCAAATCTGTCATCACTAAGTTACCTAGTCCTCTGTGATAACAGGATACAGAGTATTCCACCTCAGTTGGCACAGTGAGTATTTCTAGCCATGTTACTCTTTCTGATATCTGTGCCCTAAATTTAGTTGTGTATAAAACTGATAATATTTTCTTTTGAAGTGCTTTCGTATGAAAAAGAGAGTATCTTCTATGTAGTAATACAATCTTACAATGCCAAGAGGGTATAATTTATTGTAGCACCACAATCAGCAAATTATACAATAATTGTGCATGCTGATCTATAAACAATACTAATAGGTTGGGATTACTGTGAGCTCAAATAGTGTGATATTTGATTTAGTGATTTAGTGATACTATTATACTATATATACTATTTCCATTAAGCTGAAACTGATTACAGATAGTGCTTGAGTTACAACAGCATTTGGGACCAAAATTTCTATTGCTAAGCATTACTGCCATAATGTAAAGCGTGACATCACATAACCACATGACTTAGTGATGGCAATCCATGTTGCCATTATTAAAGGAGGATTGTGGCTTGTTAAGCTAGTACCTCTTTGCAAGTCCTAGGTGGGTTGTAAGCAGGCCACAGGGAGGTAGGTGGCTGCTTTCGGTGGGAGATTGGGTGCATGAGTAGCCATGGAGATGCAGCACAAGTGCAGTGAGGCTCAGGGAGGGTACACGTGTAATGGAGATGGACAACTGGAGGTGGCTGCTGTTATGTAAGAAAGGTGTGTGAGTTACCAGGTAACCAAAGCAAGAATGTAGCGGAGCACTTGGGGAGAGTGTTCAAGGGTGTGCGATTGGCTGGAGAGATGTAGCACAAGTTCAGCAAGATTCAGGAGGGTGTGTGAGTACCTGGGAAGATGCAGCATGAGTTCAGAGGGCTGTATGAGGTGTGCAGGTGGGAGAGACCCAAGCAACTTGTGACCTTCCTTGCCAGCTTTTCCAGTGAGTTCACTTTGGAGAAGCCTTCAGGGAAGGCTGCAATCATGTAACTTTGAATCACTGCAACCATCATAAATGTAAATGGGTTGCCAAGCACCCAGAGTATGGTTACATGACTGTGGAGGTGCTGGGATGGCCAGACTTCAAGAACTAGTCATAACAAGTTCCTTCAGTTTGTTTGAACTTTGAACAGTTGCTGAACAAGATGTCATTGAACAAGGTGTCAGCCTTGGAAGCTGACACAAGGACTACTCACACCCTATTTTCCATAGAACTATCAATTGAAATACTGTGAATTTGAATAATGCAAATAATGCAACTGTGTTGTGGGATTCATTATCAGCAATGGAGAACAATTTGTACATGCAAATAGGGAAAACAAACAGGAATTTGACAAGGGCTAGTGCTATTTTCAGAAAAGATTGCTGAGAAGAGATAAGATACACTTATAAAATCTGAGAAGGAAGCTCACCAATCTCATCAAGAGGATATCAAATGAGAATAAAAAGAAAGCGTAGCTAAAATACAGAATCAAATATACAGAAAGTGATGTTATCCTTGAATTCACAATATCTAGAGGAGCAGCTGAAAACAGCTACCTAACAGCTGAACTTTGAAAATATATTTTAATGAAATATATTTCAAAGGAAGGTAGATCAGATCCATTGGTTTGAATTCCTCAAAAAAAGTGTTCAGGAAGAATGGGGAAACCTATAAATAATTATCATAACCGAAAAACATGATAAATTCAAAGAGACCAGTGTGTACGTGTGCAATTTCTCTAAAATACTTCAGAGAAAAAGCAAAATTTACAGAAAATGGAAGAAAGAAAACATCACCAAAGAGGTAGTGCTGTCAAGAAACTAAAGGCTAAAGCTATGTGGTGAAGCTTGCAAGAGATAACAGAAAGAATAAAAAGGGTTCTTTATGTACATTAGAAATAAAAGTAAAACAAGCACCTTTAAAGAGAAAGTGGTGAAGCAGCAATGCATAATAGTGAGAAGGCCGAATTTCTCCTATTTTGTATCTGTTTTTCCTCTGAAGGTAAATGGAGCCCTAGCTGGTCATTATACTGCAGGGGGTACTTTAGGATAGACAAGAAGAAAACTTAGCTACAGGTAGACCTCGCTTACCAACTGCCTCATTTGGTATCCATTTGGTTTCCATAGTGCAAAAACAAAAAAAAGACCAGTGCCACATTTATAACCTTCACTGTGTCCCTCAGACATGTGGTTATCGTTACAATCCGTATACATTGTCCTGTGCCCCCCCTGCCCCCATTGCAGAGCAGAAAGATTGGAGAGAAAGGGATTACAAGAGTAAGCAGGAAAAACATCAGCAAGAGAGTAAGCAGGGAAATACACCAGTTGTTTGGGTAGAGCACTTGCAACTCCCAGCTCCAAGTGTGCTCTGGGATGCCAATTATTTTGATGTGTATTCCCCATTGTGAGCCTACTTACTCGCTCGTAATCCTTTTCTATTCAACAAACATAAACCCAAACATTAATTCCGTTCTTGCTAGTTATCCCAGCATGAGCATTCTAAAGGATGGAAAAGGCCAAAAGGAAAGCAGACACTGTGCTGGAATCTCCAACTAGACTGGAGGGAGATGTTAAGAGGTTGCTGAGCTTAGACTCCTTGCACTTCAAAAAACGGTACAGGTCTGACTTCCCCTAAAAATTTCTGAAGCTTTATCTGACTGTTCCAAAGGAAAAATCACATAGGTGATTAAAAGAAAGCTTCTGCTTGAGACTATTCACAAGTCATTCTGGTTGCTTGTGCCTGACATTCACAGTCATGTGATTTCCCACTTAATGATTGCTTGCCCAACAACAGAACAGCTGGTCCCAATTGTGGTTGATAAATGAGGATTACATGTAATTTAAATAAATTCAGGACCAGTTGGCTTACATCCTAAAGCTCTGTACTGGAAAAACTTGCAAAACTTGCTGGTATTGCAGTGCCAGTCTTTAAGAACTCCAAAAGCTTATATGAAATCCTAGAACACTGAATGAAGCAAACCCATCCTCAGAAAACTACAGATCTGATAGCATGACATCTACAGTAGGTAAGGTTTTTGACCAGATTGTCAAACAGCATCTGGTAAGTATCTGGATTTTCAAGCTAAAATTAATAGGCACTAGCAAGCAAGCACAAACTTTCTTGCAAATACATTGTGCCTGTCCAACTTTGTCTCCTTTGGTAAAATTGCTGTACTTAATAAGTGTAATCAGGATAATGCCCTAAATCTACTACACTGAAAAGTACATATGTTTATTATGGAGCCATGCATATGGTTCTATTTTAATATATTATAAATTAGACTCGTGTTTTTTAGTTACTGAGTTTTAAAAAACAGTTTTATTACTCTAAAAATTAATAAGGAATATAATGTGTTCAGAAAATGCAGAAACACTCTATATTAGTACTGTAAACGCCATAGAAAAATCATTCTGTATTTCATATTTTTTATAATAGCTTCACTATTCCTATTGGGGTACATTGTTTAATTCACAGGTAAATAATATCTGTCATCCTGGAAGAGAGTTTGTTGCTCATTTTGGTAAATCTGATGGTAGAGTCTTACCATAATTTTTCCTGTCTCATTTCCAGGTTGCATTCACTTCGCTCTCTTAGCCTCCACAATAACTTACTGACATATCTTCCCCGGGAGATCTTGAATCTAGTTCAGCTTGAAGAACTAAGTTTGCGTGGGAATCCTTTGGTTGTGAGGTTTGTCCGTGAATTGACCTACAATCCTCCAAGCCTCCAAGAACTGGCTGGACGCACTATCAAAACTCGCAATATTCCTTATGTTGCTAATGATCTCCCTGGAAATCTCCTTCGATATTTGAATCTGGCCAGCAATTGTCCTAATCCAAAGTGTGGAGGTACATTATTTTCTCCGCTTTTAAGAGAAAATTAAGTTTAGAAATCTATAGCACTTTTTTCAAGACATTCAAGGAACCATTTTAATGTTTTTTTACTAAATGCTAAGCTTAAAATTAAAAAAATCAAAATAACTCGCCAGTAATTTTTATTTTTATTAAAAAAAAGTTAAAATACAATACTCAATTTTTTTTATCAAGAACAAACAAACAAAACGTTTAAAAAGTGCATTTAAAAAAGAAGACACAAACACATATACACATATTATCCCCCCCTTGTTGAACACTAATAAATATATTGCAACAATATTAGTTTTCCACCTCTTGCAAAACAGGCCCAAAATATTTTTAAACTTCTAATTCTATTTGCAAATTATTAACCTGTCATCTCTTTACTATATTAATGGCAAAATAGTTAACAGATAGAACAACAAAAAAGGCAAGAGTAAAATTTCAAATTTCCTCTGCTAACAAACTGTTATTATATTCAACTTGTAGAAAGTTTACCACAGCTTCTTATCTATCCCAGATAATCCAGCAGATAATTATGATTTGTCCTGGATCAAATATCCACATTTGTTTCTTAACACTATCTCTTATCAATTGTTATCCAGTTTAATATAATAAATTGATTTTCCCAAAAAGGCGACTTTCCCAAAAAAGTCCAGATGAATTTTTTTTCTGAGTTGATTATGATAAATCTATTCCCAATTTTCTTCAGTGTATTTAGGGGAAACCAATTGATCACTTATCCATTCAGCTAGTTTTCTGGTATTATAAAAGAATGCAGGCCTGAGCGTCCGGTTTGTAGCGCTTCAGCAGCAGGCAGGAATCCGCGATCCTGCGCGGTTTCTGCCTGCGCTCACCACTGGAGTGCCCCAAGCCAGCCGGCTTCGGGGCTAAGCCACCCCATAGAGGTGGTGAAGACAGGGGAGACCTGGCAGGGTTGAGGGGAATTGCACCTCTCCTTCTCAGCTGGCTAAATTCCCTTTTCTGAAGGCGGTAAGAGCGGCGGTCAGAAATGGCCGCCTCAAAGAAGCACTCAGCCGGAAAAGAAAGTGCAGGAGGAAGTTAAGAAGTGAAAGTTTTGGATGACCGGTATAAGAAGCAACAATCAAGGTATCCTAGAATTTAAATTTTTAAAAAAAGATACATCGTTCCCAAGGAAGATTCAGAAGCGGCGAATGAAAGTGAAAAGGGAAAGTTTTTTTTTTTTTCACTCTCCTTCCTAACGTTGACAGCGAATAGAAATGAATGAGAAATCCGAAAAACCCGCTTTGGCATCAATAGGTAATTAAACTGGATAATTAAATGTCAAGGGGATAATAAGGATTTCTGAACACTGGGGAAAAAAAACTTTTTTTTTCTTGCTGTAAGTGGGAAGGGAGAGGAAAAGAATAAGAGTAGGATTCGGAAGGAGGAGACTGCCTAGAATTTAAAAGAATCTGTTTAAATCCTAACAAGACTTCTAAAAGATACATTTTAACTGGAATTTTGTAACTAAACAGTAACCCCAGGAAGAGAAAATGAAAAAAGAAGAAAGTGTCCAAAGAAACAGCTTGTGTGTATCTGGATTGCTTGGTGACTTTGGGACTTTTGGAAATTATATTTGAATGACTAAAAACACTTGGGTGGTTGTTTGAAAAAAAAAATTTTTTTTTACAATGGCATCTCTTGTGGATGAACTGAAAATGGAATTTAAAAAATACAAAGAAGAGGAACAAGAAGGGAAGGACTCTCTTGGCTCTCTTTTTCAATGCTTAGAAATGGCAATCTGTACCTATGAGAAACTACAAGAAAGAACTACGCAACAAGAGGATTGGGACAAAGAAGGAGCCATCTTTAACGAACAAGTAACTTTACTTGGGGAAGAAAGGGGAAAGGAGGGAAAGAAAATGGAGACTTTAAGATCTAAAAAAACAACCAAAAAAGGGGAAAATAAGGTGAAAAGTGGATATAATGTTAGAAAGCAACAGAAAGGGGGAATACAGAAGAGGGAAATGGAGGTAGTGAGACAAGGGGGCAAAAAGGGCAGAGAGAAGAAGCAAGGGAGGAAGGAAGGGAAGAGAAACTTCAAAGGTGTAGAGCAAGATGTAAAGAAACAGGACTTATTTAGAGATAATGGGTAAAAACTTAACTGAAAAAACGATTCTGCAAAGGTACATAAGATTGTATTGTTATATTTGTATTAGAAATAATGTTAGAAAATTGGAAACAACATGATTAAAAAGTGGGATAAAATATTTAGTGTAATTCAGTGAAATTTTTGTGAACAAAAGAAAGGAAATGAAATAAATGAGAGAATTGAATTAAGAAGGAATGGGAACATTTTAATGACACAATGTTTTAAAATACAAGTGAAGTGGAGGGTAAATAATTATGGAAAGTTTATAAGTGTTCCCATAGAAGTATGATACTTATTTGAAAAGTAATGTGTAATGAATATTAATATTAATGATAGATTTGAATTGGTATGGATTGTTTTAATTATATATTTATATTTTTTTCTCTTTTTAAAATATAGTGTGTAACTTTAGAATGTACTAAGCAGAATCCAAATGGAAGTTATGTATTATACTAAGTGTTATAAATTTAGGGGAAAGAGATAAAGGCGTCATACTCCAATCAGTGATTACAGGAGAAATTTTGTTTAATGAGAAAAGATAATAAACAGCTGGAAACAGGACAGACAAAGAATATAAGTATAATGATTTGAATTGAGATGAAATAAATAAAATCGAATTAAGAGAGTGAAAAGAGGGGAGAAGCTATATAGAAAATGTAGAATGGCAATAAGATATGGAATGGTATATAAAATGAGCATGAATTTGAATTTGTGTCCGTACGAAGAGATGTAACTCAGGATCAAGCTGCTTTCAAAAAAGATGTTCTATGTTTTTATGTTCTATGTTTTGTTTGTTTGTGTTTGTTTTTGAAAATCAATAAAATTTGTTAAAAAAATAAAAGAATGCAGGCCTGAACTTCAGGAAGGCATGTGCAATCCCCTTAGTCAATTCTAAGTCTGTAAGATCCATATTTCTTTTAGTCTCTTTCACTGAATCTGCCACTTTTAAATCAAATTCCTTTTGTGAATGTGATTTAATTACAGTTACTTGCATCTGGACATTTTTTGCAACCGTCATTATTTTGTCAAACATTTTTTAAAAGTTTTCAACTTGGGTTTGTATATTACCAGTCAGTCTTTTTTCAAAGGCCAGCCACATTTCCTTGTCTGTAGTCTGATACAATGTGCTTTCATGTAACAAGGAAATATAAAACTCCTCAGAGACAGAGAACAAAGAACATTGAAGTAATATTCTCCAGAGTGAGAAAATGAAGAGACAGGGAGAATATTTTTGGATATTTCAATCCAAGATTTAAAAAAAGTAACCTCCAAACCTTTTAAATAGAATAGAATTCTTTATTGGCCAAGTGTGGTTGGACACACAAGGAATTTGTCTTGGTGCAAATACTCTCAGTATACATAAAAGAAAAGATACATTTGTCAAGAGTCAAGAATCAAAAGATACAATACTTAATGATAGTCATAGGGTACAATAAGCAATCAAATTATATACTAGGAAACAATCAATATAGATAGTAAGGATACAAGTGACAAAGTTACAGTCATACAGTCACAAGTAGGAGGGGATGGGTGATAAGGAATGATGAGAAGATTAATAGTAATAGTAGTGCAGATTCTGTAATAGTTGAACAGTGTTCAGAGAATTATTTGTTTAGCAGAGTGATGGCTTTTGGGAAAAAACTGTCCTTGTGTCTAGTTGTTCTGGTGTGCAGTGCTCTATAGCATCGTTTTGAGGGAAGGAGTTGAAACAGTTGATGTCCGGGATGTGAGGGGTCTGTAAATATTTTCACAGCCCTATTTTTGACTCGTGCAGTATACAGGCCCTCGATTGAAGACAGGTTGGTAGTTATTGTTTTTTCTGCAGTCCTAATTATCCTCTGAAGTCTGTGTCTGTCCTGTTGGGTTGCAGAACCAAACCAGACAGTTATAGAGGTGCAGATGGTAGACTCAATAATTCCTCTGTAGAACTGTATCAGGAGCTCCTTGGGCAGTTTGAGCTTTCTGAGTTGGTGCAGAAAGAACATTCTTTATTGTGCTTTTTTTGATGACATTTTTGATGTTAGGTGTCCATTTGATATAGTAGAACGTAGAAATTTGAAGGTGTCTACTGTTGATACTGTGTTGACTAGTATTGTAAGAGGTGGTAGTATGGGAGGGTTTCTTCTAAAGTCTACCACCATTTCTACGGTTTTGAGTGTGTAAGTTAATAAAAGGCAAAACCCCTTTAGCAAAAGTCTATCATAAATGTAAATTGTCCAAACATTTTCAGTAGTCAGAAATATGCCATTACTTCCTTAACGGAGAGGCAGGAGTTATTCAAAACAGCCCAAAAGATCAAAGGTAAAGGGCAAAAACAGAGATAAACACCAGCAGGGGGTTAAAATAAATCAGCATTCAACTAGCCGGTTAACTTTTGGAGATAAAAAGCAAAGCAGAAAAAAAACTTTAAAAAGTATAAATAAAACCCAGGCTTGCTTACAAGAATGATCATCCTGCCATAAGGCTACATTTATTTCTGGGTGAAAATGCCAATTTTTATCATTTGTGTTCCAGTTACTTAGAACAGTCAGATTCTAGACCAGGGGTGTCCAACCTTGGCAACTTTAAGACTTGTGGACTTCAACTCCCAGAATTCTGGGAGTTGAAGTCCACAAGTCTTAAAGTTGCCAAGGTTGGACACCCCTGTTCTATACATTTTATTAAAAGGCATGTTTTTGTAACTTGTGCCTTACTTCATGTCAAAAGCTTATGCCTTTTAATAAAATTTATTAGAAAAGATGCTATGGAAACCCTGATTTTTTTTGTAAAATAAACGTGTTGCTTACATTGAATGCAATGATATTTATTTCTAAATAGAAGTGGATAGGTTTTTATTCTCAATCCAATCTGAAACATTGATGTCCAATTTAATTTTTGCATCTTCCAAAGAAGTGTGTAGCTGGATCAAAATAAGTTCCATCTACTCTAATGATATGTTTAAAGAGCTGATAGCTGACAGCTTTATAACAAACCAGCTAGCCATAGATCCCTTCAAATGAGAGACAATAGTGCCATTGACTTGATTCAGTTTAACAGCTGTCATAAACTAAGGACCTACTGACTTAAAACGCATGTGTCAACCTACAAAATGACTTCAGCTGAAGCCATGCTTACTTCTGCTACTTGGAATGATGACAACATGTTTTGCACAACAAGATAGGAAGGTAGACCATGAAAAATAATGTATATCCATGTTTATACAATAACTGCAAACACTATTTTAAAAACATCCTTTCTTCTCTCTTTAGGAGTCTATTTTGACAGCTGTGTCCGCCAGATAAAATTTGTCGACTTCTGTGGGAAGTACCGTGTTCCACTGATGCACTACCTTTGTTCCCCAGAGTGTTCTTCCCCTTACAGTTCTGCATCTCAGAGCTCTAATTCCCAGAGTGAATCTGATTCTGAAGATGAAGCCATTGTTGCTGCACGCAGGATGCAAAAGGTTCTTTTGGGATAGGAAGAAGAGATAGTACAAGAAGCAAGTGCCTGATGTCCTGTGGAATGGGCTTGCCTATGTTATATCATTCACAGAAAATGCACCTGTATCCATGAGAAAGCCACGAATGCCTTAGGGAGAAATTAGTATGAAGACTTGTTACAGCTTATTGCTGTCTGGAAAAACACTCTTAAAGCTTGTAGTGTTTCAGGAATTCTTGGCATTAGTGACTTGCTAGAGATGTTTTAAACTTCATCTCTGGTACTGGCTTTGAAGTGGATTATCTTCAGTCACTGTGATAACATTAATACTTATCTAAGAATACAGAGTGGGAGTTCTTTAGTAATGTGGTTAGCAATGATTGTACTTGAATATTGTTCTTCCCATAAAGGTGCTTGGGCTTTATATATTTATTTTTAACAAACTTCCTTCAAAATGCACAAATATCAAAATGTGTTACTGCTTTCTTTATTTGGCTTTACCGCTTATGATCAAATGTTATGCTATAACAGCATTAACGTGCCTTTCCATATTTTTATACCAGCTCTATTTTTCTGTCCTTCAGTGCATTCCTAAATTGTAGCTCCAAAAATTTGGCAGCAAAATTATTGTTTTTTGATAGCACTTTTTCTATTTTTGACAAAAAAAGTGAAATAGGTATATTAATGTGTAGCAAAAAATAGACAAACAGAAAAACTATATTTTGCCTGTTAAATTGTTCCAATTTCCTCTACGGGAGCTAAATTTGTGCTCCCTATAGCTAGTTCTTTTGAAAGTTGTGATTCAGCAGTATTGGGAAAGTTTCTAATTTCTGTATTATGCCATAATGCATCATTAGTGCCTTCCTTGGGTTTTCTTCTTGAAGCCTGCCCTTTTCTAACTTGTGAGAAAGATAAAGAATTCACTGTTTCAAAGTTCATTTAAAGCAAAATTGCAATTTTTTTACACATACCTAAGTGCCATTGTTTGCCACATTTTATGTAATGGGTCATATTATGATGTATAATTATATATGTATCCATATGTTTAACATAATATAAAAGTCAGATTTTTACCAATCAATTTATTCCATTCCCTTTGCTGCAAAGTTACTTACATTATAACCTTCCTCTCTTCCCTTGTTCATACTCACATTAGATTTTATCATATGTCCATTGCCTTTTTGCAAGACTCTGACCCAAACTTCCTGCCTCTCACATTTCTAAGCGTATTGAAGTATTGAAGATGTATTTAGGGATATGTCTAGTCTTTACAAAAGATAAGAGGAGTTGCTGTTATTGGGCATCAGTAGATTTATCAGTGACTATTGGTAAACTTACACAATCATTTTTCAGCACACAACATTCGCAGTATCACAGACAATTGTGACTCCCCTTTTAATACAGTAGATATGCTCTTCACAGAGCATATTTGTGGATTAATCTTTTTGTTTGGGCTCTTCAATCTTTTCTGGAGTGGTATTTCCTTTGCAGATTGATTGACTATTCTCAATAGTAATCACATATTGTGTGCTGAGTAAAAGTAATACTTTTGCAATGGACAGTCTCTTTTCTGAATGACATTAGGAATCCTCTCAGCTACATAGAAATCTATATGTATAAGTGAGAAGGGAATCTCACATAGAAAGATCCCGGCATTTTAGGCAAGGTTACATTGCAAGTTGTAAAAGAAATTGTGATCTACAGCTATTTATACTTTTCCATTGTGGCTTGTGTCTCCAGTGAAAGATTTTCTGTTTGATAGGTTTGGTTTGTAGACATGCATGAATACGTATATATCATGAGCCATAGTGGCGCAGTGGTTAGGGTGCAGTACTACAAGCTACTTCTGCTGCCTGCCAGTTGCCTGCAATTTGGCAGTTCAAATCTCACCTTCCAGCTTTCCGAGGTGGGTAAAAGGATCCAAATTGTTGTGGGCGCAATATGCTGACTCTGTAAATCGCTTAGAGAGAGCTTTAAAGCAGTATATAAGTCTTAAGTGCTGTTGCTATTTACTCCCAAGTCTTTGAAACAGCTCATTTCAGAACCATTCCAGCCATTTCAATGGCTGATTTCATGCATATATACAGTATATATATATACAGTATATATATATACAGTATATATATATACAGTATGTGTATATATATATATATATATATATATATATATATATATATATATATATATATATATATATATATATATATATATATAATAATTATAAATAAAACTTATGGGGTGAATGTGGTATGCATCCTTGGCCAGAATCCCCTGTCAGATTAATTTATATTTAGATTCAGATATTATTGAATTCTAGTTTCCACCAACCTCAGCCAACCACAATACAATAGTATATTGCAAGATCTTTAGCATCTAGAGAACAAGAATGATCTGGTTTTACAAAGAATGTCTTTATAAATGTTTAAGAAATGCTACTTTTAACAGCAATATATATTCTTCCCCATATTCCCTTGTTAATATAATCTAATTTACTAAAATGATCAATAGGAAAAATCCTTTCTTATAACATGAAATTAACATTGCAACCTCAACTTAGAATTAACTCCTATACATTCACTAAGGCTGGAAATAGCTTTAAAGGGAGTGCTTTCAGACCTGAATTTGATTATTATTTCATTTTAGCAGTATAGTTACAACTGATGCATGTAGGCATATATTCATTGTCTGCAATTTCCATCTTGAAAGTGAGTCTCATACTTCTTTCCTCTAAATGTTTTATGTTTTATCAGCCCGATTGATAATTTTGGAGAACTTAGGATATTTGTGAATTACTTGGTGACATTTATGTTGGTTCCAATTAAGACACAATCTAACTAAATTGTATTGTTTTTCTTAGGTATAAGTTCTCTATTTTTTATGTTAATTTATTAATGATTTATGTGTTTAATGGAATCTTTATACTATTTGATGTCAGTCCTATACAGGTAAACCTTAATATTGATTCTTGTGTAATCTGGCATTTTTGATAATAAGCTTAGGCAATATAAATTTTCTGGTTTTTTTCATGGATTTATCCTATTCTAAACTGTGATTGAAAATATTGGTTATACATGTGCTCCACCCACAGGCATGCAAGGTTTCATTAAAGCATTATTTAGATTTCGTTTTGATTCTTTCTTTCCATGCCATAAAAATGCCAAATCTGAATGTCCTTAATGTCCTCATTTCTCTTGCTGTGTTTTCTTCCAATCATTTGTTTATCCATTAATGCCAGAGGGAAAATTTATAAATTAAAAATTAGCATTTTAGGATCTGTTTGGAGACAATGCCTGAAGCAATTTGTATAGTTTTTGTATATTTATATTTCCCTTTAATTAAATTTTAAATAATTTTCTTGTTGAATATTTAATGTGCCTTGCTTAATGCTTATCACTCTTTCTCAAAGAAAATTGAGTGTCTTTTCTGATTTCTTACATTTTTAAAATACCGTACCTTAGATTGCTTGTCAAAGGATATCTTTGTCTGTTTAATTTATATTCTATTTAGGATAATGGATCAAAGATATTTAACCAACAATAGGAAATAATCATTTTTATCATGCTGTTTTTTAACAGTCATCAATGGGCTTTTTGGTGAATTGCTATTCAGACAGATGTTTGTAGTGTAATAATAAAGTTTCTATCTAAGAAACTGCCAATAAGGAACATTGGTATTTGTATAGCACACTTGATTGTATCTAAAACAATCACATAGTTTCTATAAAAAGAGAAATTTAGAACACATTAGAGACATGGTTTCAATAACCTTAGAAAAGTTCTAGGCAATATGTCATAGACATAGACAGAAATCCTCAGGAGAAAAGGAATGCAGGAGAGATGGAAACTTATACAAAATAACATACTAAAAGTACAGTCACACACATTCCTATTAGAAAAAAATGGAGGGCTACTTAAGAAACTTGAGTTGAAAATTAAAAGGGACTGATATAGGAAATACTAACAAGCAGTTAATAATCTGCAAAAAATAGCTAAACAGCAAAAAGAAGTTAGGGTGGCAAGAAAAACTAAAAGCTTCCAAAGGATTCCTTTTCAACTATATCAGTCAAAAAAAAATCAAAGGGGTAATTTATTTTTAGGAGATTATACAGGTAGTCCTGGAGGTACAGACCTAACGGAGCCTGCCCATTAAATTCATAAGTCAAAAAAATTGTCAAATGAATTAGACTCAATTTTACACTTTTTTAAAATCAAATTCATTAATTGAATCAAATGGCTCATTAAATGAATGAAGATCTGACTTCCAGCCCATCACCAATTGGCTGTTTCTGTCTCCTCTGATCAGCTGTTTCGGGTACAGCCAAGGAGGAAATTGCCTCCAAGCAGCTCCATTTCAAGTTTAAAAAACCCATTTGCTCAAGTGTTTTCAGAGAGCTACGGGGGTGGAGGTGGGTGGGTGGGTGATAATTTACAGAACTGATTGCAGTTGCTTTAAAAAACAACAACCCCTTGCCACTAAGCTTAACAATCTCTAGCCAGCCATCCAGCGGGAGATGGAGGAGTTTTGCACAACTCTTGGCTTGCAATAGTAACAGATGGAAGGGACATTGAGATCATCTAGTCCAGGGATGTCAAACTCAAGGCCTGCGGACCACAAACTCAAGGCCTGCGAGGTGCTTAGATCTGGCCTGTGGAGCTACTCTGGAAACAAACCTGGCCTGCGGTGCCTCTGCTAGCGAAAATGGAGCTCAGGAGGCCCTCCTGGGCTCCGTTTTCAGCTGTGATGGCCTCCTGCAGTCGTCTTACAGTGAAAATGGATCTCAGATAGGCTGCAGGCGCCCCAACTCCCCGCCCAAGCAGGAGACCCTACACTATTTCTGACAAATGGCAGTCCAATCTCTTCTTGAAAGTTTCAAGTGATGGCGCTCCCACAACTTCCGAGGGCAAGCTGTTCCATTGGTTGATTGTTCTCACTGTCAGAAAGTTTCTCCTTATTTCTAGGTTAAATCTTTTCTTGATCAGTTTCCATCCATTATTTCTTGTCTGGCCTACAGGCACTTTAGAAAATAGCTTGACCCCTTCCTCCCTGTGGCAGCCTTTCAAATATTGGAAGAGTGCTATCATGTCTCTCCTGGTCCTTCTCTTCACTAGACTAGCCCAGCCCAGTTCCTGTAACTGTTCTTCATATGTTTTAGTCTCCAGTCCACTAATCAGCCTGGTTGCTCTTCTCTGCACTTTTTCTAGAGTCTCAACATCTTTTTTATAATGTGGTGAACAAAACTGAATGCAGTACTCTATGTGTGGTCTTACTAGGGCTTTATAGAGTAGTACTAGTATCCCACTTGATCTTTATTGTATCCCTCTGTTAATGCAACTTAGGACTATATTGGCTTTTTTTGGCTGCCGCTGCACACTGCTGGCTCATATTTAGCTGGTTGTCCACTAAGACTCCAAGATGCCTCTCACAGTTACTGCTATTGAGCCCGATTTCACCCAGTCTATATGGGTAATTTTGATTTTTCTTGCCTAAGTGTAGGACTTTACTTTTCTCTACATTGAATTTCATTTTGTTAGATAAGGCCCAGTGTTCAAGTCTGTCAAGATCCATCTGGATCTTGAGCCTATCTTCTTGGGTGTTAGCTATACCTGCCAGTTTAGTATCATCTGCAAATTTGGTAAGTTCCCCTTCTATTCCCTCATCTAAGTCGTTAATGAAGATATTGAAGAGCTGATTGGTCTATAGTTTCCTGGATCTGTTTTTTTTTCCCCCTTTTTTGAAGATGGGAACCACATCAGCTCTTTTCCAGTCCTCTGGTAGTTCCCCGGTGCTCCAGGAGAGTAAGGAAGGAAGAAGAAAGAATGAAGAGGGAAGGAGAAGGAGAAGGAGAAGAAAGGAAGGAAGATAATGAGGGAAGGTCTGAGAGCAGTCCTGCCTTAGCACTTGGCCACCACAGGTGACCCCGGCACAAGTGATGAGCTGGTCACGGCCACACCTGGCCACACCCACCCCAGCCCCCCAAGGTCAAACATTGAGGGCCACCCTGATGTGGCCCTCAATGAAATTGAGTTTGACACCCCTGATCTAATCCAACCCACTGCTCTCATAAGAGTATTTCTGATAAATGGTGATGGAAGAAGGTGGAGCCTCCTCGCTGACGGACCGTAGATCAAGACTCTCTGGCTATGGTCCATGCTCTTTCGTTGGAGAGCCCCGATCATTACGATTAGGGGCTGAAGCTGCCTTGGAGGGGCGGCGGAGTAAGGGGAAGCCGCAAGCCAGGTTGAGGGGAGCCATATCTCCCCCCCTGGCCTTGGTCTTTTCCCCCCCGAAGATGACTGCAGCGATGGTTTAAAATGACCACCCCGAAGAGGAGGACTCAGCTGGATTAAGATTTGTGCAGGAGGGAAGAAAGAGGTGGATAACATCTGAACCGGGACAACTGGGCAATGCAACTAAACAAAAGTACTCCGGGATTAAGGTAACATGTAATTTTTAAGAAAAGAAAAGTGAGCGGCGAAATTACAAAGGGACAGGAAAAAAAATATTTTTGATAGCTAAGTGGGGCTTCGAACCGGGAAAGGAAGAAACTGGAACTAAAGATTTAACTAAATTGGACTAAAATATTTTGGGAATAAACAGGCATAAAATAAAGCTGGACTTAAGATTGTCAAAAAATAATAAAGTTTACAAATTGGAGACTGGACTGTGCTGGAATATTGAGGTTCGAAAAACCCTAAATAAAGAAATAGGGGGAAAAGGTGAAGACTTTGTATAATGGAGAGTGCCACCTTTTGACAAAAACTTGAGCTCAAACAAAAGGGAAAGCATCCTGTTTCTGAATGAACTTGTGTGGATATAACATTAAAGAAATATTGAAACAAGGTAACAATCTTAGAAAGTGAAAGCAGAACCAGAAAAAAGAAAAAAGCAAGGAAGACTGACTGTGGGATTGATTGATGTTTTTGGTATAGACCCTGGGCTGGAATAACTGAGAACTTTAGAAAATTGAAAGAAGAAAGAAGGAAAGTAAAAGTGTTTTGTTTTGTTTTGTTTTGTGGACTTTAACGATCATAAAATATAAGAGTGTGTAATGATGATATCTCTTCGGGAATTAAAAATGGAACTTAAAAATATGAGAGAATTACTACAGGAAAGAGGCGAATCACTTTGCTCTGTGTTAGAAAAAATGGACATGGTGATAGAAGAACAAGAAGAAAGAGCTTCAGAGGAGGAGTTTGACTTGAGAAGACATTTTAAATAGACAATTAACACAAAGAACACTACAAAGAAGTGGGAAAGAAGGTTAAAAAGTTGAGATTTAAGAAGGCAATCAAAGGGAATACCAGTGAAGTTGGGAAAGGCAGAAAGACCCAGTAGAAAAGGGGAAAGGAAGTTATTAAGAAAGAGAGGATATAAACTGGAATGAGAAAAGATATGGGGAAAAGGGGGAGGAGGAGAAGCAGTAAGAAACAGGTGCATGAAATAAAGAAATGCGGAAATAGTAAAATTGAAAAATTGTTTTTTCAGAGATAATGGTTGATGAATTAAAAGGGATTCTGCAGGGTGACAAGGGGTAATAAGAATATTTCTGCAATTAAAAATATTTAGAAAATAGGATAATATAGATACTGATAACTTATTACAAATCAAGGGCGGAAAATATGCTGCGGAATCCAAATGAAAAGATGTAATGATTATTATTGTAACTTCTTAAAAATAATGGTTTATTGGGAATCAAGATGAGGGAATAAAGGTATATATATATATATTTTTTTTTTAACAAATTTTATTCAGTTTTTTACATTAAAAACAAAAATCTCTTTTTAGTGGACAACATATTTCCGGGTCATCACCTTTACATACAAATATTACAGCAATTATACATTCATATATGCATACTTAATTCTATTATTACCTGGGAATAAAGGTATATTTTAATCATTGAGGTGTCACACTCAAAACAGGAAAAGGGGGGAAACCTATACTTGTTGTTGTTTTTTTTTTTTTTAGTGTTAAAATTTGTATTACTCTAGAATTTATAAAAAGAATGTGTAATGGAAAGGGAATATGACAGACTAAAGAACCAACTAAATAAGTTAATATAGACTATTAAAAGCAAGGAGAGACATTGGTAACTTTTATTATTATTATTATTATTATTAGGCAAACACATTTTATCTTTATTTTTAAAATAAATATTAAAGGATTATATTTGAAATAATTGAAACAAAAAGATGTTTCGATTGAGATTAATGAAAGAGGCTAGAATTAATGTGTTTGTTTGTCTCCTTACTGAAAATTTGGAATGGAAAAGGTAATAATAGAATTAAGTATGCATATATGAATGTATAATTGCTGTCATATTTGTATGTAAAAGTGATGACCCGGAAATACGTTGTCCACTAAAAAGATATTTTTGTTTTTAATGTGAAAAACTGAATTTTGTTAAAAAAAAAAAAAAAGAGTATTTCTGATAAATGCCTTATCCAGTCTTCTTAAAAGCTTCCAGTGATGGGGCACCCACAAATTCTGGAGGCAATTTCGATTTAAAACCTCTTAAAAACACTGCCCTGATCAATACAAGCCCCTCCAGGCAAAATCCAAAAACTCATAAATAGCTTGCAAATTTTAAAAATCAGCAGTTTAGAAAAGAGATACAGCACACAACATTATACAATGTTTTGCATAGATGCTGGCTAGCATTTCTACAAGCAGTTTCAAAGCAAATGCAGACAAACTTTATTTTTGCAAAGAACTGTACTTGCAAACATAATGCTATAGTTTGAAAAATATAGTGCTATAGTTTGAAAACTCTGCTTCTTAAAAAGAAGCAGAGTTGTTCCCGAAGTGCTTACAAACAGTACTATACTAGCAGTGGTGGCTAACCTTTTTGGCACCAAGTGCCAAAATAGGAGCATGTGTGTGTGCGCACCAGAAACCAGAACAGCAGCTCCCCAACGTGCCCGGGGGGGAGCATTGGAAACTTAGCTTCCCAACACGTGCATGTGCGCCGGCCACCTGGTCTTCTGGTTTCTAATGCGCATGCATTTGTGAAGACCAGCTGGCGTGCACCACGGTGTCTCGGCAAAGCTGACATGGGGAGCTGCTCTTCCGGTTCCCAATGTTCCCGCACATGTGAAAAGCAGCTGGCCAGCGCACATGTGTGCGCTGGAATCCAGAAAAGCAACGGGTGATGGCTGGCATGCCTGGAGAGATGGCTCTGTGTGCCACTTCCAGCATGCATGTCATAGGTTTGCCATCACAGCTATAGAATAACAAAAAAAATCTTTTTTTTACAATACTTACAGGAGCAGTTCTAGCATGCTACCAATAGTTCTCAGCCCAGGCAGCAGCAGATCACACACGCGCAGCAAACAAACAAACAAACCACAGAGCCGAGCTGGCTGCAAAGATCACTGGACCTTATTTGGTCACGTGATCAGAGACAAAAAAAACACCTGCTGGCTTCAGAAAATTGCATCATAACACCGCATAAGCCATTTGGCAAGACACACAGTTAAAAATGGCATCTGCTGCAGCAGTGACTGAATCCAAGTCGCATGGCTACAGAGGCCTGTTTTTGATCTGTTTTGAATTTGTAACGTAAGTACCCCTTTCTGAAGAAATTCATTCTAGTGAAAATTTGCTAAATGAACCCATGTTTGTGGGGGATTACCTATATTTGTTTAGCAACAGGTGACAGGTAGAAAGGATACTTCCTTTGCCTCAGGCTTTGGCCAGAAAGGCCTCTAGTGGAGTAACTAACAAAAGGAGGGAAGAAAACAACCCAAGGCAGGTTGAGGTAGATAGGGAAAATTTGGCTATTGTGAATCAGTTACAGCAGTGGTCCCCAACCTTTTTTGTACCAGGGACCAGTTTCAAGCAGAAACACTTTTTCAAGGACCGGCGGAGGGGGAGGGGAAGTTCTATTTTCCATTCCCAAAACTTTTATGTTTACCCTACAACTAGCATTAAAGACACCTGACTGCAGTCTCTCTAGTTCTAGGTCTTGCCCAGCTGTGTAGCTACAAAATTTCATGCAGATGTTTCTCTTATCTCTGTTTGGTGAAAACAGGAATTGAATGAGGAGCATTTAGTCAGTGTGTTTTCCCTAGGAAGCTCCTGTAGACCTTGTTTAGGGATCATTCAGAGCTATGATGGACCTCTAACATCCAGCCCAGGAAGAAACTGCTTCAAAGAAGCCGGGGGGTGGCTTTTCCTGTCTCCGCAGCTCCTCCGAGCGCCCGTTCACCCCCACCCCACCGCAGTTCAATCCAGTGCTCCATTCTGCCTGCCTGGCTGCCTTGGTTTCTGGTTGTTTGGGAGCACCTTCGGCTGAGAATAATAACTATTCACCTCTTTTATCAGCCAAGCTTCTCCGAATCAACCAGAAACGAAGGCAGGCAGGCAGGCAGAACGGAGCACTGGATTGAACCGCGCGGGCGGGCGGGTGGGGGTGAACGCGCTTCGGAGGAGCTGCGGAGACAGGAAAAGCCACCACCCCGCTTCTTTGAAGCAGTTTCTTCCTGGGCTGGTGGAGGAGCGAGAGAGTGACTGAGAGAGGAACGAGGCGGGAGGAAACCGAAGCTGCTGAGCCGGAGAGCAGGACAGGCTTTGGTTGCTTCCTCCCTCCCCTTCTTTCATTTGTGTCCTTGATCCTGATCTCAGCAGCATTCACCGAAGGCAAAGAAAGCCGCCATTTTTTTTATTTTTTTCTTTGCGGCCCGGTACAGAGTGCTCCACGGACCGGTACCGGTCCGCGGCCCGGTGGTTGGGGACCCCTGAGTTACAGATCAATTACAGAAACTTCATAATGTTTTTTTTTTTTTTAATATACATCAATATTGTATGAAGGTGTCTGCGTATCATTTATTTAAATACAAGTAATAATAGTAATAACAATGTTTATACTTATGTAATTGTGGTGTTATACATATTTATGTTAGAGTATGTTTCTTCATTATTTAGTTGTTCATTGTTTTAGTGCACCATTCTAATAGCAATCACAATATTATTTAAATATTCTGAGTAAAAATATTTTCTTGCTCTCATAGCAAATTTGAATCATCCATTAATTCATTCATTAATAGGAAATATAATATTTTCCTTTCTGATCTCCTTAGGTGGCTCTATTGAAATATTTATTGGTCTGCTCCGCTCGGAACAAAGCAGAACCTATTCACATTGTTTTAGAGCAACATGAAGGGTGCACCCAGATTATTATTATTTTTTGTTTTATAGAAATGTGCACCCTATTTAGATTGGCAAGTTTCTAATATCTGCAGTTGTGGCAGTGGGATTTAGAGAATACAAATTTCACATTAGAGTATAGTAAGAGTAACTTATATCCATTCTATATCTGGACCTCAGGCATTTGAAGCTTTTATCAATGTGATGTTTGGCAAGTGTGTTGGCTTCCAATTCTTACAATGCTTCATTACTGCTCTCAAGGAAATCATCCTTCAGGAAAATAATTATAAAGCCTATACCATTATTAAATTGAGCCAGAAAATGTAAACACCAGAAATCCCATTAGACTGGCTCATCAGTTCAAGAGTATCTCTATCCGGCCAAACTATCACATTTCTATTAATAGTAATAATTTATTCTGACTCTTATTTCTCCTTTCAAAACCATCATCCAAGCACCTGATGAAGTGGAATGTGATCCATAAAAGCTGATAAATAATAAATTGGTTAGTCTTCAAATGTCACAAGACTCTTGTTTCTTTTTTATTAATATCTGATTTGCTCTAGCAATTACCATAAGCACTTCCATGCAAAGTGATGTTGTATTCCAACAAGTAAAGATGACTAGTTAAAATTTGATATGAGGAATTCAATATAAGTTTAATCGCAGTTATTTATACATGATTGTTTCCCATATATTTAATAATTTCTTCTTTCTTTTACATTATAAACCGTAATTTAGTAGCAGTTGGTGGAATCTGAGTATTTAAAGTTTTAATGAGCTCATTTTCCAGGGCCAGATGAGTTACATTTTAGAATACTGAAGGAGCTAGCAAAATTATTGCAGAACTGCTCTCAGCAGTCTTCAAGAATTGCTGGCAAACTGGTGAGCTCCCACAAGACTGCAGGAGAGCAGATGTTGTTCCCATCTTTAAAAACCGGGGGGGGGAGGGGAGGAGAAGATATCAGCTTGATATTCTTGACCAGCATATTTGTGAGCACTTGGATAAGAATAGCAAAAGCCAGCATGGATGGTTTATAAATAAATTATACCAACCTAACCTTATCTCAAGAGCTGGTTTGGTGTAGTGATTAAACAGAGGCTATGAGTTTGTAGTCCCACATTAGACACAAAGATAGGAGGGTGACCTTGAACCAGTCTGTCTCAGTCCTAGGAAGAAGGCAGTGGCACAGCACTTCCAAAAATGCTGCCAAGAAAACTGCAGGGATTAGCCCAGGAAGTTGTCAAAGTCAGTACTGACTCAAAGCACTAACACATATACACATCTTATTTCATATCTTAAGAGTTATTGGCTTAATGAATTACCGGTAAATGAAATCCTCATTAAAATGGTAAAATATGGCTAGACATACAACTTCAAATGGATTCATAATTGGCTGGATGACATACCTCAGAGTACTCAAATGACTTCATCAGCAGCTTTGAGAATCTTAAGTGGAGAGCTACAGACTTTTCTGTACATTGAAACATTGAATAGCCCAGTCAATTCTGGGCTGTTTAATGTTTTTATTAATGACCTGGATGAAGGGGTAAGGTTTTGGTATTCACAGTCTGGAAAGGAGGAGGTAGTATGGAAATCAAAGAAAGTTTTAATTATGTATATATTCCTCTTTTACCAGGTAAAACAGGAAAGATCTTTTTCCTGGACACCACAGTCTAAAAAATACATTGACAGACTGAAATGAGTTCCAAATTTGATGGAGAGTTGCTCAAATGATATGAAGTTTGAAAACCAAGTCCTGTATCGTACATATTTAACGGAACAACTGGGTATGCTTAGCCTATAGAAAAGAAGACTGGGGAGAGATCTGACCTGGATGAAGACCTGGGCAGATTGGAAGTCAGGAAAGCTAAGACTCAAAATGAACTAAGATTTGCAACAAATGTCAAAAATAATAAAAAGATTTTTTTCAACATGTAATAAACAAGAAACAAAATCAAAGAAATTATTGGTCCACAAATGGGACAAGATGGAAAGGAAGGTAACAGGGAGAAAGTGGAACTGCTAAATGTATTCTTTGTATGTTTCTTTAGACAAAAGGAAAACACAGATCAACCTATCAAAAGCAGTCCCCAGAAGACAGAATAGGAATATGAGTTAAAATAGGTAAGAAAATGGTAAAAGAACACCTTTCCACTCTAGGTGAGCTCAAATCACCAGGACCAGATGGATTACATTACAGAGTTCTGAAGGAGCTGGCAGAAGTCAAAGATCCTGGGGCATTAGGGAACTACCAGAACTGGAAAAGAGCTGATAAGGCTCCAATCTTCAAAGAGGGGAAAAATGGATCCTGGAAACTAAAAACCAATCAGCCTTACAACAATACCTGGGAAGATCTTGGAAAAGTTAATCAAGTAATGGATCTGCAAACACTTAGAAACCAGCAAAGCTATTCACCAGAAGCCAACATAGGTTTGTCAAAAACATGTCAGACAAAGCCTGTTGCATTCTTAGTGAATCAGGGAAATATTGTGGACATAGCTTACTTAGACTTCAGTAAGGCACTTGACAAAACAGACCACAATCTACCTGTTTTTTTCGCACTAGAAGACTCACCTAACCATAAGACGCATCTAGGTTTAGAGGAGGAAAACAAGAAAAAAAAATTTCTGAATCAAATGGTGTACTAATATATTTAATAAAATATAGCATAATAATATTTCAACCAGTGGTGGTATTCAGCCGGTTCTCACTGGTTCAGGCAATCGGTAGCGGCAATTTGGCCTGGGTCACCAAACCGGTAGCGACTTCTAGCTGTCCATGCTCCCTCACTTGGTCGCCCGATCACCGCTCGCTCACCCCTTCCAGCTGTGCGACGCTCGCTTGCCCCTTCCACCCGATCGACGCTCAACCTACCCACCCCCGCCCTATATATGTTGCCTTCACCACACAGCCAAGTCAATTGTCTCACCAGTCACTTCACCAATGCCCAATCAGCTCAGCTCACCAAAGGTAAGCAATGGATGCCGCTCGCTTGCCCTTCGCCTTGAGTCAGACCCTGGGGGCCCATGGATGTGCCATTCCCTGAGGCCCCGGAGCAGCTGACTGCCTCAGATGGGTCAGGGAATGTGCGATTCCCTGGCTCTGGCCTTGGCCAAGAGATCTGCCTGCTCGCCACCCGCCTCAGCTGGTCAAGTCCGAGTGGAGCAGCACAGCAGGCAATGGGGTGCACCTGCATGGCAGGCACATAGAACAGGGCGGCGGCAGCATGGAGAAGTGCAGCAGAGCCGGAGGTCGGTAATTTTTGCTGCACGAAGCCTGCAGCTGCTGCGTTTTTTTCAGTGCGGCTGGACTCCAGCCACACTGAAAAAAACATGCGGTGGCTGCAGGCATCTCGTGACAAGGGGTGTAACATGCGAGCTGGTGGGGAGCCCCATGGTGACAACAGCTCAGCCCTGGCTTGCCTTCCCTGGCAGCCAGCCATGGGAGGAAGGTAAGGTCATGGCTGCGGGATGACGAAAGAGGTGGTTGTGGGGGAGGAAGTGGGAAGGTTAAAGGCCAGGGCCTCTGAAGGAAGGGAAACATGACGCATGCGACTGGTGAAGGGAGAGCGGGTGGCATGCAGGATTAGGCCAGGCTTGATGCACATACATTTCCACCCACTTTGGGGAGAAAAAAAAGGCGTCTTGTGGAATGAAAAATATGGTACTTCTTGGTAAAATAGAAAAATGTGGAATTGACAGCATCACCACCAGATGGATTCTCAATTGGCTGACCAACCACACTCAATGTTTAGTCCTCAATGGACAGAAGCATGCAGCAGAGTACCACAAAATTCTGTCTTGGGCCTAGTACTCTTCAACATCTTTATAATCTGTTTAGATGAGGGGATAGAAGGAAAGCTCATCAAATTTGCAGACAACACCACACTTAGGGGAATAGGCAACACCCTAGAAGATGAGTGAACTCCACTATATGTGGTGGACTCCCATGGAAAGGATGAAACACAAGCGAGTGAACTTGGGATGGGAGTCTAGAGCAATTTCTAGTGCTCCCTTTTTATTGAGAATTTTACACATAGTAAGCATTCACATTGTGGATTACAATAATTAAACATAATACACGGAATTATTTACAATTGTCTGAGCTGATTGATTGTTTCTGGTGTTTACTTTTAATTTCCTTGTTTTATCTAGGTGACCTTTAGGCAGACATGTATGTATAAGGTCTTAGATTAATCATTACTCAATACTGGAGTCAGAGTTATTCCCACATCTCCCCTGTTTTAGTTTTTTGATGATCGCGGATGCCTCGGTAGCTTTTCGCCATCTGCAACAACAGCTCTCCTTCCGTAGGCTTCACCCGACACATTCCTAAAAGTCCAGGGAGACATTGGATACAACAGCATACACAAAGAGAAAGTATAAAAAGCAATATCACTCCAACAATTAGGTGATGAATCCATGAACCATCTGGCAACCAGGACCAAAGTGTAGACCACACGTCCAGTCCCTCGTCTTCCGATCGTAATGGATTCTCATTCAGGGTTTGTTCCATATGCTGTATAGTAGCTGTAATGTTTGGAGAATAATCAGAAATATACATGCAACAATGCGTATGAATCACAGCGCAAACTCCCCCTTGCGCTGCCAAAATAGTGTTCACCGCATATCTGGTTTGCAGGACAAAGTCAAGGATTTTTCCTTGCTCTTCTTCAAGCAGCTTTAGAGTTTTAATGGTTTCTTTAAACATAGTAATTGTCCAATTGTTTAAACGATGTAAATCTCTATAGTTCATCATGACTCCTAAAGGAGGAATAACTCCCCTCGATATCTGTGTCCAGTAGTCATGAGTCAAAACAGAGTTTACTTCCGTTGCGGAACGCGCATTGCGGATATGAGCAGTCCCCAAAGATTTTTGAATGAAATGAGATGGGATTACTTTCCCAAAGGTGCAGACTCCTTTCCATCGTGCTGGCATGCGATCATAGGCCATCCGTCCACACAGCAACCATAGATTTGCTCCCAGGAGATGACCAACCTTATTTGGTTCAGCATAGATTAATTGTGCAAAGGATTCCATTAACATAGCCAAATAAGTGGATGGTGGTGCGTATTTCCCATTCGCACATTTGGGCAACTGGTTTTCTCTCGTGGTGGGACAACATGTGGCAGGAATATATGGACACCTATTTTCATTGATCAAATATGTGATATCAAATTTGGAAATGTTATGTACAAAGTAAGTGAGATTTTTAGTTTTCATGTCACCCGAATAAACCCGACTTCCATTGCTAATAACAATTGTTTTGTTGCAAAACGGATATGTCCCCAAGTAAGTCATATTTTCTACTGTCTCATTGTGGGTCCAACAGATACCCGCCACCTCTTGGATTCGGCTTCCAAGGTGTAAGGTATTTATGTTACTTGTAGTCCAACTGTTAGACCACATCCCTGAACAACCATAACATTGTCCCTTATACCAGTCACCTTCGGCCAGAGGTACTGCAACCATTGGAAGCCCTGATGTTTTGTGAGTTGGCATGTGCATACATATCCAACAATCAGTTTTATTATGAAGGTTTGCTAGCTTCCCCATGTCCTGGATCAACGTGTTTCTTTTCCATTCCCCCAAATCCATCCCCTTGCCCCTTTGGCTGATGATAAGGACAAACACAGCGAGCAGGAACCCAAACAACTGTCCCCTCATCTTCAACAGCAGCGTATCCTCTGCCCCAAGTTATCAGCGGGACAGGTCCTCTCCACGTTGGATCTGGTAGTCTCCTATCCCGAACTTTCGGTCTTGGCATACCTGCAGAAGGGGAGGAAGCAAAATGCCTATTGGCTGCCATAGCAGCAGGAGATCCTGTCATGTTTAAAAAATTTAAAGTATATAATGTAATATTAAGAATGTTTTGTATGTAAGGCAAGCCATATCCATCCACTTCCCCCGTTTTTGTTTTTGTGTGAAGGAGTGCTTTTTTGAGCGTCTGATATGCTTGTTCCACAATGGCTTGAGCAGTGGAATTGTAAGGAATGCCAAATTTATGTATAATTGACCATCGATGACAAAATTCTGCAAAGGCGGTGCTAATGTAAGCAGGGCCATTATCGGTTTTGATCTCCATAGGTGGCCCCACATGTGTGAAGGTGCGGAGACAATGGTTGACTACATGTTTTGTAGCCTCTCCTCGTTGAGGTGTTGCCATAATAAATCCTGAATAGGTATCAACGGTGACATGCAGATGGTGCCATGGTTTGAAAGGAGGGTGTTGTGTGACATCCATCTGCCATAGCTGACAAGCAGATGTTCCCCGAGGATTTACTCCTTGAGGAAGAGCAGTGGATTGAGCGCTGCAACTAGGACATTGTTGAATAATAGCTGCAGCTTCTGCAGCAGTGAGACCAAATTGTTTACAAAGAGCTTTGGCATTTTGATGAAAATAGCTATGTGAGTCCCATGGAGTAACAGGAGAAAGCGAGAGACAGGACATGGCCGAGGCTGCTGCGTCAGCCACGTTATTCCCTTCCTGCAGCTCCCCGGGAAGTGGCTGGTGGCTGCGAATGTGTGCGATATGCAGAAAATGTGTGCGAGAATGAAGACAGCTTTGCAGGGCTAAAAACAAACTCATAAGATTAGCATCAACAGAAGGAGAAAAATAAGCAAATTCAATGTTAAGTATCAATTGATAAACGTAAAGAGAATCTACAATAAGATTTAGCGGTTCTTGTGCAAATTCCTGTAAGGCCAAAATAGCAGCAGCTAATTCAGCCCTTTGTGCTGATTGTTGAGGAGGGGTAATCTTTGTTTTCCATACCCCTTCCTGTCTCTATGCACAAGCGCTGTAGGTCTTACCACCGTCCGCATAAACGGTCACTCCGTCAACTGGCTGCTTAGCAATAACTGAATTAAAATTTACAGATACGTTTCGAAGCAACTGGAAACAAGGGTCACTGGGGGTGTGGCAAGAAATCTTCCCTGGCCAATTTTCAAGAGCAATTTGTAATTCAATGGATTGACTATACCAAGTTTCCCACAAAGTGAGGGAGATAGGTAAAAATAACTGAACTAGATCTATGCCATATAAATGCATACTGCGATTTCGGCCTTTGATGATTAACTCACTATAAAGCATAGCCATAGTAGAAACTGTTTTTCTGGGAGTGTTTTGCAAATGCAACCATTCAATGATATAAACCTGCGCTTCATGTAACTGAAATAAAGCTGCAGTAGGCAAGGCTGGGGTTTGTAAAATTGCCAAAGCAAATGGAGTATCAGGAATGCATCGATCAACCCAACGCTGCGTTAAAGCCGCATTTACATGTGTCAGTACCTTCCTTTGTTCTGCTGATAGGGTTATAGCAGAATCCGGTCTCGCAGAGCCCTTTAGGGCAAAGAACAAGGGCTGGAGTACCGCTGTAGTTAACCCCAGGTAGGGTCTAACCCAGTTAATTGTTCCTAGTATTTGTTGTAATTTTACTAGAGAAATTTTTTCCTCAATTTTGATTTCCGGAATGACCGGATGAGCATAGGTTGCAAGGACCTTATGCCCTAAGTAGGCATATGGCGTTTGACTTTGAATTTTTTCTGGGGCAATATGAAGTCCAAATTGTAATAATACCTCTTTAAGGCAAGGTAACGCTGCCTTAACTGTTCCCGGTGGGCCGGGAGCTGCAATTAAAATATCATCCATGTAATGGTAAACCTTCCACCCAGGATGAGAGGTTCTGAATGGAGCCAGAGCCATTCGAACATATGACTGGCACATCGTTGGACTGTTTAGCATTCCCTGTGGCAAAACCTTCCATTGGTAACGGAAGGTAGGTGCATTGTTATTCAATTCAGGTACGGTAAAGGCAAATAATTTCTTGTCATATGCATGCAAAGGTATAGAAAAGAAGCAATCCCGTAAATCTACTACAACTAGATCCCAATTGCGTGGGATCAGGTTAGGGTTAGGTAAACCACATTGTAACGCTCCCATTGGTTGAAGGATGGAGTTAATGGTTCTCAGATCATGCAAAAATCTCCATTTTCCATTTTTCTTTTTAATAACAAATACCGGAGTGTTATATGGACTAGAAGTTGGTTCAATGTGTCCTAATTGTAGCTGCTCAGCTACCAATTGATGTAAAGCTGTAAGCTTTTCTTTTGGAAGTGGCCATTGATCAATCCAGACTGGCTGAGAGATTAACAATTGCAATTTTTCCATTATCCAATAACAATTTTTGTGCAAAATTGTGATAGCAAATCTCTACCCCACAAGTTTATATGCAAGGGCAACACAAGAGGTTGAATCCTTGCGGTCTCACCAGTTTCTCTATGCAATGCCTTCAACCAATGTACACTACTTCTAGCAAACTGCATACCACCCACTCCACGAACAGCCGGAGAGTCCTCAAGCGCCCATTCATTTGGCCATTCCTTTTGGTGTATCACAGAGACATCTACTCCGGAATCTATAAAGCCAGAAAATGATTTTTCTTGAATTTCAATTGTCATTTTTGGTTGGTCTGTAGTCAAATTTTTTGTCAGCGCTAGCAATTCTGCAGCAACTGGAGAACTGGTCATTTCAGTGGACCCAAAACTGCCAGTTCGTGGGATCCCAATTAAAGGATTCATAGGAATGTATGGAAGCAATAATAACTGGGCAATAGAGTCACCGGCCATTAATGATGTAGGAGTATCAGTGTATAATTGTACCTTAATAACCCCTTTATAATCTTGATCAATAACTCCTGGAATAACAAAAAACCCTTTTTCTGATGCAGAAGACCTGGGAAGTACCAATCCCACTGTTTTTTCTGGCAGTGGCCCATGCAAATGAGTGTCCTCAATGTATACTTGATTAGGAAAGGTCACATCAATTGAGTTCAGCATTTTTAAACTCAAACCTGCACTCCCAGTAATTGCAGGCGATGCTTTTGTGACAGCCTTGGGAGCGGGGCTAGCTGCACGCCCCAAATTTAGTTTCCCGGAATTTGGTTCTGATCAGAGCAACATTGATTTGCCCAATGAAACCCTTTTTTGCATTTTGGACAGACTGATTTCGGGCGAACGTCCCTATTTTTGGTTTTGTTAAATGCCATTCCCCCCCCCAGGGGCACGGCACTGAGCTTTAAAATGGCCAGGTTTCCCACAATTAAAACAATTCCCTGTAGGTTTCATCCCTTTTTGTAATGCCATAGCCAAAGTCTCCATGTTGTAAGCCTGAGAACCCACCACTGCACATGCCTTTAACAGATCAGCCAGAGTAACCTCACCTCTAGCCACCAAAGGCTGTAAAATATGCTTGCAGTCAGCGTTTGCATTTTCAACTGCCAATTTCAGCAAAAGTTCCTTTGCTGCTTCTTCATTAGATATTTGTCTGGAAATAGCCAATTGTAGCCTTTCCACAAAATCATTATAAGACTCAGATGCTGTTTGCTTAATTTGAGAAAAAGACTGTGCTGGGTTTCCCACATCCTGGATGCGGGACAATGCCCCAAGGACAGCTGCCATAACCACTGGAAATACGTGATCAGGCAAATTAGCAGCTTGATCAGCAGTGGATTCAAACAAGCCTGCCCCATAGATTTGGTCTGGCGTATACAGCCCCACTGAATTCCTTCCCCTAGTGATAGCTTCTCTTTGGTATTCTGAGTCAAAGACCACATACTGAGTAGAACTCAATATCATTCTCATTAAATCTTTCCAGTCACTAGGAATCATGCGTGAGGTAGCCAAACTTGTCAGAAGCCCCTTTGTAAAAGGACTTTGAATACCATAATCTTTAACTGCTTTTTTAATTTCCCTAAGAACAGCTAAAGAAATTGGAATCCATTCAGTTTGCATATTACCTTGAGCATTTATTTGCCTATTAACTGGAAACAAATTCATCTGGGTAATCTCGTCAGGCTCTAATTTCCCTTCATTGAAAGCCTGATGCATCATTGCTTGAATTTTCCCCGTTTGTGATTGGATTTTCTCCTCTACAGGCGTAAGCGCTGTTGGAGTTGAGAAGGCATATTCCAATTTAGAAATTGGGGGGTGCAACACAACTCCTTCATAAGGAGGAGGTTCAACTAAAGTTTTTAAAAGAGGTTGCTGCTGTGTCTCTAAAGCAGTCATAACAACCTTCCAATATATCAAAATTTCAGCTGTTGCTCTTCATGAAAGATAGTTCCAATTCTCCTCCACGTGTCTAACTTTAAAGATCCCTTCTCTGGATACCAGGGACATTGTCGCCAGATCTCTTGCAGCAGCTCTTTCACATTACCTTTTGAAAGAACTATTTGCTCCCCCCCAGAGGGTTTAAAGATAAAGAAGTTTGTCCTGACTAACTTCAGCAGCTCACTAACATGCCGTTCCTGTGGCTGAGAGAGTTTTTCCCCCATGCTCCCTGAAAAAAATCCTATTGTCCAGCAATAGTTAAGTACGTACTTTACCTATTCCAGGCGAGGAAACACGGAGGTCCGGACACGTACCACCCGCAGTGGATCACGTCGGGGTCACCACTTGTGGTGGACTCCCATGGAAAGGATGAGACACAAGCGAGTGAACTCGGGATGGGAGTCTAGAGCAATTTCTAGTGCTCCCTTTTTATTGAGAATTTTACACATAGTAAGCATTCACATTGTGGATTACAATAATTAAACATAATACACGGAATTATTTACAATTGTCTGAGCTGATTGATTGTTTCTGGTGTTTACTTTTAATTTCCTTGTTTTATCTAGGTGACCTTTAGGCAGACATGTATGTATAAGGTCTTAGATTAATCATTACTCAATACTGGAGTCAGAGTTATTCCCACAACTATATAATTGCATGATGCAAGTTTTTTAAAGGACATCAGCTATATTTTTTAATGTTGTTTTTCTTTGGATTCTTTTTTACAGTACCTGCTCAAGAGTTATGGAAGTGGGATGGGTAGACCTCTCAATTATTTATCCAACCAGCCAACCAACCAACCACCATCATAGATCAGATCAAAAGTCTGTAGTAACTATCTAAATACTTGCACACAAAACAGGAAGGGCCAGGTTCCCGTTATTACTCAGAAGGTGGTATTTAAGGAAAGTTGGTGTCGGGAATAGTGAAAGTAACTGAGCCATCAAGACTAGTTGCTATTGATTCTACTGCTCGTTATACTCTTATTATTTTAAGATTTATTAAAATTTACACTCCAATACATCTGAACTCTGATACTGTATATATTTACCAAACATATCAAGTTGCACTAAGCTTAACCAATTGGAAAGTACGTATGCATGAAGATTATAACTGAATACATTTAACTTTCATAAATGTTTGATACAGGATATAACCAGTAAGAGAAACAAAGCCATGAAAGTGTAGATGACTAGGTTGAGCCCAAGGGAGGGCTCAAACACATCATCAATCTTGAATCCCTTCCCATCCACAAAGAGATCTCACTTCAACCCACCTTGAATTCCATTGACTCTTATCTACCATCAATTTGCTTTGACCATTAGTAATTCAAATTCTTGTAGAGAGCGTAAGCTTGCAATAAACCTTTATATTCATGCCTTCTGATTTCCTGTGCTTGACAGAAGGAAAGAGCCTCCATCCATTATAACTACAGTATATCCCTCTTAATATTCTCAAAGAATTTAATTGGCTATAACAAACTCCAAACTGGTGACATTATTATAGCACCTTGTGGAATCCTACATCTTCCCAAAGTTATCCAGGAAAAAAGAAACAAAACCGATCTAAATCTGGGATTTGACAGGAATGTTATTGGATGTAATTCAAGTGTGGTGTCTAGATCATTAGAGACAATTGGTTTTGTATGTGTGTAAGCTACAGTATCACCACTGAGAACCTGTTTGTCAAGAAATATATACACAGCCATTTACCTTAATTATGATTAGTATCAAAGGAAAGGCAGATGGGCAAGCTGATGTTATTAACCTTTTTTTTAAGAGGAAGAAATGGAACCGGGTAAGTCAGAAGAGTCTGGCGGGGATTATATTTTGATTTATCAGAATTGTAGCTGAAAATATTGAGTGACCATATAAATCTGTAAGGTCCCAGAAGTTTCCCTGAGCCACCGAGATGCCAAAGGGAGCGAGACTTGAGACGAGGCTTGCAAAACTATCAGCTTTTATTTATAGCCAAAGCAAAAGCTGGGTGACAAAACTATATCCAAAACATGCAGACAAAATGCATGTAAGGAATAGCCACAACCCTGCAAGAGTGGCTCAGAGTATTATACACATTTTACCCTGTTAGAAATGAAGTTTACCCAATCAGAGACAAAGGTTCCCAACCAACAGCGTTCTTTGTTCAGGTCCCCCTATCTCTGCCTACCTTATCTATGGAGCATTCCTATAGGGGAGTTTTCCCTCCCTGGCAAGTTCTTTATTCAGCAGAATGCTTTCAGGATTCAGATTCTATGAGGCAGGAAGCTCCCTTTTATCTACCTGATAGTCCTGGGTAACAGTTTCTTCTATATTTTCCAGGATGTGCCTAGCTTCGAAGACAAGAACAGAAGCGAGACACAGAAGCAAGATAACAAACTTTGTACTAATGTAACCAGTATCAAGGCTACAATTTACTAAACTAGAATTAATTCCTAACAACTAATTTCTGACAGTATACAATAATATAAGCAGAAGCCAATAACAAAGCTTAATCCCCAATAAATGATTTCTAGCAGTATATCATATCAGAAGCAAACAGCAAATATTGGTTTGATCACTATACTCCTTCAAATCTAATTAATAAATATTTTAGCCCTGACTTTTTATATATGATTGCTTTTATATATGTATTGTTTAATTGGATTATTGTATGCCCCCAGAGTCAACTATAGTGAGAAGGGCAGCCATATCAATCTATAATAATAAATTTGGAGGACATCCGATTAATTAACGTTCATCGCTATGTATTGCGAGTCAAGCATTTGGCTGAATGTTGTGTGCTCCTAAAGTGTCTTGTAAGGAAAGAGCCTATGGAGGGATTTAAAACGTGATTTAATTAATTCTGAATTCCATTCCGTCTCATGCATTTGGATCACCACATGGGAAAGAATATGTACAAAACCCATCATTTTATTTGGAGAGAAGTCTTGTGGCGCCTAAACCGGGCAGCCATTAGTCATAAAAATACCTGAGAGGCAAACGCGGTTCTAGAGTCCACGCATGTCTAAGAAACTTCCGTTCATTATTGAAGCTGCTCGTTTCTTTTCGAATAGCAACCCAGCTTCAGGCTTGCTGTACCAATGTGACTTCACCAGCCCCCACGTAAAGCCTTTGGTTTCCTCTGAAGAAGCCATCAGCCGCTCCCGAGCAGTTTGAACCAAGCCCCTCGTGTTCAGTTGATGCTTCTGCCCGCAATCTCGTCGCCGAACCGGATTGGCCGAAGCGCACACGCCGCTTTGCCCACGGAAGGAACGAGGGGGGACAGGCGGGGAAGCACCCGCCTTCCAGTCTGTCCCCGAGCAGCCACCTTGAGGAAGAACCGGCGAGAAGACCCACGGGCCTGCGCTTGCCCGGCTTGGTCAGATCGCCAGGTGAGAGGAATATCTTGCCCCTCCCGCCAGCATGATTCCCCCCCCCCCATTTAAAAAAGAAGACGAGTAAGAGGTGTTCGTGCCCTTTCCGCTTTCTGTCGATCCAATACAATATCAGACAGGCGCAAAGCAAGAGGAGCCAGGTTGCTAGAAGAGAAAGCTAATGCAAAGAGGCAATTCTGCTATAATAAGGCGGGCGAAAGTTCCACGAAGTCTTTGCAAATTTCAGGCAAGCCAGCTAAAGAAAATGAAATCGGGCGGGGTGGAGAAGAATGGAAGAAAAACTTGAGCGAGGACGGTGACCCCTCTTTCCTCTAGTTTTGCAATGTTGCAGAGATCGTGTTCCTTTCTCTCCCTCTCCCTTTCATCATAGGTTCGTTTCAGAGATCATGCTGGACCGCTCAGAACCCTCTTTTGTTCTTTCTACTAGCATGATACAGGTTACAGTACTTTGTCTGAATATCCTCCCCCCTCCATTCTCGCATAATATCAAGTCAGGGTAAATTAACGGCAGGAAAAAGAAAAAGATGATACCACATCTACACTCCTAATAACCCCCGTTCTCAAGGTCAGCTATGTAATTGTAGGGACCAATAGGGACAGTTCTCCAGTTTTGTTACACTCCCCTGTAAGAGGCGTGTAAGGCTGGTGCCTTCCAGACCCTTCAACACCCTTTGGATGACTGCAGGGTGAGGAGAGGGAGAAGGAGCGGGCTTGCCCAAACACTGCCCTCCACCTGAGCTCTCCTGCCTTGGCCTTCAATTGCAGGACAAATTGAAGGGGATACTTTTTACAGCAGGGAGCAGAGTTAAGGGTTGCACCGGGGAACCTCGCATGTCAGACAAGGGCTGCTGTGACCAAAACTTAACTAAACCCGGGAAAGGGAGAGGGAGCTACAGAAGGTAAAACCTACTTTTTTCCTTTTCTCTCTCTCTCATGCTGTGCTAGGTTGAATAATTTTTACAAATATGTTTACACAATTTCTAACTTGCTTACTCATTAACAACAATGGTCAAGATTAAGGGCAACCATATTGGTTTAAGTTTGTGTGTGTGTATCTGAGGTCTCTTACACAATTATTGTCTCATTTAATCTGGATTCCTGAGCCAGGCTGGATTCCTAATTCCTAGTGAATGAGATTGAGACCCTCTGGCATTACTCAGGCGTCATTTTTATTTAATGTCATTTGACAGTATATCAAATAAGTAGAATTTTCAGTTTCAAAATACCTGATTTTTGTAGTTCACTTTTTACACTTTGCAAAAATCAGCATTTTTAAAATAATTATGTACAATAGCTAGTCTTTTGGATATAGTAGTGAGAGTACCATGTGGGTGAACAAAGAACAACAGCTATTTTCAATCTTATGCATATGTTAAAATTTATGAGTAGACAGATGATAGACAGACAGACAGACATATACTAAATGAGAGGCTGGGTTAAATTATTACAGTCTAATAATTTTTTTCATGATTCTTATCAGTGAACTCAGAATTTTTAAGGATAGAGAAATTTCTGTCAAGTAATTCTCAGCTGTCACTGCATATATCGTGTGTTTCAGTTTTTGAGAACAACCTTGTTTCTTATACCAGACCTAACTAAACTATGTTCAGATCATGTGGTTGAATCAAGGCTTAGAATGTGCTGTGGAGATGGGGTTCAATTATTCCAAGTTATATGACAATAACCTTGACTATGAGAGCCAAGAACGACAGCAACTAATTCTGAAGGATCTCTGTACTTCAACAATTGTAAGTATCTATGAATAATGAACTATAAAGCCAAACACACACAAAATGTACAGTTGGATCATTCAAACTGTGTGTGCGTGCGTGTGTTCGCAAGTAATTTGCAGTACTCATAGAACAATAAAATGTTCTTGCAGGCTTTTAAGCTATGTAGTCTGAAAATAACAGGAAAATATCAGCCCTGTTGGCTGAGTTATAATATGATGGTTTTCTCTTGAGTTTTTCCTCTTCAGATACAAGCCATTTCTGACAGAATAGAATGGGCATTATATAAACTGTACGAAACATTACCATCATTCAAACAAGTTCAAAAATTGAACAGTTGAGTCAGTGTATACTGTATAGACAAACAGTGTAAAATGTAAGAACATCCAGAGAAAAGTGCAGCATGAAATGTGATACAGTTTTCTCTTTTTTTGTTGATAAAGTTGTTAAACAGCATGGGTCAAATATGGAGCTTTTGGAGCATTTATTGTAATCTCTCAGCAAGAGAGGTGCGAAATCTGTTGGACCTCCTGCTTCTACATAAAATAACTGGTACAGCTGAAATCTTCTGTTAGCATTACACTTGCCATCTGTTTACACTTGCCAATTACACTTGCCAATTTGTTTAATTTATTTACGGGCATGTGGACATAGGGAAAGGAGATAAAGAAGTAATATGCAGTACTTTCTCCATAATCAAGCCCTAAAAACTTCAAAACATGCTTTGTTTTATAAGTCACTTAAAACCATGCTGCCTCAATGTTTTTGACCAGGTCAATTTAGGGATTGGCTTAATGTGACATCATGTTTAGTCTACATTCTAAACAAATGCAAGAGTTGTGTGAACAACATGACTCAGTATTATAGAAATAATACAAATTGTTGACTCAGTTATAAAACAGGTAATTTTTAAAAGCAGAAAATATAAGGTTTCGCACAATGAAGTATATTTTTTTTCTGTTATCTAGAAATGGCTATGACAAAGGCATGCCTGTTCTTAGTATGTGAGATATAAAATATTACAGTGGATTCACAATGAAGGACAGAGAGGCAGGCCACATTGCCTTTTTTGAAGAGAAATTTCCAAAGCAGTTCTTAGTCCTTTCACTTTACTTTTTCTTCAGCCATTTTCAGAGACCAACTGTAAGAACGCCTCTTCCTTTTCAGTGGCCCTCTTGGCAATTGTCTGGGCCTTTAACACCAGCGGAATTCTGCTCAGCTTTTTCTTCGTTGTCTTCACAATTCGCTTCAGAAAAAATAGGTAAGGCCAAGTCAGTCCTATGTTTTTACTCTCTGGGCAAGATCTAATTCTTTGTCATTCAAGAATTTCTCAAGAGAAGAATCTTGTTTTTGTTTACTGCAGTTCTATACAGACTTTCAGGATATGCAGTAAGCGTGCTGTGGATTCCTTATTGTCACTCGTGAGAGTGTGGTCAAACCTACCAAACACAGAGAGGGCAATAAATGGGCCTTGATAAGGCTCTGGAAGTTTTAAGGGCCAAATTTTCAATAAATGCTCACCCAATGGAACTTAAAACTAAAGAAAACAGGTTTTTACATTTATTTACTTATATAGGCAGTTGTATTATTCTGCCTATTCTCCCTAGAGAAAATATTACAATATGTATATTTCACTAATTCTTACATTTATGAGCTGCATATCTAGCAGAAAATAATTTCCAAGGTAGTCCCAAACAAAGAAATTGCTTGAAAGTTTCAGAATAAACTATTATATGAAGTAATTGAAAGCAGAATGAGTCAATCACCCCACAGGCCAAATTCTGAGTAGCAGCAGCAGGTGTTCAATGGTTTGATCTGTATCCTTATAGCTGGGGAGTTGTGTTCGGATTTGAATGACAAGATTGTCTCCTTACCTCTGCTGAAGAAAAACTCAGCTGCCAATCTAATCAACTGTTGCATGTGAGAAACCTATTTCCTCAAGTAGCAAAACATCTAACTCGGGTGTCAAACTCGTGTCGTCATAGCGGCAACATGTGACGTATAGGGACTTTTCCCCCCTTCAAAACCAGGCATGGGCATGGCCAGCACATGATGCATCTGGCCCACAGGCCACAAGTTTGACACCCCTGATCAAACTCATGTTTGGTGGGATGAATTTTTCAATGATTAACATGGGCAGCATAAATTTATGCAAGAGTTAAGAACACTTTGCCCCTTAAAATACCACCAAAATACAAAAAAGGTGCTGCATTTTTTCCTCTGTCTATTTTGGGAATGAAAAAGAGGCGCTGGTAGGTTGCACAAGGTTCATAGTTTTTGCATTATTGCTCTAAAAGATCATTCAGGCTTGAAGAAATGACAACTAAGTATGATGGTTAATTATCCTAAATTTATTGACAACTTCAGAAACCTCTGACAAATAGGATCCTTCTGTACCAGAATTAGACATGGGGATTAGGGAATTCCATTCCTAGTGGAAGAAAATGTCATTTTTAAGATGATACTTCAGGGAATGTAATTTAACTTGGAAGGAGGGAGCATTTTGGTTCTGGATGATACTTTTTAAGTCAGGGGGAAAAGCAGAGTAGTGAAATGCAGGTACGGTGTGTCAAGAAACAAGCTCTGGTAGCACATATTGGAAGGAAAGGTATAATGCAGTTATTTCTTCTAATAACTCTTTTTTCTCACGTTCTCTCCTTTATCTTCTACAGGATTGTGAAAATGTCTAGTCCAAACTTGAATGTTGTGACTCTCCTGGGCAGTGGCTTGACTTACGGTAGTGTATATCTCTTTGGAATTGAAAAACAGACTCCTTTGAGCAGACCATCCTTAGAGATGCTGATTCAAGTAGGTGAATGCACATTTTGAGAACAATTGTGAGATTTATTATGTATTGATCTTAGTGACATAGTTACACAGCAGATTACTGATATACAGAGGAATCAAAGCAATCAAACAGAATAGGAGGGACCTTGGAGGTCTTCTAGTACAGGGTCCCCAACCGCCGGTCCGCGGACCGATACCGTCCGCGGAACAACTCTTACCGGGCCGCTGGTTGCTGGGCGCTGCCATCTTTTTGGTAAAAAGTGCTTCCGTGAGCTTTTCCGGGTAGAAAGCTCACCGGAAGCACTTTTCATCAAAACAAGATGGCGGCGCTATGCGCTCGGTGAGCTTTTCGGGTAGAAAGCCATTTCTACCCGAAAAAGCTCACCAAAAGATGGCGGCGCCCAGTTGATGCCGGTGCCGGGCCGCGGCGCCCAGCTGATGCCGGTACCGGGCGCGGCGTCAAAAAGGTTGGGGATCCCTGTTCTAGTACATCCCATGTGGAAATGAATAAGATTTTATTTTTCAGTATTTTCCTTTCAGAAGCAGCCTCTGAAAGGAGAAAAAGAAAATAAAAAAGCCTTTTCAAAACCAAGTAGACTTTTGTTAAATTCATGTTGAACTTCAACACAAACATCATGTGTGAATTTGTAAAATATGCTTAATAATAATCTGAGTAGTTTTCTTACCTTTCTATCTGACAGCACATAATCACACCAACTGGGTAAAGAGCCACATTTGAGGGTATACCGCGAACCTTCCCCACCCCGTGCCCCATTTTCATCAGGCCAGCTTAGTGTTTTCTCTGTATTTGTACTGGAAAAATACTGGTGAAATTTTATTATGCCAATAGACCCTTCCCCAGTTTAGCTCCATTTAGTTTTCTGTATCTTCTGCTGCCATCTGGTGCTTATGTGCAATGTTGCAGCTCAAGTAAGGTAATCCTTAATGTGGAAATTCTTGGTTATCCAGATCATAATTTTCTCAGGTGCTTTTTCAAAAGGCAAATGGACTGTTGTTGTTTTTTTCCTGAGGAGGAGGAAGAAGTTTTGCTTCTCACCCAAAAAGCTTAATAAATTCTGGCTGGATAGTGGGGATGATAGAACAATTAGTACTGACAGGATGGGTGGAGGTGGGGGGGTCAAATAATCATATTTCTTTGCAGTCATCTGGTCGTTAGCATTCTCCCTGAGAGCTCTTGAGGCTACTAGGAATTTATCTGTGCCCTCAGAGTTCAAATTGGGTGAATCTTCTTGGACCTGCTGAAAGGATAGCTTTGTACAGTAGACAGGAGATGTGTCTTATCCTCCCCCCTCTGTTGAGGCAGGGTTGCTCAGTGTTAACATAAATGATCTCTTTTACTCCTCTTTCAAACCAATGGCCCTCTCTATCCAGAATGTGGGTAGATATATGGCAACATATGACCATAACTGTTCTCACTTTTTTGGGGCAGACTTTGTGAGAGAAGGGCTGAAAGCCTTCCCCTCTACCCATTAAGGAAATGGGTAACAAAGTCTACAGATTTTATATAGCTTGAGGCTTTAAACAAAAAAGAGAATGTAAAATTCTCCCACTTGTGGGTTGGGGATGAGATGAAGTAACAGCAGGAAAATGGTGTTGCTATGGTATGTTTATGCCATAGTCAGGAGCAAGTGGTGCACGAATTAAATCTTCTTATATATTTATGAATATTCCATCATTAATGATCTTTCTTTGGAGATGGGGTTGGACAAGATTCAAACATACCACTTATTTTTAATCTTTAATCTGTGTATCCCAGTTCTACAAATTGGCAATACTGCATCTGCGTACTTCAAATTTGCGTAAGTGAGGAGCAAAGTTCAGAGCAAGGTTTGATCGACTCCCACTCTGCCTGGGCATGCGTTATCTGATTTTTAAAAATTGTAAACTTGTAAATTCACTAAAAATGTGTTGAAGTTGCTGGTGTCTCTTGGGAGTTCAAATCCATCATTGGATAACTCCTGTCCTAGCAAATGATCAGATGAAACAGGTTTATATTAGCATTGCCACTTCCTATGCCTGATCAACTGCTGAATCATTGGGTAGGTTCAGATAATTTACTAAGCCACAACCAAAGGTAAGTTTTGGTGTTACATAAATATAGCCACTATAGTCAGCAATGATAATTTATAACTGATGTGAATCCAGTCATTCTGATTTAACGGGGCCCTAGTACATGGTTCAGTAGGTTCTTCATTCCAAATAAACTTTAGGAATAAACATTCAGGCAGTCAGATGATACAGAGATATATGTGTTAGCTATGAATTATGGTGCAGCTCCTTAGCTCATACTTAGGTTCTGATATTGTAGCCCCTCACCTCATATTTAAGTTCTGATATAAATAGGTGACTCCCAGGCATCCCTTGTCCCCATCCCTCCCTTGAAGATACTTACGTGTACTTGTTTTTAAGACAAGTTTTTAAAATGTGGCTTCCTCTGTAAAAGGTTACAGTAACTATTGTCTATCTCAGTAACTATTGTCAAACTTATGGCCCACCGGCTGGATGCATCATGCACTGGCCACGCCTACCCCCGGTTTAGCAAAGGGGAAAAAGTTGTGATACATCATGTGATGATGCGACGCCGCGAGTTTGACATCCCTGGTCTATCTAGTTAAGGTTACAGCTTGAGTTTTAGAGCTTTAATTATGAATTTGCTGGGTCAGTTATCTTCTGTTTGTATACTATACTTGCTCTTTTGAAAATGTGCTGTGTCTTCTAGAATAGGTTGCATATAACTTATCCAAGAATAGTACAAATCTCCCCTACTACATTTTCTACATTTAGACTGATGGATCTTTCCCATTCCAACAGGTGAGAATTTGTATATTATACATAAGTGGTTCCTTGGCTTTGGGTCCTATCCTGGGAAAGAGTTGGCGTTTATACAGAGTATTCACTCAAAAGGTGCCAGACAAAAGAGTGGTAAGTCTTGCACACCGAAAGAGGAGCAAAGCTGGACTTTTTGGTAATAGTTCTTGTTGCCATGCTGAGGTTTGCATGCAGGCTGTTTTTAAAAACTGTTCTTGCTTGAGCACACTTCTGGGCATAAAGTTGATCAGCATCTACTGCAATGCAACTGCTCTGGGGAAAATGCACAATTTTATTGATAAATTTGACTGTAATTCATGGTAATACATGGTTTCTATTTTGGCACATAGAAACCAAATACGATTAGACATTGTGGTTTTCTTATTCATTTTTTTGCCTCATCCTTCCTCCCAATCACTGGTTAAAAACAATCCATTACTTTCCTCACCCTCATAAATAGGAAGACTCTATCGTATTATTCAAAAGTGTAGTTGCAAAAAAGCAAAAAGTGCCTGCTTGAAAGCCTAAAACAATCAAGAATAGTGCTTTGCCCAGCAGAATGGTTTCCTGCAATAATAAGAGTTCATATTATGTTGACAAATGAACAGATACATGGACACACAATATACTGAATAAGAATAGGGTTGTTAGCAATTTATTTTAATTTTCTGTGGAAAGGAGGGGATAAAGTTTTGTTAGTCCAGGAGTTGGGGCATGTCATGCCCCTGGTAGAATTGGACTCTGAGGGAGAGGAGGAACAGCCGACAGGGAGTGGAGGTGTGGCTCTGGAGGTTGTGGAGGAGGCTGGGGAAGGGCTGAGGCTGGCTGGGCAGTCAGAGGAAGAACCAGGCCCATCCCCTCTGTATCCTAGGACACTCAGGGAGGAAAGGAGAAGGCAACAACTTGCTTACGGGAGAGGAAGTGGCAATGATCCTCCTCATTGGTTACAGCTGGGGAGATGAGTATATAAGATAGATGGTTAAAACACAGGTTGCCAGAATGTTCTGTATCCTGTACAGATGCAGATAGATAAACTCCACAAAACATCCATAACAAAGTACTTTTATTGGTTCATCAGGTATCCTCATAACTCACATTTGTGATGAAGTTCTTCTTTAATGACCAAACTTTTGCATATCTGTCTTGTAGGTAAAAAGATGGTTTATCTCCTATCCCTTTTCTCCCATTTTGTAACGATAGAAGTAGAACAGTTACCACGAGTCCATGAGTTCAGCCAAGAGTGAGGAAAACTCCCCCAACCCATCGAGGGTCAATTTAGTGACCAATTAGGATTACAGATGTGGTCACGTGGCATGGACTACATTTCCCAGGATACCTTAACTACATTTACCATGATGCATTCCCTTAAGGGAACAGCTCACAATTGCTACCTAACTATCCAATTCCCATACACTGGCTGGACAGCACACAGAAGCAAACGGGTTTTATTTTGGTCTGAAGTTATCTTGGTTGGCGTCCCTCCAACAGACTGTGCCTTGTTATATCCTTGAATTTGGTAAATACCTCTCCTGTTCCGTTGTGGACATTTCGTCATTGTAGTTTTTTTTTTTAATTGCACCTCTATCTGCTCATTAAATTTGGACTGTATTGCTTTCTTTTGAAGACTATTTTTGAGTACGTTTTATCTCCAACTGAGTATTATTGAACAGTGGGGCCAAGTTGGAGGCAATAAAGGACATTTATTTATGTTTTGGATTTTGTTACGTTTGTGTTACACTCTGAGTCATCACAGGGCATTTGTGAGAGCAAGATGCTTTGTGAAACTGACCTATAGAAATTTTCTATGTCATCCTGAGGGGAAACTATTTGTTGGCACTGTGTTGAATCATAGAGTTTGAGGCGTATCAGTGATGAATTCCAGTTTACTTCAGCGATGTTATTTACAGTCTGCATCAAATGCCAGTACTAACCTAATCTATAGGTTATATATATAACCTATAGTTAGCCCCCCATTTCCTAGTCACACCACAACAAATTGTACCGACTTACTACGTATTGACTATGCAGCAGTTAACATTGAAACAGTACTACGTAACCTAAAGTCATCCATATCTATTGGCCCTGATGGATTATGTGCCTACTTTTTGAAAAAGCTCGCCACTGCCCTAGCTGAAGCGCTAAGCACAATCTATGAGGTATCTTTCACAACTAGCTCCCTGCCCAACTTATGCTTATTAACCACGGTCATACATATTTTTAAAAAGGGAGACCCTAGTCTAGTAGAAAATTACAGACCAATCTCACTGTGTTGCGTCACATGTAAAAGTCATGGAATCAATTATAAACCAATCCATCACCCTACACTTAGAAACAAACAACCTACTTTGTAACAAGCAGTTTGGTTTCAGGAAAAATTTGTCCTGAAATCTGCAACTTCTACACCGCAGAAACATTTGGACACATATCTAGACCAGGGTAAAGCAATAGATGCAATTTACATAGATTTCTGCAAAGCCTTTGATTCAGTGGTGCACGACAAACTACTGCTGAAACTTAGTTCTTACGGCATTTCTGGACGCCTGCACAAGTGGATAACTACATTCCTGTCAAACAGGCAACAAATGGTCAAAATAGAGAAGGCCCTATCAAATCACCAGTTAATAGCAGTGTCTCCAGGGCAGCGTCTTAGGACCCATACTCTTTCTGCTTTACGTCAATGTCCTATGTGACAACATTAAAAGCAGCTGCGTCCTCTTCGCTGATAATGTAAAATTATTTAACACCATCGACAATGCTGCTGCCCTACAAAACAACCTTGACTATGTGTCAGAATGGTCGTGCAATTGCCAACTCCAAATTTCAACTAACAAACAAATAAAATAAATATAAATATAGAAATATATTTCTTTGCTCTCCACTCCCAAAAAGTTAGTTCAATTTCTAAGCAGTATGGTCCCTTGTTAGGTTTCATCTATTTTATATCTTACAAATTTATGGTTTGATCAACCTTGTTGGAATTAATTTCTACATTTACCGTATATACTCGAGTATAAGTCGACCCGAATATAAGCCGAGGCACCTAATTTTACACAAAAAACCTGGGAAAACTTATTGACTCGAGTATAAGCTGAGGGTGGGAAATGCAGCAGCTACTGGTAAATTTCAAAAATAAAAATAATTAATTTGGGAAACGATCTCACTATCATGAAAGGTTTAATTGATTCACTAACCCAAAAGAAGAAGACGATGATGACACCGGGAGGCAGGAGTCACTCTCTTCCCCTCCCTCGGAGGCCCCCTGAGTCAGGAGTCGCTACCGCCGGCACGGCCCCAGTCCTGCGTCGCCTCGGGAAGGGAAAGGCAAAAAGGAAGAGCCGCGGCAGCACTTTGCAACAGCAGCAGCGGCACCAGAGGCTCAGGCTCAGTGGCTCCTGGTTTTGCCCCACCCTTCCCAAGGCAACGCGGGACCGGAGCCGCACTGGCGGCAGCAACTCCCGACGGGCTGGGGCTCAGCCGGACACCTGAGCAGAGATGTAGGGAGAAGGCAAAAGCGACGGAAGATCCTTCAGGGGAAACTGAGGGGGAGACTCACCCTTGGTCCAGATGAGCCCCCTTTCCCGCCCCTAAGGAAGCAGAGGCAGCCAGCAAGGGCAGGCAAGCCCCGCTTCACAGACTCCGTCCGTCCTCACTCCCACCCACCCAAAGCCACGAAGTCCCCCAATCGCGCAGCCCAGAATCGCCCTCCCCTCAGGGGGCAGCAACGACGCCCGGTTTTTCCCGAGACAAGAAGCTCCGCCGTGCAATGAAAGCGCCCTGGCTCTAGGCTCAGAAAACAATGCGAGCCGAGGTCGCTTCGGCTCCGCTCGGCTTCTCCAACATCCGGCACCACCCTGTTCTATGTGCCGGGCCCGGCAAGTCCGAGCAGCCAGCGCGTGGAGCAGGACGGCGCCGGACATCGTTGGCTGCCTCTTTTGCAGCACGGGAGGCCTCCCGGCTGGCCAGCTGCTCTCCTCCTTCTCTGCCTGTTTGTTCTGTGTGACCGAGGAGGAGACTGGCCGGCTGGTTGGGGGAGGCTTTCTGCGCCGAGGGAGGCGGCTGCTGGTGTCCGGCTTTAGTCCATTTCTCCGATGGTCCGGCGCGGCCGTTCTTTACTTGGGCAGCTGGGCGCCCGCAACGGCGCCCACGGCGGCAACAGGCAGTTCCGCCCGGGCTCCGCTCAGGTGTCCGGCTGGGGCTGTTGGGAGTTGCTGCCACCGGTGCGGCCCCAGTCCCGCGTCGCCTCGGGAAGGGAAAGGCAAAAGCGCTTTGCCTTTCCCTTCCCGAGATGATGTGGGACTGGGGCCGCACCGGCGGCAGCAACTCCCAACAGCCCCAGCCGGAAGGGAAAGGCAAAAGCGCTTTGTCTTTCCCTTCCCGAGCGGCGGGACTGGGGCCGCACCGCGGCAGCAACTCCCAACAGCCCCAGCCGGGAAGGGAAAGTCAAAAAGCTCCACACCATTTTTTTTTCAGAGGGGAATCTGACTCAAGTATAAGCCGAGGGGGATTTTTTCAGCACAAAAAATGGGCTGAAAAACTCGGCTTATACTCGAGTATATACGGTATTTTTATTTATTATATTCCATTTTGTTCATAGATGATTATCACCAACATTTCCAGCAAGAGTCATGACTGACTAGGTTCTCTTTATAGAATGTTTGCATAAAGTGGAAAAATGCACTCAGTTTGTAGTTTTGATTAGAAAAAAATGGGATAATAGAAAAGAGTGAGCTTTTTTTGTGATCACAGAGCAAGAGATAATTTAATAATTGTGCTTACATTTGCTGGAAAAGCAATCCAAAGTTTTATCTTCCTATTTCTTTTGTTCTTCCTTTCCGCACTTCTGTTTGTTGTTTTTTTTTTCTGGTTTTTCTTTTTATTTGTTTGTGGTGGTTTTTATGTTCTTTGTAATATTAATCTTATATTTTATCCCACTATACTAGATCACTCTATACGTCTAATGTCTATAATTCTGTGCAGAAAGAAAGTGGCATTATCAGATTGTTGAACTTGAGGGACTGGATTCGGAAGGAGGGGCTTCAGAGAGGTGAACAATCCACATTGGTCCTTAAGCAGACTGAATCACTAAAGAACCAATCAGACTGATAGTTGTAAAATTTAAAGAAAAATATCATTTTTTTGTAAATAAATTATGAACATATCATAAAATGGGCATATTGAATATTTGTATTGCAGATTATCAAAGATTTTCAGCTGCTGGTGATGTTATCACTGTTAGTTCTGGTTGATATTATGATGCTCTTGATGTGGATCTCCTTGGACCCAGTCCAGTGTCTCCAAAATCTTAATGCAGATGTGAAGGTAAGACAGAGAAAGATTCAAATTAGAGGACTAAATATCAAAGAATAAATATTAACCCTTTTGTTTTGAATCATGATGGAAAATGTACACATTGTCTGGTTACTATAAAAATGGGACATTTCTGCTCTCTATGCCAGTGATGGCTATCCTTTTTGGGCTCCTGTGCCAAAAATTGTGTGCGTGCTTGCACACTCGCACTTGCGTGCCAGCATCCAGAAGGCAATGCGCACCCCCCCCACGCCCCCTACACATGCACGCGCAAGAGCCACCCACCCACCCTTGCCGCCCCCTTACCTGCACTGTGCCTCACAGCTGATTTTCGGCCTGGTTGAGGCCTTCTTTGGCCTACCAAAGGCTTGACGAAGGCTTCTGCAGGCTTCTTTAGGCCGAAAACTAGCCCCGTTTCATCACTTCTGGTATTTTTGGAAAAACAGGAAGTGATGAAGTGGGGCTAGTTTTCGGCCTGTAAAGCCTGCAGAAGACTGCAGAAGCCTTTCTCAAGCCTTTGGGAGGCCAAAAAAGGCTCAAACCCGCCAAAAATAAGTTGTGAGGTGCGTGCATGCGCAGTGAGGTAAGTTTGCCTGCAGCTCGCATGCCGGCACAAATGGCTCTGCTTCCCACCTGTGGCACACGTGCCATAGGTTCGCCATCACGGCCCTATGCATATGTGAAGCATCTTTGAACATAATTAATGCAAGTTATTCGTGTATAATTTCCAAGTTAAAAGTTGACAAGGTAAACCAGAGGTTATCTGTAAGACCTGTACACATACACAGAGTTAAGAATATACCACATTTTATTTAGTTTATGTGTTAGCTAACATCAGGCCAGTATTCTGTTTAAAATCTTTAGTACCCTCTGGTGTTCAGTTTCTAAAATCATCACTTTTGTTACAACTTGCAATACTAGAATAGCCAAATAAGACTGTTTCCCAGGAGTTGTTAATTTTTACAGTAAATTCCAAAACTTTATAGTAAAGATATCCCAAATTTATTTGGGCCCTTAATCTATTTATAACTTTTCTAGACCAAATACATATGTACGTTTTTGTTGTTTATTTTAAATTCTTTTAAGTTTGCAAGCTTAATTTTAATTATTTTTTTTGGCTCCGGGTTGAAACTAAATTCATCTGATGAAGACTTTTCAAACATGTCATTCCAAAAGGTCTCTGACAGCTTTAAGATAATCAATAGGTAATTTCCAAAAGTGATTTAGAAAGTGAGAATTGAACTTAAACTTGCCTTTTAAAAGCTCCACTGTGATTGTCAGCAAGATGACTGATCTAGTCATCTCCTGGTGCTCAAACCTGGAGAATTTCATGAGGAACGGCTGTCTGGAGCACACTTGAGCAATCTTTATTGGAGAGATTCCAACTAACTTCATTGGAGAGATTCCAACTAACCAACTAACTCACCAGTTTCTGCTCTTCCGGAACCTTCCTCAGTTTGCTATATCTCCATGGAAGCCCCATTTACAGATTTATAAGTTCATCAGAATTCTCTTTTAAGCAGTATAAAAGGCACTGAGATTTTAAAAAGGCATGTAGGTCATTACTAATCTCAGGGGGGAAATTTTTGAAATAGTACAGGAAAAAGATAGGGTTACAGATGGGGGATATGAAACTTTTGGATCAAGTATCCCTATTTTGAAAATACCCTTCCCCAGAACAATTACAAAATCATTTAACCATCAGATTCCACATATGCCAGGAAGCAAACATACAAGTTTGTTCCATCAAATGTTCAAGGAGAAAGGTCCCAACTGGCTTACTTTTAATGATGATGGATCCCTGCATTCTCAAGCTAAGATTATGAAGAAATTCAATTGCTAGGACTGAATGTTGGCATATTCAGCAAACTGAATGCCTCTGTACATGTCCAGAATAAATTAATTTTTAATTATGAAATATAGTTTCTCCCAGCTGTAAACCAAGATTTGCAGAAGAGAAGGAATCACCAGTCATGAAAAAAATAATTTGAACAAGCTTGAATTTTAGAATCTGTGAAGAAAACTTCCTGGAACTTTATATTTACATTGATTTTTCTGTCATTAACTGAGTTCACACAGAATATCTATGAGATCACTATGAGAGTTAAACCTGACCTGGTGGTACATAATCACTATTGCAGGGAATCCCCTCCAACAGCAAGAACAATTTGTGCTGTGTACTACTTGAACCAAGCTCAAAAAACTCAGTAACAGCCATGTGATCTTGCTTGGTGAGGGAATCATCGAACTAGTTGCATTTTTGGATGTAGTGAGGAAGAACCCAGGGAATGTGCTTAGATATCTGTTTCTGTGCTAAGAATTGGTAAATCACAAAAGCTCTTTGTGAGGATTTCCAGTAGCAGACAGAAAGCCATAAAGAGGGTTTTTTTCCTTTTCCAGTTTTGAGCTTTGTAAAATCGTGAATGATTTCAGCATTACATAACTCTTAAATATAATTGGCATAGAAAAGATGCTGTGTTTCCGCCTTAGAATGCTTCATTTTGAAATGAAAGGTGCAATACTTAGTTTCGTTTTTCTCTGTGCATTTAATAACAAATTATAGAAACCACTAGCACATAGTAAGACAAGTAAATGATAAGGAGTATGAATGAAAAATAGTGCTTATCTAAAAGAAAGGGAGATAATATAATAGATCTGAATGTAGGCAATCAGGTCTCATGGAGTGATATTGAATACATGTAGGAATGAGTAGGTTTAGCTCTAATTATGAACAAAAGGGGGCTAAACATTTGCTTGAAATAATAAATTGGTGTCATCTAGGTTCTTGTGAGTATTAGAAAGAAGGAATCTATTGGTTGGTCATAGTTGCATTGCTGTACTCCAGTGAATGATAATGAAAGAACCAAAAATGCTCAGAAGATATGAATGGATGCTATGATAAAACTAGATAATATTTAAAAAATTAAGTTGTTATGCCACTTGTAGACCCAAGAATGAATAAGAATTGTGACTGGCAAAACTGAGAAAAAGGACTTTTGGTTTTGAATGCATGATTTAAACAAAAATCTGCTCATGCATATATGTGTAAATACCAAATGTTGTATTCCCTTAAGCTCAGATAATAAAAGAAACCTGATATATCAATATGAACATTTATTAATTAAATTTTTATACTGCCCATCTCACTTAAATGAGTTTACAACACTATAATAAAATAAGTTCTAGCTTTTTGTAATATCAGTATAACTGTGGGAAGATAAATTCCATAGACTGTCCCTTTTTTCTAAGCCAACTACTTCATAGCCATTGACTTTTGTTCATATTAAATTAAACTCTAATTGCCAGACAATGATTCAGGTTTTTTTTAAAGCAAACCAACAATACCAAAATGTGAGAACCTTTCTAAATAACATTACATCAGCTCATACACTCCAAAATGTTTCCTCTACCTAGTTGCCAAGTTTTTTCTGCCTTATCTCTGACCTTGACAGCAGGAAATGTAGTTAAATGTTTCACCAACACAAGGAACATATTCTTGGTCCTTTTGAAAGGGAACTGATTATCTCTTACAACATGATGACTAAAGATAAACAGATATTATTCAAAATTGAAGGGCTTGCCCAAGCTTTGAAACAAGTCCAACAGAAAGTAAAGCAGGAAATCTGGTTTCCTAGAGCCCCCCAAATTACAAGGTTAGTAAGTACATTATGTTAATGCTGTCCCTGGTATGTCAGTCCCAGGTAGACCAGGTAAAAAATACAGACCAGATGACCTAATTCTATTTTAATATAAGGTTGCAATAACAGGATCTTGTAAGTCTGAAAGTACAAATCTCCCGCCATCTCCTTTACTGCCTGAAAACTTCTGAGCTTCTTGATCTGCCCATTATGCAACTGCGGACTATGCCCTGTCTTATCTGACATCCCCTAGACCAGTGGTTCCCAAACTTTTTCAGTCCACTGCCCCCTTGGTGCTACAAACTCATCCTCAGTGCCCCCCAGCCAGGGGTGAGATTCAAATTTCTGTGGGTGTGGCCTAATTTGAGGGTGTGGCTTGGTGGTCACATGACCAGGTAGGTGTGGTTTGGTGGGCATGTGACTGGGTGGGCATGGTTTGGTGACTGGCAAACCAAATACAAGTGGTCCTCACTTAATGGCCAGTTGTTTAGCAAGTGTTCTAATTTATGGGCCTCCCCAGAGCTACTTGACCTTCTCTTTGGAGTTTTGCACACACATACACACACACTCCCTTCTAACCCTGCTGGAGCAGGTCATTGGACTAGAATCGGCAAAGCATCTCTGATTAGATTCTAGTAGAGAATAGAATCTAATCAGAGATGCTTTGCTGATTCTTGTTGATTTGTTTTATTTGTATCTCTTTATTTTATGTTGTTGAATTGCATTGACATGTGTGTCCCTTCTTGTGCACAGCCCAGAAGCTTTTGTTATTCTTTGCAGCAAAAATTACTGACCTCTGGCTTTGCTCGACTTTTCAAACGTGCCGGCACCACCGCGTTCTAGGTGCCGGCCCTGCAGGTCCACTGCATTGAGCCCGCTGCATCGGAGAGACCTGCCCAAGCAAGTCCAAGCGGAGCAGTGCACCAAGTCAATGGGGGTGAGCCTGAGAGAGGGAAAGAGAGAGAGAGAAAAGAAAGAGAGAGAGAGAAAGAGAAGGAAGAAAAGAAAAAGGGAAAGAAAGAAAAGGAGAAATGGGGGGGATGGAAGGAAGGGACAGAAAGAAAAAGAAATAAAGGAAGGAGGGAGGGAGGAGAAAGATAATGAGATATCTATTCTAATCCAATCACCTGCTCCAGTAGGGTTAGAACGGAGTGTGTGTGTGTGTTCTCCTTGTAATTTACCAGTACATTTTGGTTTTGCCTTCTTCAGAATTGGCACTATAATTCATTAGAGTAATTTTTTAGGGTGGAGATCTGGTCCAATGGATCCTATTTAAACCCTCAACAAAATTTGAGAGCTTCCTGATAGTCTTGACTATGTTTCGTCCACAAAACCTTTAACAGAAGCCAAAGATGTTTCAATGTGCTGGCAAAGATGTTTCAATGTGGAAAAGGGCCTGTCTAAACTAGGCCTTATTTCAATCTGATGCATCAGGTCTCTCTCTCTCTCTCTCTCTCTCACACTCTCTCCCTCCCTCCCACCCTCCCTCCCTCCCAGACTGGCTTTTCTCTACTTTCCTGATGTGCCTGTGGAGCTGGTGCCTCGAACATGGATGGATGGATGGATAGAGACAGAGAGACAGGTAGGTAGGTACATTGATAGGTAGGTAGGTAGGCAGGCAGGAAGACAGACAGACCTTTTGGATGTATGTATGTATGGATAGATAGATAGATAGACAGACAGACAGATATATCGGTAGATATATTGGTAGGTAGGTAGGTAGGTAGGTAGGTAGGTAGGAAGATAGATAGATAGATAGATAGATAGATAGATAGATAGATAGATAAATTGGTAGATAGATATATTGGTAGATATATTGGTAGGTAGGTAGGTAGGAAGATAGATGTATGTATGTATGGAGGTAGGTAGGTAGGTAGATTGATAGATAGATGGGATTGATGTATGTATGTATGTATGGATAGGTAGGTAGGTAGGTAGACAGACAGACAGACAGACAGACCTTTTGGATGGATGGATTGGTAGATAGCTAGGAAGGCTTTGACTACATGCCCAATATCCAGGATCCCACTCAACCAAGCCCGCCCCACTTTGTAGTTGCCATGCCTGACAGCAAGTTCACAGGCTGCCCCACCCACCAGGGATCAGCCTCCCAAGCGCCCCCCACTCCTGGGGCACTCACGTCGTAGAAAGCGGTGCTGTTTCCTGCTTCCTGGAGCCAGTACAGGGTTGAGGAAGCCCAGGGCAGGCAGCGGTGCAGTGTTGAAAAAGTAGAGTGAAGCCGTGCCACCATTGCTGCGTTCGAGGCGCCGCCCCCACAGGCACATTGGGAAACATTGACTCCAGAGCCGGCGCCTCAATGGGTGAAACTGCAAGGCTGGCCAGCGCCTCGAATGCCACCTGCCACCTCTTAGCGCTCCTCTGCCAGCCCCCTTGGGGACGCAAAGAGGTGGCAGGGGAGCGGCATGTTGAACGCGGCCGCGGCGGCACATAACGTGCCACCGCTTCCGCATTGGAGGTACCAGCTCTGGAGTGTTATGACAGCCAGTGGGTGAACCTGCTGCCTCTTAGCGTCCCCAAGGGGGCCAGCAGAGGGGTGCTAAGAGGTGGCAGGGGGGCGGCATGTCGAACGTGGCCGCAGCGGCATGTAACATGCCACCACTTTCGCATTGGAGGCGCTGGCTCCGGAGCGGTGCTAGTCAATGGGTGAACCTGCAGGGCTGGCGCCTCGAATGCCCCCCCTTGCCTCTTAGCGCCCCCCCAAGGCATCCCACCACCCCCAGGGGGTGGTACCGCCCATTTTGGGAACCACTACCCTGGACAGAATCTCTTCTGTGTCTCAAAGTCATTGCCACATACCATTACAAGTGCCACAAGTGACTATGCATCTGTACATCTGTATACTCATTTCAAATAACCTTTTGAACCTGATAATTGGAGTCATGTGAATATCCAGCAATACAGTAGCTTCTAGTGTCAGTTGATTCAGGCATGGTGCTTTAATTATAAATGTCTAACTTATCAGCTTTGAAAGCCATATTCCACGCTGCCACATAACCTGAGAAAGTGGAGTGGGGTGATTTCAATTGAGTAGTTCAAAGTAGACAAAATGAAATTCTTTTCTTAGTTCAAGGTTATTAAGTGTGGCGCAGCAGAGAAAAAGGATCTTACACTGGGACAGATCGTGATTGGTCCATGTGATGTGATGATGGGAGAAAAGGGGATGGATTGTAGTTTGGTACATTGTGGGAAGTCTGGGAAACTTTTAGTTTCAAGATTCCACAGATGTGCCAGGTGCTATTCTAATAAAGGTACTTTTGAGATTATGCTTGTCTTGGAGTTACTGATTGGAATGGAGGTTTGCTGGAATACTGACATAACTTTTCTCTCACATATTGCTTTCTGGATGGGACAAACTGGAGAATTATCTGTCCCAATTTATTTGTGATTATCCTAACACTGGTTTTACATTGGTAAACAATTTGAAAGCTGGATTTAGCACTAGAGAGAAGTTCACTATACAAGGTTCTATCTATACAATTAAATTTCATACAATGTTTTTTAGTCAACTAACTCTTAATTGTTGCTGGATAGGGATCATTTGCCACTGTCTCTTCATGTGGGCCTTAATCCTCTTTTGACCTCTTGGATATTCCCATCAAGGCATGGGACAGTGACACTTGGGTCCAGCTGTTCTTAGGCTTAGATGGTCTGAAGAGCCTGCAAGAGTGAGGCAACTCCTTCTTGTCTTCAATATGTCCCTTGAGCTCCGTGGACTTGAAAGATCAAATTCTTCAGAACCCTTAGCAAATATAATGTTATGATATACAACCTCTGGAATTCATTATTAACAGATTTGCACCCTGTGAGCTTTTGTCTTAGGCAGAAACCCTAGAGTCTAGTCTAAAATTGCATGCAAGCTATGGTAGATCTGATAATAACTTTCAAGTGTTACAAATTCAGTAACTTCAAATTCAGTAACTAAAATTCAGGAATCAGCTATTTGATCTTAAAAGAGGTTATAAAACCAAACAAAAAGAATCAATTGTTTTACACATGCTACATACACACTATTAAGAATAACTTTTTCAAGCTACAAAAGATTGAAATGCACCCCTTTTTCTGGAAAACAATTTCAAGCACTTCAGTCAACCTGATGGCTCAGCCAGAAGCTAAGATTCTGCCTAAGGTGGAAAGAGTTTGATAACATGCTTCACAAGTTCTCTCCTATTAGCCCTCTGCCTCAACATCTGCTCGGTAGTTCAATACTTAGTACACAACATGTCGATCTTTTATTCACAAAATAGCTTTAATATTTAGATTTCTTAGTATTGTATTTACGCATTTAGAAATACTTATGCTTTTTAATCAGTATTTTGTAACATCTTACAGCATTTTTACAAAATGTTGATCAGTGACTGGAATAAAGTTGTCTCAATTGATTTGATTGTTTATGATTTAAAAATGAGTGAATGAAAGAAAGTGTGTGTTGTGTCTAAAAAAAGGAATAAAATATGCATTTGTATCCAACAGAATGAATGGAAGAACAAAAGGAAATGTGAAAGCTGCTTGGAAAAGAGTGAAAAGAATGTTACAACCTGTTACAAAAGCCTGTAGTTTACATAGACATGTTAAAGTTGAACATTGTGAAGTCGGGATTAGCTATTTTCAGATTAGACAGAACTGTTAGATAAACATGAAGCAAGATGAATTCAATACTCAACGGGACAAGAATGACTAGGAGTCCATTAACTTGAAAGAGAAGTAGGAAAGGACTAGACAAATTTGGGCTGACAAATTACTATGCCAAAATTTATATGCTACTTCCTTCACTGATTCTAAGTAGTTTACAACATATGAAATAAAACAATATCATGAAAGCATCCATAAAATCCAATAAATATAAAACAACGTTGCTAAAACTGTAAGTAAGTAAATGTGTCTTCAATTGTTCTCTTCAAGAAGACTGCTTTCATAACATTCTGAAACCTTATCAGAAAAATGTACTTAATATTGGTGCACAAGCTGTTGAGGGGCTACCACAGACACTCTTCAAGTAAATTCCCTGCCTCAGTTCCTTTCCAAGTTTTTAATTTCTTTCTTTTAACAATCTTAAAATTAAATTCTATGATAAGAAAATGGAAATAAAGTGTTAGGATTTTCAACATTTTGCAAACTAAGAGATTCTTACATTTCAATCTTCGACAGGTCACTGACAAAGGCTTGAGTTGCATACTGAGACATGGATACATCTGTAAATCTCTCTACTCTGAATTTTGGTTTATTCTTCTTCTGGGATCTAAGGTATGTAATTTATTCCAATACTTCATTGATAAGAGAAAGGCCCACAAACTCATTGTCTGTTATACCTAGATATTTTAAATATTGTTTATTTAATTTAGGGACAGCGTCTTTTTAACAAATATTCATATATTCATTATGCTCAGTTGAAAAAATATTTTTAAAACATCACATTTCTTAGCCAAAACTCCCAGAAATGCATTCACCTCTTATATGGAAGATAGCTGGATGGAACTCTGATTGATGACAGTGTTGCTTCCTCAAGATGAGTAACACTCCTTATGTCTTCGTTCCCTCTACTTCTATTAAGGTCATTGGATTCAAAGTAAATCCTAAAACTTTATAAAACAAGCTTAAAATAATTGCTACAACCCACCTTTTTCATTCAACTATAATCTATCTTATAAAAGGGCAGGGGAAGAATAGGTCACCAAAGCCTCCCAAATTGTACCACCAAAATTTAGGGACAAAACTATGTTTTGTTCACTAATATGGACTTGGCATTCACCAGCATCAACCAAAATCCAGGACTTCCAGCAGCCTGGCCACCTGGCCCTTCGAATAGGCTCAGTGGGTAATCAGCAGCCAGCTGAAGGTAGCCTTTTCCTTTTTCTGGTAAAATAGCATTTGTAATGCAAAAGGATTAAGTTATGGGACTATTAGTGTAATTTGCTTCCCAATCTGTCCTCTATTACCCAAATAAAGTACCAATGTTCCATCATCAAATTGGAGTGTTACTTCACATGTCATGGTTGTTGGAGGAGAGTATATAATTGCTTTTGCATTAAAAATGCTATTTTACCAGAAAAAATGGGTCATTCCATGAGAAAGGCTACCTTCAGTTGGCTGCTAGTTACCTGCTGAACCTATTCCAAGGGCCAGGTGGCCAGACTGCTGGAGGCCCTGGATTTTGGTTAATGCTAATAAATGCCAAGTCCATATTAGTGAACAAATGGATCTGGCATGTATTATTGAAACCTGGTTCAGCAACTGTAGCAAAATCACCCTTTCTGAAATCTGCTTGCTCACATTTGAGTTTACATCTGCTTTGAATGCCAGGATAAGGGGAGGTTTGGTGGCATTCAGTAGTACTGTGGTGGGCTGTGAATGCCTTTATGTGACATTTGGTAGTACAGACAAGCTAGGAATTCTACTCATGTATCATATGGCTTATGCAAAACAGTCATTTTCTGGCTGTCCAAATCTCATGGCTGGGCTGTTGTTGGAATCTCTCAGCTTCTACTGCCAGGGTACTTCAGTTACCATGTTGTGGAACTTCTGTGCTAGGTTTCTAGGATAAACTGGAAATTCATGGCAATCATAGGCTTGAACTAGTTTGCTTTAGGCATGTGTGTTGGGCATGTAATTGGCATTATTCCAGATCTAACCTTTATTAGAGCATCTGTTATATAATTTGAACATAGAGGACCTTATAGAGAGTCCATTGTTGCATTCAAATCACTCCCTGGTTTGTCTGAAGCAAATAATTGTCTGGAATCCATGCTGATTGGGAGGTTCTATTAAATCCCCAGACCCTTTAGGGTTCTCATAAAGCATTTGGAGAGTTTTTCTGCTAATTGCAGTCAGTTCTGTCAAACACCCTGTGACTGCAAGATGAAAACGCTCCTGGGTGGCTTCTCCCCTTCCACAAGTCTGGAGAGGATTCTTGGGTGAACAAGGAGCACTGGGAAATAAAAGGGATGAAGAGACCAGAGCATTAATGGGAAAAGGGTGGAAGTGAACTTGACCAAACCTGTGTATACAGTAAGTGTCCATCTGGAGGTGATTAAGGCAGAGAAGCATTCTTACTTCATCCTTATAGCAACTTTCTTTTTGGGGGGACCGAAAGTTAGCAAGATCTGCCCACAGGCTCTTATGAATATTTGGTCAATGTTTTGCCACAACATGGCTCAAATTTACATAAGTCTTGGCTCTGTATGGGCAGTTTGTATGAACCAGACAGAAGTAGAATCTTGCAAAGTGACCTGGAAATCATTCCATGTGGCAGATTTCAATGAAGAGGATAGGGTGCTGGGCAGCATTAGCTCTGTCACAGATGCCTATCCCTCCTATTATTATCCAGGGGTGAATACTAGAGTATGGTTGCTATTGTTCCATCGTAGCGCCTTGATTTTGTATCAGGTGAGCAGTAAGAATATTTTATGAAATTTTATCAGTGTATTATTAGATTAACAGAGTGGAAGTTTAGACAACTTATGTTTGAGCCTACTAAAAATCTTTTCCTTTGTTATTTTTCAGGGAATCCTACTGATGTATGGAATTTATCTTGCAGGTCTAACAGATAATCTCAGTTGCCCACCAGTTAATCAGTCCCTGACACTTATAAGTGCAGTAGCCATTATTTTCCTCTTTATTGGAATCATGCTGGTGGTTAATAGTTTTTTCCACTTGTGGCACAATCTGGTGTATGGATTAACTTCAGGAGGAATCTTTGTCTGTATGTCTTCAATAAACTGTTTGATCTTTATCCCACAGGTAAAAAAGCAGATGAGCTGTATTGCAAATTACTTTCCCCCAGAGTCTTCCATATAAATGGAATTCCTGACATATAAAATGAATATACAAATTAATTAAAATGGCTAATCTCATTGATAACTATAGTTTACTTGGCAAGAAAATGCAATTGTATATCCTCAGCTCATAATAAATGTGTTCTGCTTTGCATTCCTGTAAACTCATGACAGGACTCTCATCATACTGGGAGTTGCAAATACGGTTTTCTTAGCTGTGCTGTACAATGATTCAAGGACTTATATAGTTGGGTGCCATACCACATATCTTACTTTAGCACTACATAGTTTTAGAATTGTAGAATGATAACAAGAATAATAATAAAAAATCCTCACACTTTTTAATTTTAATGTTAGAATTTCATTAAAATGTATTTAAAAATTGAAATCTAGGGGAAATGCATTAATTAGGTTAAATCTAGTTCTTGTTCCTTTGTATAATTTTACCATTTTTGAAGTATAATTTCTCCAAAAGTGAAGTATCTCTTTTAGTCAGAAAAAAAAATGCAAATACAATTTAAATAAGCACATAAACTCACACTTTCCCTTTTGTGAGCAACTGCCCTTGACTGTAAGATAGACAAAGCACAGAAATATGCCAATTGAATCTGACTGTGGATTCATGAGACAGTATTCTTCTTCTGTTCAGGCACCACAGCTTCCACACTGTAAAGGAAATAAGGTTGAAACCAATTTTGCAAAAGCAAAGTTCAGGTCAGCCAAGATATCAATGGCAAAAATGTAGTTTTGCTAACAATAAAAAAATAGTTTAAAACCTGAAATCTGTCCTATGAAATTCATCAGTCATTATTATACAGCACAGCAGTCTGTGCCTCCTTATAACATCAGAATTCCTTGAATGCTACTTGTTGTCCTTTATAAAATGTGACATTACTTGCTTAAGAGCAACTAAATTGCATTGAGCTTTGGCAGCAAGAAGGTTCAGTTTCAAGTCACTGTCAGATAACCTCATGGAAATAATGGGCTCTCCTCAGTTGATTTCAATGTAGACATTCATATATTTTAGTGTGGCCTATTTATCTGAATATATCTTACATATTTGGCTCCTGTTGTCTGTAAAATGCAATAAAATTTGGGAGATAGGAGATTGTTTAATATGGGTGAATTCTCAGGTATCTGTAAGCATTTATTTCATATAAGTGGTTCAAACATTTTGTACTCTGTGAAACATTTTGATGCTATAGCTGCCAAGTGACAAAGCTGCTCCATTGCTTTGTTGCCTTCTTTCTTTAAGTAGTGAAAAGGTCTGAAGTAAAATATTTTGTCCCAGAAAAGTGTGTGTGTGAGAGAGAGAGAGAGAGAGGAGAGGGAGACAAAGGAAATGAACCTTGCCTTCCAAATGAAAAGTGTGCATGTATACAAGAGAATGAGATTTACCTATGACAACAAAACAATTCAGCAGTTTCAAGACATGCCCTTCCTACCCCCTTTCTCCAATAGCTTTAACTTTTTGCCTACTGTACTGTTTCTAGCTTGATTCTTACTTCTGATTAGGTTGAGCTCTAATTCTATTGTAACGTTCAACAGATCAGACAGTGGAAGACTTTTGAAAAACAAGAAGTTGATACCAGCAACATGGCTAAATATTTTACAGGTTCTAACAAGAATTTCCACTCTACAATGTATAGTGATGAAGAGATATACCAGTTGCTTGGGGAAAAAAACACCATGATGCAGCAGCTTGCAGAGGTGGGAAATATTTACATAATTAGTAAATTAGTCAAAAGAATGAAAATATAGCATCTCATCACTATGCAACCATTCTCACATGCTATATGAACATAGTTAAAGTATCTCATAGAATAAAAACTGAGCTTCAGATCTGAATATAAAATAAAATGGGATAAAAACAAGAAAAAGGATTAAACTACTGATTTAAAAGGTAAAGGTTTCTCTGTCAGTCATCTCTGATTCTAGGGCACAGTGATCATCTGTTTCTTGGCTGAGGAAGCCAATATTGTCAGAAGACCATTTCTGTGGTCATGTGGCCAGCATGGCTATATACCAAAGGCTCAGGGAGCGCTGTTACCTTCTCATTGAAGTGATACCTATTTATCTACTTGCATTTGCATGGTTTAGAACTGCTAGGTGGGCAGGAGCCGGGGCAAGTAATGGGAGTGATAAATATTGCAGACTTGGGGGGGAAAACTATTATAGTCCATGATGTGTTTTTTTCCCCTGCCAGACACTTTAGAATGGTAGGAAAAAAGTACAGGTGACTAGGAATCTATATTATTTAAAAACTCTTTGTTATCTAGATGTTTGGAACATTATAAATCATTAAAGAATATGCACACCTCAAAGAGGGTATAGATACAAATTGCTGAATAAGAAATTATGCAAGAAGGCAGCTGCTGCACACACTTATCTCTGCATGGAGATGGGCTATATTCATATTTCCCAATATTTAGTGAAGGATAATTTGAGAAGTTAGACTTTTATAGGATTTTTCAATGCATACTGAAAAAATAGTTCATTGATTATCATTCAGGTAGTATGTGAGGAATTCAGCAAATACTCTACCGTCACAGTGTTTTGCTCCCATGATGGAAACAGTTTAAATACAACCACTTCTCTGGCAGACATGGCATATAATCAATCCACTGAAATTTTTTACCAACTATCTCCACTTAGCAAACAAGATATAAAATCCTTGAAACAAAGGAACTTTTTACAGCAGCATTTCCAAGAATAGAGCCCTAGGTTAAACAGATAGTTCTCCTGAGCAAGTAGAACCATATGCTTTGGCTTCGTTTGGTTGCAACATGTCAGAAGAACACTTGAGTAATTTTTAGTGGGGAAAAATCCCCAGAGCCATACAACCTGATCTTACATGTGAGCTTTGTGATGTTCCTATCTTGTGTTTTTTTTTTAAAACGTTTTTTAAAATACTGAAACCAAAGGAGTCATTATCTATGGAGATTCTGAGTCATCCAGGTCACGGTTGTCCCAAAGGTGCTTTCCTTGAAGATGTTTCGCTTCTCATCCCAGAAGCTTCTTCAGTTCCAATTCTGAACTGAAGGAGCCTCCTGGATGAAAAGTGAAACATTTACAAGGAAAAACAAAGTCCAGTTGCCTTTTGAAAAAGCACACTTTTGAGACAATTGAGTAGATAAGTCTTTGTATACATAATCAATGCTTATGTCACTTTAATCAAGCAAATCTAGGTGGCTTATGAAATAAATGAAGCAATTCATAAAGAGGAATCCTAGCCCCACATACTAAGTGGTGATTTCAGCATTTGATTTGCCATTGAAATAATAGAGTCTATTTTGTGGCATTTCAGATTAGGTTCAGATGAAAGGAATACATTTTTCCAGTATATTCCAAATATTTGAAGACTGATGTTAAAAGGCAAAATTAGAGAGTACAGTGGTACCTTGGTACTCAACTGCTTTGAAATTCATCAAATCTGTTTGATGAATGCAAAATGCAAATCAATGCATTTTGACATGAAAATGTTGTCCTAACACTGTTTGGTATTCAACACATAAGCTAGAACTTGTTGATATCAGCTGCCTTGTGACTCACTATATGGGAAAAAATTATTTGGTACTCATCACTTTTAGTATTCATCCTGCCTCCCGGAACCAACTGAGTACCAAGGTACTACTGTATCTTGTTTATAGTTGCATTTCATTAACAAAATAGTGCACACAATATTAGTGCTTTATGTTTGTCAAAGGCCTTTAATATAAAATTGATAAGCAATATTCTGTTTTTCTCCTCCTGTGTTTCTTGTTATGTACATTTATTATGTGTATCATTATTAGCCAACATGGTAATTTTTGTTGAAGTATAACATTTATTATTTATTCTGGTTCATTTTTTGCATAGCAGGCCTATCTTAATTTTTTCAAACATTCATTTTATGTGAAGTATAATTGTGTTTTGGTGCATTTAAATCAAAATATTTATCATAGTTTGTTTAAAACAGAAAGATACAGCAATTGCAAATCTCCAAGAACAAATGAACAGTGTTAAGGAGAAGTTGATGAGACTGGTGGCTACAGAGGATAATCACAGTGTTGCTGGTTCTCCATTTCTTTCAACCTCCCATTTATTGCCTTCTCATTCTACAGCTAATTTTTCTTCAATGGCAACTGAAAATCTACCCTTTTCACTTAGCCAGGAGCTGAAACCATGGCAGAATTCTAAGCTCTCAAATTCACAATATGTAGCAGGATTACCTAGTAAAAAAAGGTCTATTGATGACCTAGAACATACAGATCAAGATAACATATCACTAGACATTACTGCTAAGTGCAAACTAGTGAATAAGCAGCATTCAGGTGCTAAGTATGATGAAGAGCAATGGTTTTCCCAATCCAGCACTAGAAAGAGGATACATGAACCCAGTTTCAGCACACCGAGCAAAGGAGCAAGGCCACCACATTTTTCAGCACTGAAGCACAAAGAAAGCTCTGAAGTAAGTTCTGCGGGCAATAAAAAATTTCAAGAAATCTTGCAGGATCTGAGTGTGAATCACATTGCCATAATGCAACCAACTTCCAGGGGACCCAAATACAATTATGAAAGGAGAATGATGTTGCAACCGAAGAAAATCCCCTTCAACTTTTCTGGTTCCATGGCCTCCAGTATTCAGTGTGGTGTGAATAAATCAGCCAGCAGAATGCAAAGAATGAGCAGATTAATAGAATATCCTCGGTCAGCACCAAGAAGCACTAAGGATGGAGATTGTTTGCATCAGCCTCCACCTTTGCCATCATCGGTGCTTAAGAACTCACTGCAAATTAAGGCTGACAGGGGGTTTGAATCTTTATACAATCAAGGCTATGGCTTGCTGCTAGACAATCATCTAGTAGGGAACTGTGCATCTACATTTTATCCCACAAACTTGAGGAATTTTCATTATCAGCATAAAGATTTTCTGACAAGAGCTATTCCAAGCCTGCCTCCCTCCCAGCATTTTTTCTTAGATTCTGGCAGCAGTTCTTCTGGGGAGGGAACCTATTGCCATCAAACACAGGCTTGTGAAGTTTGCCATTGCAGTCTCTCTTCTTCTAGTGACAGCTGCATGATTGACACAGATCCTGAATATAGTATGTTAGATTATGCAAAACTTTACAGCAAAACTAAACAAATTGTGAATTTCAATGAAGATTTGGAACCCACTTATGTATAAAAATAAAATGTGAATTTACTATACATTTCTGTTTTTCAGTAGTAAATGAGAATATCGTCAAAAGCATGGCTTCTCCTGTAAGTTGTTTGAACCTATAAAAATTAATCACATAGAAGCCCAGGTAACATATTTTCTATAGAATAATACCAATTTCAATTCTGATTTGCTAGACCTCATCTAAAAAGTTCAGTATCCATCTATCTACTCATTCATTTATTTATTTTTTCTAATGCCTGTACAAAAGGAAGAAACACATTTGTGAGCAAACTCAAATTATTATCAAGGTGTTAATTACCAGAAACCAGCATGATTTATCAAGAAGTCTTTCCTGACTAGTTAAGAGACAGGTATCAAGTGAGCGTTTCTGGATCTACTTTTCAGTCTTTTGATTGAAGTTTTGGGTGAAGGGGCAGAATTATTAAAGTTGCAGATATAAAATTGAAAGGGAGAATTAATATCATGGAAGACTGAAATACAATTCAAAATTACCAGATTCAAGAAATACATTGAAGGCAACAAAATGAAATTTAACAGATGCAAGTAGTGTTCCTCACTTAGGAAACAAAAATCTGGGGACAGGTAAGGAATATCTAGTTTGATTGTGAAAATTATCGTGGAGTAGTAATGTCTTGTAAGCTGGGAATGAGTCATCAGTGTGATATGGCTATATAAAATATAATTACAGGCTGAAGTCTATGTTTAGCACCATAGAAGATTGACATGGAAATAGTGATGTGGTCCCTTTTTTCTCTGCACGAATAACATGTATCCGTGTCGAAAGGATTACTCAGCCAGCTGAGACCATTTGTATGTAATTATTTTTATTTAGTAAGCTTTCCAAATTGCATTACTGAATTATAAATTCTCTTACCTTTTAGCTGTGTTGCTACTCAGAACAATTGATGATAGTAAGAGTACTCTAATCTGACATCTGCATAACAGAGGGAAAATGATGTATCTACATATATATTTGGTAGAAAATTAGTTATGTGGGTTCATAAGTAAATTGGGATACATAATCACATGTTCTGCTAGGAATCCTGTATCCTTGGCAATGGGTCAACTATCTGAATGATAACCAATGATGTTAAAAGCCCTCAGATGCTGAATACTTGGCCCAGGCCTAATGACACAGGAAGAAAAGTATGCATCTGCTAGCTCAGGTCTGTCAAACTCCAGAGCCCATGGGTCAGATGTGTCATGCGCTGGCCATGCCCATGCCCGATTTAGCAAAGGGGAAAAAAATCCCGATACGTCATGTGACAACGCCGTGAGTTTGACATCCCTGTGCTAGCTCAAGGGGGTCCATCCTCTGCTGTTTCTTTGGAGTTCCTGTCAAGCTGAAGGAACATGGATTGGTATATTCATTAGAATTTTTTATCATGTTTTTATTTCATAATTCTAGGCAGCAAACATTCTATTTTCCTCACAACAATCTTGTGAGGTATGTTGGGTTGAGGAAGAGTGATTGATGCAGTCACCCAGCTGGCTTTTCATACTAAGGTGGGATTAGATCTTTGTCTTCTGGTTTCTAGACCAGCACCTTAACTATTTTTTAGGTTTTTTTCTTCATAAGTGTATGTTGTTTATTTTTGTGCTTAATAAACTATCCATTTGATAGAAAATTTCTTTTGTTTGAAGGAAGTTGTTGCATCTCAGAAATACAAAATGCTTGGCTGTGAACTAGTGGAAGATTTTCTAAATGGGAAATCTTCCAGTCATGTGAACAGAGAAGACCCTTTGAAAGCTTTTACAGAATCAATACCACCACCAAAAGGTTTAAAAATCAGGTGAAATTCACTTAACTAGCTTACTTAACAATAGAAATTATTAATTTCCTTCAAGATGAGATCTATGCATGGAAGGTTTAATTACTTGTTACCTTTCAAGTTTGCACGCACCACTTCCTGTACTTATAAATCTATTGTCCACTGGGGAAATACAGAAGCCTTTTCTTTGTCTAAAAGTATTACTTAATGTTTTCCACAACATGTGTCCTGTTGGTTGAACTGATACCCTCAGAGCTTCCATCATTTCCATTCACAGGTTCTCATTTGATTTATTCACTCTCCCACAGTGTATCATCTATTCTAAGTCACAGCATGGTCTAAGAAATCAAGTCTATTTACATAGTCTGCATTTGCAGAATTCCTTTTCTTTCTTCCTTGGACTGGAAAAATGGGTGAAAAAGATACCAAGGCCTTCAGAGTTTTGAAATTCTTTCTTCAAAGTCGAAGAAAGAAGGACTATGGTAATAGGGTTGGGGTCTTCTTTGCAGTATCATTATTCCCATGTAAATTAACAGGAAGAGAAATTGCCACCATACCTGGTAAGTCTTGGAAATAGTTCTGTCACGTCCTTGCTCTAGGCCAGGGGTCAGGGAACTTTTCTCTAGGCAGACAATGTGCATCACAAGCTAATTGGTCCAATACATTTCTTTTGTTTCCCTGTAGCAGCAAATTGCCAACAACCAAACTTGCACTGTATCTTCCTGTCTTCCATAGTATAACTAATCTTGCAGGACTTCTAATGTCTGTCCTTGCTTGTCAGATTCAAGTAAATCATGAATTAAACAATCAGCCACAACAGTATTTGTAAGGCAAGACTTACCCAATTCAGTCTGAATTAAAGCAGATTTGCTACTAGTGAAGCATTGATAGTAAATAGCAATAGCGTGTATGTATGTGTATGTATGTATATGTGTGTGTGTATATATATATATATATATATATATATATATATATACACACACACACACACACACACACACACACACACACCAATTCAAAATGCTTTACAACCCTCTCTGTGGTTTACAAACATCAGCATATTGCCCAAAAAGCTCAGTCCTCATTTTTTTTATAGAAAGTTTTATATTTACTAATTTTTATAAAAAAAAAATTTTATTTCCTCCAATAAATATAGTTTTCCTTTAAAACTTTATTTTAACCACTGCATCACCTAAAGATGATGGGAAGGATGAAAAATTCCAGAACAATAGAGCATTTCAATCAGGGTTCCAAGGACAAGGCAGTAATACAGATAAGATGAAGAAAATGATTAAGGAACCAGAAGAAAAATGTAGCCTGAGGCATATGAATATGGGTTGTAACGAGATGTAGTTCCAGCAGCAATTGAGACATACTAAGCCCTTGCCTAAACATGGCTAATTCCTTCCAGATGTAATTACCTGACATTTCAAGCTACATGTGATTTATGAGCCATGGCACTCATGTGCATTCCTTTCTACCTTCTACCTGAAAACTATCAAAGTGATATGGGATTGAGAAATTCAACATGGTCTCTTGGGAGCAGAGGCAGGAATATTTGAAGCAATCCTTTTAGTGCCCAAACATGACTGCTTTGTTTCTGTCTGTATTCTTTCTGCCTGTCTGAATAACTATAGCCTGTGGCTAATACACAGTGGTTTTGAAGAGATGCTCAAGGATGAAGTGATTTCCACAATGATTCCACCAACTTGACCTTACAACAGTGAACTGGTATGCCACATGGCTATTTCAACTTATTTTCAGTAGAGTGATGCACCACAAGGGTAATGGCCACATGGGAAGCAATTTTGTTATCCTAGTCCTCTGAAAATTGAAGCCAGATCTTATCATGCCAGAAATGTCCACATCTCTTTACAACCTATTTGGGAATGAGAGACTTTACAGAGAATCATACATCATTTTCATTATTCCTAGCCTGAGGGGAAAGCATGCTTATGGAAGTATTAATCTCTGTTAAATTATGTCGTTCTTTTTGTGCAATTGCTTCAGCATTGTTATTAATTTGAAAATGAAACAATGGTTTTAGTTCAATCTTATTTTCCTTCATACCTTCTCTGAAACCAACAATCAGGTTTTGTTTGAGGATCATTTAATGGAACAATGGCTGAAGAATCCAAACTATATGATTCTAGCAGATCATTTCATATATAAACCCAAGCTTAAAAATGAGAGAATTGTAGGAGATAAAGGTTAACCCAATCAAATTTGATCTCTTTTTACAATACATTAATTGGTAAGTATAAGGGAGAATTTACCTTCTAGTTTGCCAAGGGCACTAGTGCTGATGATTACAAGATAATACTCTCCAATCTATTAAGTTTATCCATTTAAATTTATTCATTTTCACATCTGGTTAAACTGCCCCTTGTATTATCCTTTCATTCCAATGTAATAATCCCGTTCTTAGGTGTTTGGATCAGGTTGTAGAACAGTGTTTTAATTAACATACCCATTCTCATAAGTTTCTAGGAAGATTATAAAATATTTTGTCGTTTCTATAGGAAGGTGGTAGGTGTTGAGGCCTTAATCTGTGGTTTGGTGATCCCCTTTAAATACAGGTAATCCTCATTTAGTGACAATTAGGATTGTGACTTAGTTATTAAGCAAAGTGGTTGATAAGTGAAACTGCAACTGTACTTATGACTTACTTTAGTTTGTCTTTGCTTTACAGACCTGCGAAGATTGTAAATGTAAGGACTGGTTGCAAAGTTATTTTTTCATCACCATCGTAACTGAATGGTCACTAAATGAGGTAGTCACTAAACAAGGACTACCCAAATATGCATTTAAAAAATATATATCCCGCATTTATTATTTTTATAAGTAATTCAAAGTGACAAACATATTTAATACTTCCTCCTCCTCCTATTTTCCCCACATCAACATGCCTGGAAGGTTAACATTGAAAGATGAAATCAGGAAAGCAAAGGCTCAGAATGAAAAAGACTTGCAACAAAAGTCAAAGATAATAAAGTTAAATATTAATAACAAGAAAAAAATCAAGGAAACAGTAGGTCCATTAAAGAGAGAAGATGCAAGGAAGTAACAGGCAGTAGGGAGAAAGCAGAGCTGCTTAACTCGTTCTTTGCATCAGTCTTCACACAAAGAGAAATTATAACATACACATACATACTGCCCCACAAATGTACAAAGCACAAAGACAGCATTCCATAGTCTAGATATGCACTTTCTTGTGCACCTGAGGAGGAGATCAGTGCTGTAATATGAACAGTGGCGTTCAGCTCTTTTGGTGAGCATTGGTGGGCAGGGAGAGAATCATCAGTCTTCACACAAAAAGAAATTATAGCTCAATGTACCAAAAAATTACTGTAAAAAACAAACTAGAAATAAAAATTAAAATAAGCAAGAAAATGGTAAGAGAACACCTATCTAATCTTGAATATAAATCTTCAGGACCTGACAGATTATATCCCAGAGTTCTGAAGGAGCTGGCAGATGCCATCAGAACCATTCTACTATATCTTTCAAAAACCCTGGAGCATCGGGGAAGTACTTGAGGATTTGAAAAGGGCTGATGTGGTTCCCATCTTCAAGAAAGGAAAAAACAGACCCAGGAAACTACAGACCAATCAGTCTAACATCAATACCTGGGAAGATTCTGGAAAAAATAATCAAGAAACAGATCTACAAATAACTAGAAGCAAATAAAGTTATAACTAGCAGCCAGCATGGGCTTGTTAAAACTGATCATGCCAAACCAATCTTATTTTATTCTTTGATGAAGTGACTAAATTAGATCAGCGAAATGCTGTGGACATAGTATACTTAGATTTCAGCAAGGCATTTGACAAAGTAGACAACAACCTACTTTTGCTAAGCTAGAGAAATGTGGAATAGATGGATTTGTAGATGGCTGATAAACCTTACTCAATGAGTAGTCCTTAATGGTACTACATCCACATGGAGAGGAGTAAGCTAGCAGAGGCACCATGGGCCTGTCCTTCACTGTTTCCAGGGCAGCCCCATGGGCCAGATCTAAGCACCTTGCATGCCGGATCCTGCCTGCAGGCCTTGAGTTTGATATCCCTGAACTAAGATGATCAAAGGCCTGGAGACTAAAAGATATGAAGAATGGCTGCAGATTTGGGGTCTGGCTAGTCTAAAGAAAAAAAGAATTGGGGGGACATGATAGCAGTATTTCAGTATTTGAGAGACTGCCACAAAGAAGAGGTGGTCAAATTATTCTGATTTGTTAGAATTAGTGTTATCACCAGAGGATAGGAAAGAAATAGTGGATGGAAACTACCCAAAGAGAGAAGCAACCTGGAATTAAGGAGAAACTTCCTAACAGTGAGGACAATTAACTAGCTTGCCTTCAGAAATTGTGGGTGCTCCATCACTGGGTTTTTTTTAAGATACTAGGCAGTCACTTATCTGAAATACAGGTGAAACTCAAAAAATTAGAATATCGTGCAAAAGTTCATTTATTTCAGTGATACAACTTAAAAGGCGAACCTAATATATGAGATAGACTCATTACATGCAAAGCAAGATAATTCAAGCTGTGATGTGTCATAATTGAGATGATTATGGCTTACAGCTCATGAAAACTCCAAATCCACAATCTCAGAAAATTAGAATATTGTGAAAAGGTTCAATATTCTAGGCTCAAAGTGTCCCACTGTAATCAGCCAATTAAGCCATAACACCTGCAAAGGGTTCCTGAGCCTTTAAATGGTCTCTCAGTCTGGTTCAGTAGGAATCACAATCATGGGAAAGACTGCTGACCTGACAGTTGTGCAGAAAACCATCATTGACACCCTCCATAAGGAGGGAAAGCCTCAAAAGGTAATTGCAAAAGAAGTTGGGTATTCCCAAAGTGCTGTATCAAAGCACATTAATAGAAAGTTATGTGGAAGGGAAAAGTGTGGAAGAAAAAGGTGCACAAGCAGCAGGGATGACCGCAGCATAGAGAGGATTGTCAGGAAAAGGCCATTCAAAAGTGTTGGGGACTTTCACAAGGAGTGGACTGAAGCTGGAGTCAGTGCATCAAGAGCCACCACACACAGACGGATCCTGGACATGGGCTTCAAATGCCGTATTCCTCTTGTCAAGCCGCTCCTGAACAACAAACGTCAGAAGCGTCTTACCTGGGCTAAAGAAAAACAGAACTGGTCTGTTGCTCAGTGGTCCACAGTCCTCTTTTCTGATGAGAGCAACTTTTGCATCTCATTTGGAAACCAAGGACCCAGAGTCTGGAGGAAGAATGGAGAGGAATACACTGCAACATGCTTGAAGTCCAGTGTGAAGTTTCCAGTCTGTGTTGATTTGGGGAGCCATGTCATCTGCTGGTGTTGGTCCACTGTGCATCATTAAATCCACGGTCAACGCAGCCGTCTACCAGGAGATTTTGGAGCACTTCATGCTTCCTTCTGCAGACGAGTTTTATGGATGCTGACTTCATTTTCAAGCAGGACTTGGCACCTGCCCACACTGCCAAAAGCACCAAAACCTGGTTCAATGACCGTGGGATTACTGTGCTTGATTGGCCAGCAAACTCGCCTGACCTGAACCCCATAGACAATCTATGGGGCATTGCCAAGAGAAAGATGAGAGACATGAGACCGAACAATGCAGAAGAGCTAAAGGCCGCTATTGAAGCATCCTGGTCTTCCATAACACCTCAGCAGTGCCACAGGCTGATAGCTTCCATGCCACGCCACATTGAGGCAGTAATTGCTGCAAAAGGGGCCCAAACCAAGTACTGAGTACATATGCATGCTCATACATTTCAGAGGTCCGATATTGTTCTATGTACAATCCTTGTTTTATTGATTGCATGTAATATTCTAATTTTCTGAGATTGTGGATTTGGGGTTTTCATGAACTGTAAGCCATAGTCATCTCAATTATGACAAATCACGGCTTGAACTATCTTGCTTTGCATGTAATGAGTATCTCATATATTAGTTTCACCTTTTAAGTTGCATTACTGAAATAAATGAACTTTTGCACGATATTCTAATTTTTTGAGTTTCACCTGTAACATAGGTTCTTGCTTAAGCAGAGAGCTAGACTAGAAGACCTCCAAGGTCCCTTCCAGCTCTGTTCTATAAAAGGTGAACTGGGCTGAGAAAGAGTGACTAGTTCAAAGTCACCAGCCAACTTTCTTGCCTAAGATGGAACTACAACTGTCTCCATGTTTTTAGCCTGGTGCCTTTCTTAGAGAGCTTAGTTTCCAATTGCTTGATCAACTTTGTTGCCATTCTGTAAAGTTGTACTACTATGCTGAAGAGTAGAAATATTTCTATAAGGCATGACATGATCAATGCAAAAGGCAGAGTAACTCCCAGTGATTTGCCAATTATATTTGTATTAATGCAGTATAAAATTACAGTTCATTTGCAGTAATGTTATACTGTTGACTGATTCAAATCCTTGTCAACCACAATTCCAAGCTTTATCCCATTCAATTTTGTATTATGTATTTCACAGCTATTCTTTCACCTCATTAATAAAAATGTGAATGGAACAGAAAGCTACAACACACCACTCCCTATCTTCTTTCAGTTTGATTAACTAAGGAATGCGTTTCAAGAGTCTTCAGCCAACAGCAGTATCCACTATATCAAAGTCATAATTATGTATTTTACTAATCTAAGCTTCTGAGGTATTGTTAGATGTCATGCCCTGGATCAAAAGTGAGATAAGGTTAGCTTGGCAAGACTTGTTCTTGGCAAACCAATGCTGACCTGGCATGAGAAGTTTCTGGGCAATGCCCAGAATCTCTAGACAGTGCAGCTACTCAAAGTACAGCCTTCTCAAAGAGTCAACACATCAATACTTGTGATTTTTAAGGTTAACATTTAGAGGCATCGTTCCCTCGAGGGAAGGTAAGTGCAAGAGGTAAACTATAGGAGAGAGAGCTGGTGTCCACATTCCTTCTTCGGCAGCATCGGGCAAGTAATCGTGGAGAGCAAACTGTGTAGCTAAGCAGACCCACCTTGAGTCCTGGTGGAACTTCCCTTCTCCCCTCAAACCGCGGCATGACTAAGACTAACTCGGTTATCAGCGCGCAGGGCGACGGCTGCGCTTTAACGCGCACCCTAAGCGGTACCGGCACATTTGCCTCAGCCAACCTCCCCACCGGAGCAGGCGACAGAGGGCACCAGGAGAAAACCCGAGTTACAGACGTGCTTTCGGGGCCACGGAAGACCTCCGTCCCGCCTGTGGCGCCCACCAGACGATCCCCCAACACCCTTGGAACGCCAGAGAAGTTCCCGTTGAAGCCCCGCCCATTTCGCATCAGCCTCTTCTCCGGGTTCGCCCCAATGCCGTGGGAAGTATCCCCGAGTCCCATTGGTTCTGCGGCGGTGACAATTCAGGCCCCGAGGTTCGTCATTGGATCCCAGAAAGGAAAGAATGCGCGGCCCGATTATTTTCGTAGCTCTTCTGTCATTGGCTGCTTATATAGCGCGGATGCTTCTTTTCCACCGGAGGCGATTGGTCCCGATGTAGTGCTAGAAGGGAGGGCTCTGTGCGTTCACTTTCTCCTGATTGGATTTTCATCCCAGGCTGTTCGGCTCGGAGACCGTTCGGGTGTTCGGCTCGGCATCCACGGAAGACGCTAAGCAAGGCTGCGTAACTCGGCTTTGAGGGGAACGCGTGCGTAACACCGACGAGAGCGCAGCGGCTCTTTCCGAGTCCGGAGAAATGGGGCGGTCGGTTCCGTATTCCCGAAGACTACTCCGTAGGGGCGCGTAAGCGGAGCAAGGAGTTAGAACCTTGTGGCCGTATCAACAGCAACCGAGAGAAAAGAAGCCGCAACGGCCCCGTGAGCGCGTAGCGGACAAAGGAACCCGAGCGAAGGGGTGGCGGAGGCGGGGCCAAGCGAGACCCACCGCCAGCAACGTCGCAGCCGGCTGAGTCGGGAGGATCTGCCGCTTTCAGCAGCAGCACCACCACCACCACCATGGACCACCCCGCCGTCCTCCAACTGCACTGCAGCGCCGCCCGCCTGAGCCACCTCTCCGGACGCGATTTGCCCGCCCCACGGGCGCTATGAGGAGAACTCCGGCGGCACTCGGCCCCCGCGTTGTCGAGCGAGAGACGGAGTGACGAGGCAGGTAGGCAGGAAGGAAGGAGCCCGCTCCTCAGGCCGCCCCTCCCCCGCGCCCTTCCTGCCCCCGCCGCCTCTCCTCACGGCCCCGGCGGTTTGGCCGCCAGTCTGTCAGATTCTTTTCGCCAGCGGACGCGCCATCCCTCGCGTCATATTCCTCCGCCGGGAAATAGTCCGTCCCTTCTCTGTCTCTCCCCAGCGCCCCCACCCCGAGGAGGGGAAAAGAAAAAAAAAACCACCACCTCTCCTGGCCGTCGCCTTCTCACGTGACTGACTCGCTAGCTAGGAAGGAAGGAAGGCGAGCGAGGAAGAAAGGCGTAGCATCGGAAAGCCGAGCGGTGCTGCTTCTCTTTCCTGCCTCTCACATCAGAAAGGGGCGGGGAGTGACTGGATTGTAGGGCTGGGCGGAGGCGGCCGCGAGCCCAGGCGCTGCTACTGCTACTAGGAATGAAGAGGATGGTGGTGGCCTGCTTGCGATAAAGCGAAGCGGAAAAGGGGCTGGGAGAGACTAAAAAAGGGGGGCGCCCTCCTTTCAGGGTGGGAGCCCCGATCTTTACACTCTGCTTTTCTTCTCTTCGCTGAGAGGACGAAACGGAGCAGAGAAAAGGAAGAGAAACCAGAGGAGGAGAAAGTCGGTCCGATAGGGAAGAAAAGCTAACAGCTAACAACCATGTCAGGGCGCCCGAGAACCACCTCCTTTGCAGAAAGCTGCAAACCGGTGCAGCAGCCTTCAGCCTTTGGCAGCATGAAAGTTAGCAGTGAGTATTGATTTCCATCCTGTGTCCTTTTTTACATCAACTCTCCCAAAAGGAAGCATGTGGTTTTTACCTTTAAGAATATTTTTTTTGTTTTTGTTTCTGTACATTCAGAATTGTCAGATTTGTAACGTCTTTTCGGCTTCCTTCTATTTTTTTCTCCACCCATTCCTTGATTAGGCCTATCCTATAGCTTCCATCTAGGGGAAAAAAGACTTCTTGCTTTCCAGTATATTCCATGGTATGTTACTACAGGTTTTTAGTGTACAGAAGTGGCAATGGCATAATTCTGTACACATTTTGGGTACTTTTTAAAGATTGGATTTTGCAGAGACATCTGGAATTATGTATTTGGTTCATTTCATGAGCTTTTAAATGATTAGGCAACAAATACATTATTTTATTTGCATTAGATTCTATTTCATGTATGGTAAGTAAGAAGAAATGTTATATTATGAACAGTTTAAGGATTTTGCATTTAGAATAAAATTTTCATTTGGTGGTGCAATACTTTCCAAAGTTGAGGCCTGCGTTCTGCACATTTTTAGATGTCACTGTTTCATATTTGACATGTAATTGAGATTTTGTGATGAAACAACTTTTCAGTGTATAAATCATGATGCATATGGCACTGAATACTTTAGTAATACAACTTTATATAATTCTATTTTTCCTACTGTCAGAAAATTTTGGATAAAACATTTATTTTAAAGATATTGTGGTTATGGCTAGTTCTATTTCAAAGCAGTGACATGCAACAAAACTTTAAATAAGCTACTTCCTTTCTTTTGAGAGTGGCTCTCCAATGCAATGATTACCAACATACTTACAGATATTTTATTTCATTAAAATAAATGGCCTTAGTACTGGCTATTAAAGATTTCTGAAAAAATTCAACTGAATAGTCTTCCCTTATTTTCTGATCTTATTTTTGTTTGAAGAGGCTGACCTGCAAAAAACTAAATATGTAACTGCAAGCCAGACAATCAATACACTAACATGTGTGATAGCCCTCTCTTTGTTTTTGAAGTTTCATGCAGTAGGCACAACATGTTTATGAACCCTCAGGTAAACTGTTGACTTGGTGAATTACTAGTTACACAGGTTTGAATTAAAGATTACATTCTACCCAATCCTAATTTAAAATCTAGATTGTATTTCAGTTTTTTAAAAGCACTGCTAACAATTAGCTTGCTTGTATAAAAATCATACAATCTTTGATGCCTTTAAATTGTAGAATATTGTATATTTTGGCAATTCTTCCATGTGATGAGAGCCCGTGAAGAATTACAATTTCTTTCTCAAAACTTGACATTCTACATCACATTAATAGCATAGTATATCAGTTTTCAATTCTGAAAGTGTTCAACCAGTTTATTGATGGGAGAAAGTTAAACCTGACCACAAAAAATGTAAACTTGTTCCTTTTTCTGTCAGTTATGATGGAGAAATGTGACATTGTTTTTTATGGTAATTTCATTTGAAATGACAGTTGCATGCCACACAACTTGTCTATTCAGAAACAGTTCCTATTGCCTTAAATTATAATCTGTGTAGTAGTTTATGCAGACTGTGAATGTAGTCAGAATCTGACCCTCAGTACTATATATAAGCCTTTCTTAGTCCAGAGATCTTTAGTCCTGAGGTGACTCATTAAGAAATTTCCCAGCCAAAATGGTAATTTTTGGGAATGCTAGGATTTCAAATCGGTACATTTCAAGGGTGCTATGATTGCCCCTTGGATAATCATATGCCTGAATTTATAATTTTCAACAAGTCAGGTTTTTTAATGTTAATATTGTATCTGATTTGCATCCAAAACTAAGCCATAATGGATAAATTCATTTTTCATGCTGAAGCCAAAATCAAACAAGTCATACTGTGACATAATACTTTGGTTAACATACTGCTTTTAAACATGTTTGAATTAAATACGAGTTGGTCACATCCAGAGAAGTCCAAGATTGTGATACTGCAGTTACAGCAATGCAGTTCAGCCCATTAAAAAAGGGAGTTTACAAAAACCTGTGCAACGAAACAGGTGTGTTATTGGAATAGTGCTCTTATTTTTAATACCATCTAAGGAAAAAGAACCTCGAGGGATTTTTGCACAATCTTTAGTGATTATTACACACCTTATAGCATTTGGAGATGGAAAATATCAAATGTGGCACTTGGTCATAAAAAAAGATTGGCCATTCTTTAACTGGTTACAATAATAAAAACAGTTTTGATAAAGCTATATCAAGGTTCATGTTTCCTTATGGAATTAATTTGGATCAGGATATGTATACAGGATATTTTCAGGAAGTAATCTAGGTGGAAGCGGATATATAATTTTCTCCAACAGCTCTGGCTGTTTTGTGGTGAAATAGAGATATTTTTCTCCTGCCTCACTTTATTCTTTAATAATTCTTTAATAATGAATACATTTTCTGGCATAACTTGCAGTTTTTATTTTTAAGCAACCAAGTATTTTAATTCTGAATTGTGATGAAGCAAAGGATCTGAATCTAAATTTGTTTTCAGTATTTAGAATTTTGTAAAACTATATTAACATTAATTGCTGTTAATAATGAAGGAAATTATTTCGCATTTAAATATTTAAGTATGTTATCCAATATTATACATACTTGCCCGGTATGCTGTTTCTCTCATAAACATAAAATATTTCCAGAAAAAATGAAAGTTTATTAATAGTAGGGCTATTTAAATACATGTTCAGTGAGAAATATCAATATAATTCCTGATTGAAATATTAATAAATTTAAATATAAATAATACATTTGAAATCACCACACTTGATAAGTAAATATGTACATTATCATTTCTCATTTATGAGAAATGGAAGAATGCCAAGTGTAGTTTGTATATTCACAGATCTTAAGATAAATAAAATATGTTGTCCGATTAGTCTATGATGCTGTTTTATTCAGGTTTTTTTAATTGATTAGTGAAACAGATGCATCCACTAAATCTTACACATATAATGTAATATTTTGATGTAAAGGTTTGCATGTGTTGAATCTTTTGGTATAAAATAGAATCAGGCAGTTTTACTCTAAAGGCAGTGATGCTTTAGACCAGGGGTCCCAACCCCAAGGCTAAATTTTGGCAGATTTAAACATCAACAGCATGACCTAGCTCCAGTGTATATGCAAATGAAACTTGCCTACCGCTTGCATGGACTGATTCCCAATGGGTCATGGACAGATATCAATACATAAAGTTTGCATCCTTTTCCGATATATTAGAGCAGGGGTCCTCAATCCTTGACCCGCAGTACCAATCTGCAAAGCGATGGGCAAGCTTCATTTGCACATATGCGGGAGCTAGGTTGCACGCATGAAACTATCCCTGTTCCTGTTGCTGCTGCTGTTCTATGGAGCAAGAGAGGTTGGGAACCGCTACTTTAGACTATTAATCCTTAGTTCTGCTTAATGTAGTTTTAGTCCAGAAAATGAAGCCTTCCCTAGCTTGGGCGCTAGCAATGGCAGTTTCAGTAAGGGAATTCTGGAGATGGAAATGCGTCTTGAGTTGGAGAAGTATTAGATTGGTTATCTTGATCTCGACTTCATTTATTTTGCATTTTAAACAATTGTGTTATATCCTTTAATACTTTTAAAAAGAAGATCTGGGATAATTAAATTTATATATACACATACGCACAAACGCATGCCCCCACACACATTTCTCAACTTGAGGTCATGCTGTTGATGTTTAAATCTGCCAGAATCCATTGTGCATTTTACAGTTAGCATATGAACTCAGTTGATTTGGAGTGTGAAATAGTTATGCACTAATGGTTTCACAGTCAGATAAATGGAATATCTCAGGTTTTAGCTAAAGTGAGGTGAATTCACTTTTGAAATAAATGTTTTTAATTCATATGTGGCATAATTCTTATATATTTAATAATCATTGGCTTATTGATGAAGCATAGCATGATTCAAACTTTCACTTATATTTCAAGTTATATGAGGTTGGTGCTCTCTGAGAAATGGACCATTTTGGTATCATTTATTTATTTATCAATTTTCTTGTTATATCCATGTTTCCCCGAAAATAGCACCAGGTCTTATTTTGTTTTTGGTCCCAAAATAAGCACTAGGACTTATTTTCAGAGGTGTCTTAATTTTTTTCCATGTATGGGAGGCCCACTTCTTCTATTTGCTCATGGCAGAGCAGGAGGCTTCATGGTGCACCAGTGCCATTGTCACGAGGTGGGGTGGAGCTGCCCCATGGGCCCTGCATTGGCTTCCCTCAGGGCCCCCGCAGCCAGGTCACCCATGCCCTGACACTTGCCTCACCTCATAGCGGTGGCAATTCTGGCATGCTGCTTGGCCTCCTGCTCCATTGCGGCCGTGAGCAGAAGAAGCAGGCTGGCAGCTACATGGGCTCCCGCTGCACATGGCTGTTGGTGCTGTCACTGCGTGGCAGGTGTCGTGCGTGGATGGCCTAGATGTGTGCATTCAGAGGTAAACTGGTGCAGGGTACATGGGGCAGCTCCACCTCACCGCCTCGCCTCATGGCTGCAGCACTGCGACCAACCAGATGGAATGTATGGCTGGGTGGCTGCGCAGGCTCTTAAATAGGGTTTATTTTTGGGTACGGCTTATATTAGCTGCATGCATGAAACATGCTTATTTTTGCGGAAACGGTAGATTTAATTTATTTTAATCTCACCTTTATTATTTCTATAAATAAGGTGATGAATATGCCTAATACTCCTTCTTCTATTTTCCCCAACCAACAATCCTGTGAGGTAGGATTGGGCTGAGAAACAGCGACTGGCACAAAGACACCCAGCTAGCTTTCATGCCCAAGGTAGGACTAGAACTCATTGTCTCCATGTTCCTAGCCTGGTGTTTAAGAGAGCCAGGCTGGCTCTCTTTTTGGATAGGCTTTTTGCTATCCATCTTTTACCATGTCTTTGTTTTCAATTTTATTTTTGAGATTGTTCTGTGTGTAAAGTTGATGTATACAGGTTTATTTCATGAATCCTGGCATGAAGTGTGTGATTATACATTTTCCTCATTACTACAATGGAATGTTAGAATGAATTTATTAGATGGTGGGAGATTTGTACTTTCAAACTTGCAAGATTCTCTTAATGTATCCTTACAATACAGTGCCATAGAATCATAAGGTTAGAAAAGAACTTGGATGTCTTCTAGTCCAATCCACTTGCCAAAGCAGAAATCCTCATACCATTCCAGGCAAACTGTTGTTCAGTCTTTTCATGCAACACTGGTGCATCCACAACTCTGGGAGTTGTTCCATTGATTCATTGCTCTCACTGTCACAGACATGATATTTTTTCCGATTAAAATCGGAATTCCGATTTTTTGGGAATCGCCCGGTGGTGCGGGCGGGCGGGCGGGCGGGCGGTGCGAGCAGCGGGCGGGCGGCGCGAGCGGCAGGTGGCGCGAGCGGCGGGCGGGCGATTTCTTGGCGCGTGGTAGGGGGTCTCTTTTGGCCGGCCCCGATTTTTTTTTCAGAGGGGAATATCATGCCTGCTGTCAGGAAATTCTTCCTTATTTTTAAGTTGGAGCTCCTTTGATGACCTTCCATCCATTGCTTCTTATCCTACCCTCAGGGGATATGGAGAATACAGTGATATCTTCTTCTCTGTGGCAGCTTTTCAAGTATTGGAAGACTGCTATCCTGTCTCCGAGCCTCAGTCTTCTCCTTGTTAAATTAAACATACCTAATAAGCTAAACATACCCAAGTAGAAGTAGTTCATTTTGCTGTGTTTCCTGTCAATTTTTCCGATGATTATAAAATACAAAATAGTTTTATCACTTAAGATGTTTTTTTAATATTCTTGTACTCTTGTGATGAATTAGAGGATTCTTTTTATTAGTTTCTTTCCTTGTTTTACCTTCTTTTACATATTGTATTTATCAATATGATTTAAAATTAGCATTATTAAAGTTGGGTATTTTGTGAAAACCAATACAAATTTCTTATGTCTTTTTTAGGCTTTAACTGTTCAAACCAGATTATGGGCTGATTGTTTGAGCAGGTTGTCCTGCTCTGGTACTGACCCAATAGCCATTTCCTAGGGCTGGATCCATGACTGCAGCCTGTATATGCTCCTAGCCCACCGGGAAGGCAGGCTTAACCTAGCTATAGATGCTACTGCCCAGCTGCAACTTCCTCACCTGTGGTTGGGTACTATGCAACATTGCAAAAATGCGTCTTCCCTACTTGGTATCACAGATACTAGTTGCTGCTCTCTATGGTTATTTTATCCTTGGCTGCTGCTGGACCAGGTCTTCGCTGAAAAGCTGGACTTTCCTTCCCCCTTTTTTTCTTTTCCAAACTCATTGGTGGAAAGGTCCAAAGGTGCATCTTTTCTCTTCTTAAAACCAGATGAAGTTGACAAAAGAGGCCTGCTAATTTCTTTTTTTAGTTCAGATGGTTGTAATAATGGTAAAACTGTGATATTTTCTTTACTATTATTATACTGACACCATGCAGGAGGCTGTCAAATCTGAGGGTGAGTGTGTGGAATGGAATTCATGTAAAAGGTATAAAAGTGAAAACATACATCTCAAAGGTGTAGCTATGGAAAAGAAAGTGATTAGTGCATAGATTCCAGTAATGATCGGAAGAGTACAGAACTAGAAAAGTCACCTGTTAAGATAAGCCATGTTCCAGATAATACCAGACTGTAATTACAGCCAAAATGAATGAAGGGTTGAAATCTGGAAAGGTATTAAGTTGATTTCATTTCTAGATGGTTTACATGTAGAAATCAAGTTAGCCTAAGGCTCCTATATGGAGAGCCCTACAACAGATACAATTTTACAGAATGAACAATGGAGTTAATTGTTTAGGATAGAAAATCAATTTACATTTATAATAGTAATTGTTTAAAATATGTATTCCATCCAGGTAGAATTTTGCTTAGTGAAATTTTTGGCTAAGTTTAAAAAAATGAAGATAGCTAATACATTTGATTAAGTTTAATTATAGACTTAAAGAGCTTATGAGGTTAAGTTTTGTCATAGGTAGTTAGTTATAAAGGTCAATTCAAATGTAAAAAATTGTGGTTACATATAAACTTGAAAGATCCTAGATATGGGTTTCCAGATCACTAGAAATAATCTCAAAAAGTTTTAAAGCATCCATTAAACTAAAATGCAAACTATATAATCAAAATAATTTATGAAGCTTGTGACTTATCAATAAATTTTCTCAAAAATCTGGAATACCAGCAAATTGTAAAGTAGCAAGTACATTGTATGTATTATCTTGGGCAGAGGTAAAATGTCATCAGACAAAAATCTGTATTTTTCTTTGGTCAGATTATGAAAGTGTGTGTATGTATATGTTAAATGGTAGGAAAATGTCAATCACTGGTCTGCAGTTTTGGGGCAAGATTTTAGAAGTAGCTTCCATTGCTTCCTTCCCAAGGCTGAATGAAAGAGTCACTCAATTTCCAGCCTGCTACCTTAACCACTACACCAGACTGGCTCTCATTCATTTAGACCAGTGATCCCCAACCTTTTTGACGCCGCGGCCCGGTACCGGCATCAGCTGGGCGCCGCGGCCCGGTACCGGCATCAACTGGCCGCATCTTTTGACGAAAAGTGCTTCCAGTGACCTCACCGGAAGCACTTTTGCAAAAAGATGGCGGCGCTGCGCTCCGGTGAGCTTTTTCGGGTAGAAATGGCTTTCTACCCGGAAAAGCTCACCGAGCCTGGCGCCCATCTTTTTGATGAAAAAGTGCTTCCGGTGAGCTTTCTACCCGGAAAAGCTCACCGGAAGCACTTTTTACCAAAAAGATGGCGGCGCCAACAACCAGCAGCCCGGTAAGACTTGTTCCGCGGACCACTACAGGGCTCAGTATATACCCTATAATAATTCTGTAATTGTGTTTCACATTCAACAAATTAAATTTATGGGTCTTAATGTATTACATAGTAAAAGATAAGCAGTACTCTTTAGAGTGTCAATATGCTGCAATTTTTCTGTTGCCTACACTATATGATTGAATAAAAATAGTATTAATTTTACACGTTATAAATTCAGGGTCAGTACCACTATTTATGCAAAGTCACAAGTTTCCTATTGCCCTGATTTAGGGGTAGATGATTGTATCCATTTTCTCATTTTAAATATTTTGGTTCTCTTTCCATATCAGTTTATTGATACCAGAAAAAAAATCATATTTGTTTCAACGCATTATTTTAAGACACATTTTTATAAATGCTTTTCCTTTTGAAATGCTATTTATCTCTCCATCCCATTATAAAATAGAAAACCTAGTGCAGTTTTAAAAAGTATATTTAATATGTAGATTGCTTTTGTGAAATATACCAAAAAATTAGGATTGGCAGAGAAAAAGACTCATTTATTCTTGCTCAGATATTGCAAAATGCAGCAGTTAGGTTGTTAACAGCTGTAGCCAGAGGGAATCGTATTACACTGCTCATGAGGGAACTGCAGTGCTTGCCAGTTTACTTCTAGGCCCATTTCAAGATACCATACTGACTTTGACCTTTAAAGCCTTCAACAACTCAGGACTTCATTGTGACAGGGAACACCTACTTGATTTTGTTTTAAGGTCTTGTTGGAGAGATGCTTCTTGAATTTTATATATTCTATGCATTTTATATTCTAATAATAAAACTTCCCTGAATATATGTCCTGTTTGTGGAATTAGAATTACAACTATTTAATTTAGGTTGTGTTCCTGCAGATTTTATCGTTTTCTTTTGTTTCATCACATATTTTGATAATCAGCCTTATCTGCTTGTATATGTACCTTTTGGTATCTTACTTTGTAGGTTATCCTGGTGCATTTTGATTAGTAATTTTAAAATCAAATCTGGTGCTGAAGGAGAAATCACTTACCTATTTCTCCTCTTAAATCCTCCATGGAAGAAATGGTGTGTGTATTGATGGAGGGGAGTGTCTTCAGAAGGAAAATGTCTACAACATAGGGTTGCTATCTCTTTGAGTGTTACCTATCTATTACTTGTATTCCAAATCATAATTATTCTTCCCCGTTATATATAAAATGTGTTGTTTCTTCTGTTCTGACTTTGTATCTTTTGTATTTATGACATTAAAACCATGGAAATATAAAAGAGAAAGTAGAAAAAAAGAAAGAAATATGAAAGAATAAAATAAAAAATGAAAGATAACAAGAAGAATAATATATCTAAAAATGACTTCTGATGGTTTTTATCATACAAAACTAACTGCTCCACCCAAATAATCTATAATGGTTCCCTTCTTCCCATAAACAAGTCTTTTTAATCAACAAATCCCAAAATCACCAATTCATTTTTTATCCATTTTCAGCAAAAATGTATGCCAGGCACTATGCTTGTAAAACATCTTATATAGAGAAAATTGAACCATCTCCCTTTAGTTTCACGTTGAGCAAACTAAGAGATTCACGGAAGAAAAGCAAATGACAGGTAGTCCTTTGGTTACAGTGATAGTTAGGACTAGAATTGGCATTGAAATGGTCATATGTTATGTCATGTGACTATGTCATGTTAAGCAAAGATCTTTTGTGACCCTGACTTCAGATGTCCTGTCAGCTTCTCCATTGACTTGCTTATGACAAGCTTGCAAGGAGCATTCGAAATCATAATCATGTGTTTGCAGGGATTCTGTGATAATCAGAATTCTGAGGATTAGTTAAGTCCCCCTTATTTAGCACAATTGTAAGTTTGGTCATTGAATGAATGTTGTATCCCAAGAACTTCAGTACAAGTAATCCTTGGGTTATGACAGCATTTGAGACCGAGATTCCTGTTGTTAAACAATGCAGTTGTAAAGTGCAATATCATGTGACTGCATAATATAGTGATGGCAATCCTGATAGATCTGGTTGCTATCATAACCCTAGGATGCATGGGTCATTAAGCAGGAAGAGGGGGCAGTTCTCAAGTGTGGGGGGAGTATCCATTTAGTAGGAAGAAGTGGGAGTTCCCAGTTGAAGGGGAGAGTGCAGGAGTCATGGGAGTTCAGTGACTCGGGGTGGGTTGAGGGTTGTAAGTGGTCCCTAGGGACAGGCAGGAATTCTAAGTCTTGATTCTCTATCATTGATTTTAAATAGTAAGCATGTCTGACAACTTGAAATTTAAGTTGGAAGTATCTGATTTCTTAGAAGTAATTAATGCCATCAAAATGGAGCAATAGCTTGTAGATAATTTGATAACTTCACAGTTAATACTTTATTTTTGTTTTGTTTTTTTAGTAACAAATTGCAGAATCTGAATCAAAGAATTTAAGGGTCACTTTCCTAAACTACAACTGGAACTACCGTGTTTCTCATATAATAAGGCCGGGTCTTATTTTTTTTCAGCCCGAAAAAAGGCTAGGCTGTCTTTTCGGGGTGACTTAATTCCTCCCCTTGCATCTTTGGGCGGGCGGGCAGCAACGGCTTGGATGTTGACCTCGGCGTTGGTGGGGCACTTCGTATCGGGGTCAACGCAGGCAGCACCATATCCGGGTGTGCAACAAAAGTACTTCCTAATGGCAAGCCCCCCCACCATTCCTCCCCATTTCGCATGTTTTAATATAGGCCTTAATTTGGGGGGGAGGGGCTTAATTTCATTTCATGCCTATAAAACATGCTGGGACTTCCTATTGGGGGAGGCCGTATTGTTGGAGAAACAGGGTATATTTGCAAGATACAGCAAGAAGCAATTTTCATGTAGCCATTCTATATATATGCATATTTTTATTAAGAATTTTGATTGCAGTAATAAAATTGAATACAAACTAAAAGAAAGAAAAGAGATTATAAAAAAGTAAAAAATGCAAGAAAAAAAGAAAAGAATATTAGGAAAGAGAAAAGAAATATATAAAGAAGTTACTTCCAACCTTCATTACAATTATAAACAGATTTAGTGAGTCTTCATTATATCAAAGGTTACAAACGTTTAATTCTTCATCCAGAATCTCAACATTTATCTCTAAACATCTACAAAGTATTATCTTTTCAGTCCTGGTGTCAGCCAAAGTCTAAAATTTGCCAGAGGGAACAATGTATCTTGTTTTAACCTTGATCTAATAAACCCACTTTATATTATTTCCTTTTACTTCTTATAGTCTTATTCTTTAGTTCATTCAAATGTTGCCATAGGATTTGATTTCTCTTCATTTCTTCCTGTCCCATTCCACAGAGTTCTTCAATACTTTAACAAGCCACTTCTATAAATCCAGTAGGAAAAAATTACCCCAGTTACTCCATTGGTTTGACATTTGTATTTTCCTTTTATTTTTTAAAGCCTTCTTTTGTAGATGTGACATTCTCTTGGCCTGTCAGTTGTAAATCTATTACCATGTTTCCCCCCAAAATAAGACCTGCCCTGAAATAAGCCCGTGTGCATAATATAAGCCCTATCCCAAAATAAGCCCTAGTGAAGTGGGGGTTAGACATGGCTAGCATGTCTGGCAGCAGCCACAGCCCACACAGCACATGTGAGTTGATTATTTGTCCAAGCAGCAGGCAGAGACGGGGGAGGTACGCGATCTGGACGCGCTGTGCAGGCTGCAGGAAAGCTGAGAGTCAGGCCCCAGGCGGATGGCTATGGGAGGCTTGTCTCTCGGCTTGCCTGTGGCCCATGCAGTGCATCGGGATTGCCTGCCTTCTGTATCTCTGCCTCCATTTGCTGCATGTGCTACCCTACTGCTTATTTTGGAGGAAAAAAAAAAGACCGGGTCTTATTTTCGGGGAAACCAAAAACAAGATATAGATGGTATTCATTCCATCTATATCTTGTCAGCTAAAATAAGCTCTACATCTGTCATTTCTTCAGTTATATCTTTTGGACATAGTCTCTTCATAGAAGCAAACATCATTATTGACATTTTTGATACCGTGACTATTTTCTAATTTCAGACTTTAAAAATCTTCTTTAATATTTTCATCGTTAGAAGGTTTTGCAACATTTTACAAGTTTGTAAAATCTTTCCCTAAAATCTTCAGTCCCCTCTAACGTCCAGTTTTTAAATAATGAAATAATTAACTTTGTTTTGTCTTGTTAAAACCAAGATAGAATTATTTCTGATGAGAAGTTAATTTCAAAATCTATAAAAATGTAAAAAAATGACTTTTCCAATTTATTTGAATTATTTGTGTATCGTTCAGGATTGAATGTAGAACCTGGTGTTTTCAACATCATTCCAGTGATCTCTAATAGTTTAGAAATAGTCATTGAGCAATTTCTGAAAATAATTATTAAGTGAGCTTTGCAAACTTAGTGTCTCCACAGGGTTGTGAGCAAGATAGGTAATATGTCCAAAACACATGTGGGCAATTTCCTCTCCTCTCTTATCCATAGTGATTCTGATCTGTTCAATCCCAGATTTTCCTGTAGCCATTCTTAAGAACTAGAAGAAGTTCATAAATCATGTTTTCAAGCTGTATGTAGTTTTCAAAACTTGGGTCATCTCCAGTTGCTCACTGCTTGTTTGCCATTTTTGCATTTATCTTTACCCCACTGAAATCTGTTTCCTTTCTCTCTCTAACCCTTATTTACAGTTAGAATTCAATTTACTTGGCCAGTTATAAATAAACTTGATACCGTATTTCTCCCAAAATAAGGCCGGGCCTTATTTTTTTTTTGACCCCTGAAAAAATGGCTAGGCCGTCTTTTCAGGGGTGTCTTAATTCCTCCCCCTTGCATCCTCGGGCAGGCAGGCGGCGACGGCTTGGATGTTGACCTTGGTGTTGGGGCACTTCGTATCGGGAGACCTTCCGCCACCGTTGCTTTCCCTTCTCCCCATGCTGCCGCGGCATTTAGAGCAACGCCGCAGCATTTGGCGCAGCCACGCGCGGCCAGCCAGGGCTCCTCCCTGCAACCGGACCCTGGCGGAGACACTCGGCTTCAGGCGCTCCTGTTGCCGCCTTCCCTTCGCCTTTGAAGGCAAAGCCAATTCTTTTAAAAACGACGCCCTACTACCGGTATGACAAAGTCTCCCCTGCCCGAGAGGGCAGCCCATCCCCACGTGGGGAGGCAAATCTCCCGGGGCCGCAGCGCAGGATTGGCCCACCCCGGGAGAAGCGCCCAGCCACCATCCCTGCCTGGCGCTGGGCAGAGCGTGAAGAGCTTCGCCTGGGGCGCCCAGCGCAGCTGACAGGCAGGCCCCCCTGCCCGGCGGCAGAGTACTCGCCAAGGCAGCGAGCACCTCCCGGGTTTGGGCTGGAGGGACTTGGGAAGGAAGCCAAGCTCGGGTCGGCCTGGCTCTTTCACTTGGCAGGCAGGCGCACACCCGCGGCTCGCTTTCCTGGCTCCGCCCAGCCCGCACAGCTTTGGCGCGGCCCTGGCAGGATGAGCGGAGGGCCCGGGGGGGAGGCACTTGCTGCTTTGGTGAGAGCTCTGCTGCCGGGCAGGAGGGCCTGCCTGTCAGCTGTGCTGGGCGCCCCAGGCGAAGCTCTTTGCGCTCTGCCCGGCGCCAGGCTGGGATGGCGGCTGGGCGCTTCTCCCGGGGTGGGCCAATCCTATGCTGCGGCCCAGGGAGACTCACCTCCCCAAGTGGGGTTGGGCTGCCCTCTTGGGCAGGGGAGGCTTTGTTGTACCAGTAGTAGGGCGTCGTTTTTAAAAGAATTGGCTTTGCCTTCGAAGGCGAAGGGAAGGCGGCGACAGGAGCGCCTGAAGCCGAGTGTCTGCGCCGGGCTCCAGTTGCAGGGAGGAGCCCTGGCTGGCCACGCGTGGCTGCGCCAAATGCCAGCAGCACAGGGAGAAGGGAAAGCAATGGTGGCGGAAGGTCTCCAGATATGAAGTGCCCCACCAACGCTGAAGTCAACGCAGGCAGCACCATATCCGGGTATGCAACAAAAGTACTTCCTAATGGCAAGGCCCCTCCCGCCATTCCCCCCCATTTCACATGTTTAATATAGGCCTTAATTTGGGGGGAGGGGCTTAATTTGATTTTATGCCTATAAAACATGCTGGGACTTCCTATTGGGGGAGGCCATATTGTTGGAGAAACACGGTAGTTGATGGATTTAATTGATGGTTTGAGAGGAGCAGTTTATTTTACAGGTAAGTTAGGAAAGGGAATAGCCTAATTTTAAAGATACAAGGAAGTGTATTTGGCATATATTCACAATCACTTTTTTCTTATTCCAATCATATGCAACCTTCAAAGCATTCCCAAAACCAAATTTAACCTTTGATATAAAAAATGTCTTAAAGAAAAGCAAGTTATTCAGGTCTTTGGATCATTTATTTGGTTTTAGATGCAACACTTCATATTCAAAAAACCAAAAAAATATTTTGAGATGGGCAGGGGTACAGGTACATTACCTATCTATAAAGCAACTATAGGTAGTCCTTGCTTGATCATCCTAGTTAGGAATTGAAGTCCCATTGCTAGGTGAACAGTTTTTAGGCGAAACATCATGGTGGTTCCAGTAGTGCCAATTGCAGTCATTAGTCCAGGACACATGCTTATCCTGCCTTGCCACGCATGCCTCTGCTTCAACTTTCCCACCTGTCTATAACCCCCCCCCCCCTTTTTTTCCTGCTGCCTTGCCTACTGGCCACCCCTGACTATTTCTGCCAGCCAGCCCTTTATCTTTGCTGTCTTCTTCCACCTCTTCAGCCACTGCCACCACATCAGATTCCCGATGTGCCTGCCCTATTTCAGCAATCTCAGCCCACCATACATTCCCCTATGCATGCTTAGACTGCATGCCTCACACAGTAGACAGCTCGCTGCCCTTTTCTGATAAAGTCTTTTTAAGGACCAGCAACTTTCAGCCCACAGACTAGTTCTCTGAGGAGCACTTCTAGCACGTGCAATGTATCTCATGTTGGAAGTGCTTCTGGGGAGTCGGTCAGTGGGTTTGAGTGAGGGATAGAGGCAAGCCAGTCCTGACAGAATCTATCTGCAGGCCTTCTGCTTGCTCTGAGCCCAGCCTTCCTCCTGCAAAGACTCGTAAAAGGCCAATAGCTTCCAACATGCTAAAGCCTGCAGACCGATTCTGCGGAAGTGCTTCTGGCATGTTCTGGACAGAAAACGTTGGATGTGCTCCTGGAGAACTGGCCTGTAGGTTTCAGCAGTGGGTGGAGGCAAGCATAGACTCTCACAGCAGTGTGGTGAAAAATTGAAGCTATCCTAGCCATCCCCAACAGCATGGCATTAAGCTACAGCCATCCCAGCCCAGCAGCAAGATATTCTGCAGTCTGGGGGGCATCCTCACTGCCCTCTATTCCAAGGCTTCTGCTCTCTGCCATCCCAGATGACTTTTGCAATTTTCCTGCTCCTTCTGCTGAAGATGCTTGCCTGATATGGTCCTTTGTGAGGCAGCTACTGGCCATGCAAGGCCTTCTTCCCAAAGAAAACTCCTGGCTTTCCATATGTTCACCACCTCTTTAGCTCCTCCTCCCACTAATTCCCTTCCACCCTCGTATTTTTACCCCTTTAGTTGCCCCACACTCCATTGGCTTTGCCTTCCTCCCAAGTTCTTGCAAGGAAGGCAGCTGCTCCATGAAGGGCCAAGCTGGGAGTGTTTCTTCAGCAGTGATGAGAGCAAAGGCAGTTGGGAGCAGCCGAGGGCAGGACAGCCGAGGCAGCAGAGTGCAGGGTGGCAAAAAGGGCAGAGAAGAAGGAGATAGGTGGGTGTGAAGAGTTAAAGCTCCTCTCCAGTTGCAAGCACAGGGCTATTTGCCAAGCGTCTGAATTTGCATCATGTGAAGTATAATTTGGGAGACTGTGCACAACTATCATTCATACGATCACCATAACCTTGAATAGTTGCTGAATTAATGGTCGTTAAGTAAGTTCAGATTGCCAAATCCGCAAGTGCCTTCTGCAGCTTCATTGGTCAACAGCTTTCTGCTATTGAAACAACTACAGACTAGATACTCTACCATAAGAGTTGTTCTGATCAGGAATTAATAGGGTGGGGAATTCTTCCCTGTTGCCAAGCAGATAGCAGCAGGAAAGCCTAATTTGGTAGAAAAAAAATGACACAAGTAAATCAGCCTTTGAAGACATTCTGCTTATCAATCATTGTTGCTTCCTATATTTAGAGACCAAATTATGATTTCTAATTATGGTTTGTTGCTGGGAAATACAGTTTGTTGTAAGAGTCAGATGAAGGTACAGTGACAAGCACACATTTTTGTTGTGTGCTGATTTTCCTATGTCCAGGCCTTGCTCCGGCGCTCATGCCTTAATCATCCTCTGCTTATAGAAAGTACAAGGGCTGATACTGTGGTGTAAAGAAAATAATCTTACACTTAACACCAAAAAACCTAAAGAACTTATGATTGACTTCAGGAGGAAGAGAGATGTATATTTACCATTGTACATAAATGGCAAGGAGGTGGAGAGGGTTGGTAGTTTTAAATTTCTGGGCATTTATATCTCGGAGGACCTCTCATGGACTATGAATGCTAACATGCTTGTGAAGAAGGCACAAGAAGGGGCTGTACTTCCTGAGGATGCTCAGGAACATAAATCTATCTCGGCATCTACTTCTGTCCTACTATCGCAGCACCATCGAGAGTGTCCTGACATAACGGCCTTCTTGCATGGTATGGGAGCAGCTCTGTAGCGGACAAAAAAGCTCTACAGAGAATCATTAAAATTGCCCAGAATATCATCGGGCTCCATCTACCAGCCCTGGATGACATCTTCGCATCTCTCTGATTAAGGAAGTTGCACAACATTCTCAGAGACTCTTCCCATCCTGCTTATAATCTTTGTGAACTGTTGCCTTCTGGCAGAAGATACAGAACAGTTAAAACTCAGACCACACATTTTCTGAACAGCTTTTATCCCAGAGCTATAATTGCACTTAACAATGAAAAGGACCACCATCAGTGAGCTGTTGGACAGTATTACTTGGTATGTTGTGTGGATGCTTATGTGTTTTTAGGGGGCAGGGAATTTTGGCAGCTGGGAGTGTGTTTGGGGATTGTGTGTGTGCGTGTTAGGTCTGGTCACTGCGTGTTATATGAATTTCGTTGTACGTGTATACTGTGTATATGCATACAATGACAATAAAGTATTATATTTTTTTGTTTTTCTGGACAATTGGTATGAGCTGCCTAGAACTATGCATAAAATAAGCGGCCACATAAACTTTGTAAATGAATAAATGAGCCACAATCTGCATTACTTATGAATTATACTTTCCCTCTTTTTATGAGAAACTAAGTTTTATACTGGGAGTGTAAAATTTAGACATCAACTGTGAATTACTATGGGAAACTAACAATCTGGTTTTCTGTTAGTTGGCAATCAGTGGCTAATAAGGTTAAAATGTTAGATTTTCTACTTTTGAACAGTGGCAAGAACAGTGATCAGTTAATGCAGGTCATCTAAATCTATTGGTCTGAGGAAAAATTTAATTGGCGGACTTTGGAGGGCATGCCTTTTGTGTCTAAGGTTAAAAATTATCCTTTTATAGTTTAGACCAGGGGTGTCAAACTGGATTTCTTCGAGGGCCCGTTTTACCTGCCAGAGGCACTGTGAGGCATTCCTTTGATATTTTCAGGCTTGCCCCGCGGGCCGGATTTAAGTACCCTGTATCCTTCCCACAGGTCTTGTGTTTGACACTCCTTGTCAGGCCCATTGGAGTCTGAATCTGAGGAGGAAGACAAACAGCTGGCAGGAAGCGGGAGTGGCTCCGGTGGCTGTGGAGGAAACTGGGGAAAGGCAAAGTCTGCCTGGGCAGGGGTAGAACAAGGGAGAGGGAATTCAGAGGAAGACCCATGCCCACCCCCTCTTCATCTTAGGGCACGTAGGGAGGAATGGAGAAGAGAGCAACGTGGGTTGTGTAGCTTACGGGGGAGGAAAGGGCCCTGATTCCCTTCATTAGGCACACCTGGGAAGAGAGTTTAAAAGAGATGCAAGCTGAGTGTGGTGTCTGCTGGGAACAAACCTGAGTTTATCTTGTGTTGACTGGTTATTTGCGTTCCTGGAATCCTCCCACCAGGTTGATTTATTGCCTGGAATTCCTTCTCTTGCCCTGCCGGATTAATTACCTCATCTTGCCTTGATTGGACTTATAGTTAAAACTTTTGTTAACAACGTTTTGGACTTGAATCTCTGCAGCCACAGGCTGTTCCTGGGAGAGTTCTTCTCCAGACAAGAAGGTAAGCAGGACATTGGGGGCAAAGTTGGAGCTAAAAAAGGGACGCCTATTTGACTGTATTGCCTTTGTGCAATGCCCCAGGTCATCATACCACTGGTTTAGACATTAAAAAGATGATTCTCATAACTATTATTTAGAATATTCTTTTATTGGCCAAGTGTGATTGGACACACAAAGAATTTGTCTCCTTTGCATAAGTTGTCAGTGTATATACAAACAACAAAATGATAATCGTAAGATACCAATAGGAAAAGATAATAGGAAAGATGAAAAGGATAATAGTAACACAGTCCTACTACATTAGGCATAAGATAGCGCTGTGGGAACTAAGTGTTTAGTAGAGTGATGGCCTGGGTGAAAAGACTATCTTTGTGTCTAGTTGTTTTGGCATGCAATGCCCTATAGCAGCATCCTGAGGGGAGGAGTTGAAACAGGATATCCAGGATATGTAGGGTCTATAGATATTTCCTTAGCCCTCTTTCTGGCTCATGAGCTATATAGATCCTCAATGGAAGGCAGTCTGGTTGATGTTGCTTTTTCTGCAGTCCTAACTGTTGGTTGAAGTTTGTACCTTCCTTTTCGGCTGCTGTACCAAACCAGGCAGTTATAGAAGTACAAATGACAGACTCAATAATTCCTACATAGAACTGTATGTCAGCAATTCCTTGGGGCAGTCTGAGCTTACTGAGTTGATGCAGGAAGAAAATCCCTCGTTGTGCCTTTTTAATGATGGTTCTAATGTTAGCTGTCCATTTTATGTCCTGGGAGATTATAGAACCCAGAAATGTGAAGGTCTCTACTGTTGATACTGTGCTGTCTAATATTGTAAAAGGTAGTAGAATAGGAGGGTTCCTCCTAAAGTCCATTATCATAGCTACATTTAAGAGTGTTCAGCTCCAGATTGTTTGACTGCACCACAGGGCCAGGTCAACCTCCTGTTGATTGCAGATTCATCACCATCTCGAATGAGGCCAATGACTATGGTATCATTGATATGTCCAATATATTATGTCATTCATATGACCAATATATTAAATTATGCCTTGGAATTTTTTTCCCTCCAGCATAGATTTAACAGTATCTCATCTTTTTCTTGTTCCAGGAGACAAAGATGGCAGCAAAGTGACTACAGTAGTAGCAACTCCCGGACAAGGTCCAGATAGGCCTCAAGAAGTTAGTTATACAGACACTAAAGTGATCGGGAATGGATCTTTTGGTGTTGTTTATCAAGCCAAACTCTGTGATTCAGGAGAGCTGGTTGCCATTAAAAAAGTTCTGCAAGACAAGAGATTTAAGGTAAAGAGATAAAACCAATTCTTAAGAATAACCTCTGTCCATCTCTTTCATTCCTTTCTGATTGATTTTTCTCCAAAGAGCATATTATGTGCATTGACATCCCAATATTTCAAATATAGTCTGGTGCAAAACAGAAATCTTGTGCTGAAATATAAGGTATTTTTAATGAGCTGATAGATGGACAATAAAGAAAAAAAAGGAAAAAAAAGACATTTAATGGTTTTATTTTAGTCATAAAGTTTACGTTTCTACCCCCCCTCCCAAAAGCTGAATATGGTTGCTTAGGGAAACTAAATTAATAGGATAATTTGAATAAATTAATTTTACAACAAGCTTTCAATTACTATTTTATGATAGTAAGTTTTTTTTTTCACTGTGGTCTGTTGAATAATAATTGGTAGATTTGGTTGAGTTATTTAGTGCTTTGAGTTCTAAACTATGGTTTACAAAGCACAGTGGCTGAAGTTGTGCAATACTTGAAACGTACATATCAAATCATATTATAAATAGCTAATATATTAGGTATTTGCAATTTTATATGCCATTTTAATTGGATATTTTAAAAACTTTTCTGTTCTTGCTTTATATCTAACTTGAATGCTATTGGTATACAAACACCAAATAGCACTTAAGTTGCGTTTTTATTTGAGTACATGAATTTCTGTATCTCATTTTACATATGCCGAGGTAGTGAAGTTTCAGAATTGCCCAGAAGTTAATTTTTAAAAAACCAAAACCTGGCACAATTTTTTTAAAAAATAAGGGTTTGGATATTTGGTTATTTAAGGTTTGGTTGATTTATTAATATATATTTGGTTATTTTTGAGTAAGAATCCTTAAATTTAACATTCTAAAAGAAAATTACATATATACGTATAGCTGGATAGGTAACTTTGGCCAGCGAATTCAGCCTCATGCTTTTTGGTGAATTCCAAATGAAAAAATTCCCAGAATTGTCTCTGTTCCTTGTTAAAACACAGTCAGTGAAGAAGAGCTTGTCATCTCTGCAGTTAATTAAATTCATCATTGAACTGCCCTTATTATAATATTGTTATAATATTTTCCCTAACATTCTGCCGGTATTTGACTTCCTTTAATTAAAATGTATTAATCTGGAATGGTATGGACCAAGTTTTGAGTGTCTTCTGATGAAATTGTCCAGATACATGAAGGGTATTTATTCCTCTGTTCTCAAGGCTGTTATTCCCAAATGTTATTCAAAAATATTGTTGCCAAGCCAGGTCTCCCCCAAGAAAACCTTTCATTTCTTTTTCCTGAGTGAAGAAATTTGCATTTGTCTTGGTTGAATCTTGATCTATATTTTTGTTTGTAGAACCATAAAGTTGTAAGGAATCTTAAACCTTATCTTTCTTCAACTTCACATTCATTGCAGGATGTATTAGATCAAGGGTGTCAAACTCAAGGCCTGTGGGCTGAATCTGGCCCGCAGGGTGCTTAGATCTGGCCGACGGGGCTGACCTGAAAACAGCAAAGGCCCGGCCCATGGTGCCTCTGCCAGCGAAACCAGGCCTGGGGGGGGGCACACGCAACCCCCTGTGCCCCATATTCGGCTGCAATGGCCTCCTGCAGCCCTCTCCATTTCCACTGGCAGAGGACTAGCAAAACAAGCAAACAAAAAAAGGAGAAATGTTTCCCCTTTTGCATTTGAGCATGCAAGAAGAGACAGGAAAGGAGAAGGGGAAAGAGGAAGGACAAAAAAAGAAGGGAAGATGGGAAGAGAACAAGGAAGGAAAAATAAGGAAAAGAGGGGGAGGAAGAAGAAAGGAGAAGGAACAAGGAGGGAGGGAGGGAAGGAAGAAAAGAAGGAAGGAAGGAAGAAGATTATGAGTGAGGGAGGGTCTCAGGGAAGTCCTGCCTTAGCACTTGGCCACCACAGGTGCCCCCAGCATGAGTGATGTCGAGCTGGCCATGCCCACTTTGGCCACGCTACACTGGCCATGCCCCCGCTGGCCCTCCGAGGTCAAACACAACTCTGATGCGGCTCTCAATGAAATCATGTTTGACACCCCTGTATTAGATCATCTTTGACAGATGACCATTCAGCTTCTGTTTGAAGAGCTCTAAACAAAGTAGAACTCGCCACTTTAAGTAGCACTTGTTCCACATGCTGACAGCTTATATGGTCAGGAAGTTCCTATCTAACTTGAATCTACTTCCCTGCAGTTTCAGTCTATTGATTCTGTCTTTCCTTTTGAGGCAACAGTGAATGCCCACTTTCTTTCCTATGTGACAGACTGGTGTGTTCTTTCCTGGACATTGTTAGCTGCTGCTGTTAGGTTGGAATGCTTTACCTTCCAACTGTTATTTCAGTAGCCCAGGTTCAACTATAGTCTTTTTGGCCTGATTTTGCTAGGTGACTGGGGATAGGGATAGATGGGATTTTGGTGAAGTGTGATGAGCAGGTGCTGGTGACCCACTTCAGTAGGCCTTCCCCCAGATTGCTGAATACTAGAGGAAGAGACAGTTTGTGGATATTGGTGCTGAGGGGCATTAGATTTGAATATGAAGTGTGTTACCCAGTTCTAGGTGGGCATTGAGATGGGCAGAAAAAAACTGCGAAAGGAAGTGGGAAAGTAGTTCCATCGTTGTTGTGACCAAGGAGGGCAATATGGTGGGAGGCTGAGGATAGATTAGTCGAAGGGGCAACAGGACCAGTGTTTCCAGACCTCAACATACATCCTGGAAGGCAGGTCATTGGATCCTTGGTTGCCCTGGACTCCAGCAGCTGCTTCTGAATTCCAGACTGGTATGTAAAGACCTTCTCCATCCATGACTTAATTATGGATGAGGCAGCTGACTTGGCACGTATAACTGAGACCTGGGTGAGCATACAGCATGGGTATCCCCCTCTTAGAGATACGCCCATCTGGATTTGGAGTCTGGCATCAGTTATCACAGTTACGGGAAGATGTGGTAGTTGTTTTCCGGGAAGCTTGATGTCTTTCATACGTTCTGATCTGCAGCTAGTTGGAGGAGTCTCTGGTTGAAGATGATTTTAGGAAGCAATTGGGTTTGTTATTGCTATATTGGCCTCTCTGCTTTGCAGCAATATTCTTGCCTGAGTTGCTAGATTCTGTTGCTAGGTTGGTGGTGGAATCCCCAGGGGTTTCTTAGCCCTTGGGATTTTAATATCCCCTGGGTGACATTGAATCATAGGCAACTCAGGAGTTCACATGCACCATGGTGACTAAGGATCTGACTCAAATAATGGAAAGCTCAACTTATTGGGGATTGCACACTAGTTGTGGCATTTATCTTGGAGCTGCAACATGATCTCAGGGGTGGGATTCTACCAGTTCGCACCTATTCGCTAGAACCGGTTGTTAACATTCTAAGCAGTTTGGAGAACCGGTTGTTAGAATAAATGACTGGCAGGAAGGAAACATACTGGTGTTGCTTATAGAATCTTGTCTCTCCATTAACCCTTATTAAATTTTTGGCAGGACTAGACTTCCTGTCTCAGGAACTTCTCTAGAGTTTTTTTTTCTCCTTTGCTGGTAACTTTGCTTGTGTGGAGTGACCATTCAAAGTTACAGTGGCACTGAAAAAGTGACATTTTTCACACTTACGACTGTTGCAGCATCCCCACAGTCATGAGAGGCCAGGCGAGGAGATGCATGCCTCGATGTGAGTGATATTGAGTTGGCCACACCCAGACAATAACATGACCACCAAGCCATCTCCACCCAGTCACATGACCACCAAGCCACACCCACCACCTAAGCCACACCCACAGAACTGGTTGTTAAAAATTTGAATCCCACCACTGCTGATCTGCATATGGAAGATATCATCATCTCACTGTCTGGTTCTTTAGAATTCATATTGATATTATCCTACCATAGGGAGGTGGGAGCTATTAGATTGGTATATCTCAGACAACTAATAGACCTGCAGTGTTCCAGAAAGAGGATCCCCCCGCACGCAAAGGGTAGTTTAGCTGAGGTCCTGGTGGTGGCTTGAAATTGGCAATTGACAAAGGCCTTAGGCTGTAAGTGGAAATTGTAGCAAGAACATTGTTATCATTTGTGGGTGCAGACAAAATTTGAAAAGTGATTCCAGTGAATGGTTTTGTGTAGGGTTTGGTGATTGAAGTCGTATAATTCATAGGAAGAATGTGAAGACGTCCTCCCACAACTGACTTGAGAGGATGGATGGGAGTAGTAACATTCTCGTACATAGCAAGGTTATGTGCAGGCATTCGTATAAGTAGTCCTAGACCAGGGGTGTCAGATTCGATTTTATTGAGGGCCACATCAGGGCTGTGTTTGACCTCTGAGGGCTGAGTAGGCATGGCCAGGTTGAGCATGTCTATGATGTTGGGAGCACCTGTGGTAGCCAAGTGCTAAGACAGGACTTCCCTGAGATCCTCGCTCCCTCTCATTATAATCTTCCTTCCTTCCTTCCTTCCTTCCTTCCTTCCTTCCTTCCTTCCTTCCTTCCTTCCTTCCTTCCTTCCTTCCTTCCTTCCTTCCTTCCTTCCTTCCTTCCTTCCTTCCTTCCTTCCTTCCTCACTCACTCACTCCTTCTTTTTCCCTCTTCATTCTCCTTTCTTCTTCCTACACCTCCTTCCTTATTTTTTCTTCCTTGCTCGCTTCCCATCTTTCCTTTTTCTTTTTTTCCCCTTTCTCCTTTCCTGTCCCTTCTTACAAGTTCACATGCAAAAGGGGGAACTTTTCTCCTTTTGTTTTGTTTTTAGTTTGTTTTGATAGCCCTCCACTTGCTAGTGAAAGTGGAGCCAGGAGGGCTGTGCTTGTATCCTCGAGACCCGTTTTTGACCGTGATGGCCTCCTGTAACCTTCTGCCAGCAAAAACAGGGCTGGGGGGGGGGGGCTGCGCACTGCCCCTGTGCCCCATTTTCAGCTGTCACGACCTCCTGCAGCCCTCTGCAAGCGAAAACTGAGTGGCTCCCTCCCCTGAGCTCCATTTTCTCTGGCAGAGAGCTGCAGGACGCCATCACGGCCAAAAGGAGGGTGCCGGGGCCTGTGCACGCCCCCCCCCGAGCTCTGTTTTCACTGGCAGAGGCACCGCAGGCCAGCCTCCTGGCCCAGTTCTAAGCAGCCCATGGACCTTGAGTTTGACAGATCAGGACCTCAACAGCCTAGTCTCAGGCCAGAATGGCAATATATGCAGGTAGTCCTCGACTTACAACAGTTCAGCTAGTGACCAAAGTTACAATGGAACTGAAAAAAATGACTTATGACTTTTTCATACTTACGAACCTGTCATGTAATCAAAATTCAGATACTTGGCAGATCTTGTGCACTCGGCCCCCACTCTCAAACCTCGTCCTCCAGCAAGCCTGCTCCCCACCCTTCCAATCGCACGGGGGCCAGGTGGCTGGCTTGCTGGAGGATGAGGTTTGAGGGAGGGGGACAAGCGCATAGGGGCTACAGCATGGCAGTGACTGGCTGGGTTGCCTCATTGCAACTCCACACTCTGCCTTTGCTCATGGCCACTGTGGCTGGGACAGAGCAGGAAGCTGTGCATCTGGCAGGCTGTGTGGCAGCCTGGCACCTGGCAGGCCTGATCGGGTGCCTCTGCCTGCCGCTTGGAGCATCAGCCCGGCAGTCGCGAGGGTTGGACCCAATTGCGCTGCATGGGCTGCGGACTTGCAGCTACCTCTTGGGGATGGGGGCTCCTTGCCTTTCCCATTTGCTGCGGCCTTCGCGAGTGGGCGGGTAGAGGGCAGGCAGCAGGCTTGCTGAAGAATGAGGTTTAATGGTGGGGCAGAGTGTACAGGGGTTGCAGCATCGTGATGATGGCGACCAGCTGGACTGCCTCACGGCAACCCCTCTGTCCGTCTTTGTTCCTCTGGTAGGTCAGGACCTGGCGTTCTCCCTCCCCCTTCTGCTGGAGACCTTTCTACCTCCCGCAACCCTGCCCGATGCCCCACAGTGCCTGGCCCCAAGGCGAGCAATGTCGAGCTGGCCAAGCCCAACCTGGCCACACCCACTCATTGGGCAGTGACCAGCCGGCCATGCCCCCTCCCCAAGGGCAGCCACAATGCTGATGCAGCCCTGAAAGAAATTGAGTTGACACCCCTGCCTTAGACTGCTGGGAGTAACTGTAGGGAGTAAGTGTCCATTACTGTAGGGAGTAAGGAAAATCACCTGGATGCAAAATTATTACTGAGCAAAGGAACTGAAATGTTTTTTAAGTTCTGAAAAACAAGATGGTGTTCTGGTGGCTCAAGCAGATCCCTCCCCAATTCACTGGAATATAAAACAGGGTAGGACTGTGCAGCATAACGTAAGTTGCAAGGTTCTATTATATCGCCATAAATGAATGAACGAATAAAGGAATAAATAAATAAATAAATTGCAATAAAAAATGAACTCTTATTGTGGAGTTGATTGTAAGGACTACCTAGTGGGGTTCATACTTAATTCTGAATAAAGTTTGTCCTGTAAGGAGGTTTGGTTCTCAAAAGCTGCAACATGGATATAATATTATGAAACAAACAAAATGTTAAAAGATTATGATACTTAGTTACAGTATTTACCAAGCACATCTAAATTATATTAAACCCAAACTATCTTTATAATCCCCAAGGCATGTCATAACTTTTGAGCATCTCTAATGTTTGGAAATTGAAAGTTGAAAAATTTAACATGCCTTAAATTGTTTTCAAAGCTAAAATATGAAAAATGACAATGTTACCTTTTCAAGATACTGGCGTTAGCTGCAATCCTTTTTTGGGGAAAGATGATTCTGATGATGATTAGACCTTTATGTGTGTTTCTGATTTTAGCCCCAGATTGCATAGATAGGGTGAAAGTTGATCTCCCTCAGAACCATATAAATGACAGTTTGGCAGCTAAAAAGAGTTTGTTCTGTCAGGCAAGCATCAAATAGATAGATACATAACTGTTATTGCACTTTTAGTCTAACCCCCTGCCTCAAAGTAAAAGCTAACTAGTTCATATATGATGGAATTTACACATGGTTAATAACATTTAGGAACATTTAAGGACACTGAATATTGTTAATAAGCAATGCAAGTAAAATAAAAATCAGACTCCCCTGGAAATGTAAAAAGGAGGGGGGGAAAATCAGTTTTAAAGGATCTCTGTAAAACTGGCAATATAATGAAACATGAGCTGGAGTTCCTATCACACATGCATTGAAGAACATTATTATTTAGCAAAGAGGTTTTCTTGGTTTCCCTTCCCATGCTACTGTCAGAAGAGAATGTTAAAATGGGCCAAAGCAAGCTCTTCTAAAGTTTGAAACATTGCTCTTGCTCAGGTAGTTGGCCAATTTAAAATCTGGGAACTGGTTGTTACCAATACCTCATTGCTGGGAGTTACAATGTAGGAAAAAAATGTCCAGAGACATATCTGATACATTTGTAATAAGGTTTTTCTTAAATTTTTTTGATATTCCATAGATTCAGTGGCACAGAAAAGGGTGATCAAATATTTAGTGGCTACAACGTTCAATATATTTAAGGGGATTTTTCGGTGTTAGGGAAGGTGCTATATAAAGAGATGTGCTAAACTCTTTACAGTTATATTTATGGAGAAAGAAAATAGAAAAATGTTTTTGTCTATATCCTCAAATTTTACAATCCAGAGTCAATTAAAGCTGAATGGGAATATTCATAGCAGACAAAAAAGAAGTCTATTACTACTTGCGAGATTTCGACTATGAATTGAGGGGTGTTTTCCTGCTGGGCAGCTTTAAAAAAGGGGTTAGAAGAATACATGTAGAATAACATTATTATCGGCTTTATGCTAAATCCAGTATTGAAGAAAGTAAGCCTCTTGATACCTGTTGTGTGGAAAGATGCTGTTGAGGTCTTGTTTTGCTTGTGAGCTTTGTGTTAATAATTGGCTCAGCACTGAGCAGAATGCTACTGTATGTATATTTAACGTATATTTATTCATGGAAATAAAAACTATCTCTGCAGTATAGTTTCCTCTCCCCTTAGATTTTTTTTTGTATTCTCATAGACATGTACCATGTACCATGTTTTCCCGAAAATAAGCCCTACCCTGATTTTTAAGTGTGTGCCTAATATAAGCCTTACCCCAAAAATATGTCCTAGTGAAGGGGGATGGATGTGGCCAGCACAGGAGGCAGTGAATGCGCAGGGGCCAATGATGTCCAGCACTAGCTGCAACCCGCACAGCACAGGTAAGTTGATTATCTGTCCAAACAGCAGGCAGAGCCAGAGGTGGGAGGCATGTGGTCTGAATAGATCATTATCGTAGATTTAGCAGGAGACATTCCTCACCCTCTGCTGAGTCAGGAGTTCCAGATGAAAGTATGAGATTTGAGCTTCACTTGAACATAACCTTAAAAGAGAAACTTCTCACCTCAGAATAATTTTTACTGTTTTGCTCCTAATGCTATATTCCAATAATAAAATACTAATAATACTAATACTAATACTACTAATAATTAAGAAGATACTTGGTTGATACCTAGGGTGCTGGCAGCAAACCCATATCAACCATCAGAGCCAATCAGTGATATTTGTGATACATTTTTAAATGTTCAGTTGACTGAGTTTCATGCTTAATTAATAAAACTTTATAATAATAATGAAAATCAAAAGATACGAAGGACGAATAAAGCAATATCATGAAAATGCCCAGTTCAGAAGAAACCAACATCTCTTCTTCTATCACTTGATGAGTCCAAATTAATGTTCATCAATGTAAAGAAAAAACTTTGAACTTTTGACTTCCGGTTTGCTAGCCTTCGGCGGCGGCAGGGATTTGCGACCGCGCGATCCCTGCTGCGTTCGCCGCCAAGGTTCCCCCGATCCATTTGGATCTGGGGGATATAGCTGCTCCGTAGAGGCAGCTGAAGATAGGGGATCCGGCAAGGGGTTTGGGGTGCCGCAAACCCCTCCCCAGCCGGCTAAACTCCCTTTTCCCGAGGCGGAGGAACGGCGGTCAGTAATGGCCGCCACGAAGAAAGCTGCAGCCGGGTAAGCAAGTGCAGGAGGGAGAAAGCTGGAGAAAGTGAAAGGTGCTTTTAACCGGGACAAGACGGGAGAAAGTGATTTGGAACCTTGAAAGCTGTTAAGGATATATTGTTCCTTGTGAGAGCCACAAGCTGCGAATACCCTAAAGGGGAAAGTTTTTTTTTTTTTTTTTGTTCTACTCTCCTTCCTAAAGTGACAGCGGGGAAAAAAATCTTTTTGGCTCTGAGTGGGAAGGGAGAGTGAAAAAAAAAATCTGAGCAAAATTTGAAAATAAGGAGAAGATTGCCTAGAATTGCAAAGAGTTTAAAAACTTCCAAAAAATATATTTGAAAAGGATTTGTGATTACTTTAACCTCAGAAAGAAAAAGTGAAGAAGAAGAAGGTATTTAAAAGAAACAGTCTGTTTGGATTGTTTGGTGATTTTGGAACCTTTGGAAATTATTTCTGATTGAATCATCTGGGTGGTTGTTTGGAAAAACCTTTTCTCTACACAATGGCATCACCTGTGGATGGATTGGAACTCATATATCAAAAATATGAAAGAGAAAAACAAGGAGGGGAAGATGGACTTGGCACTATTTTTCAATACTTAGAAATGGCGGTTTATATTTATGCGAAGCAGAATGAGGATGATGGGGACAAAGAAGAAGAAGAAGCAATCTTTGATGAAAAAAGGATTTTGATTGGAGACGGGAAAAAGCAAGAGAAAAAGGAAAAGAGGTCTTTAAGATCTGAAAAAACAGCCCAAAAAGAGAATAAGGTGAAAAAGGGACATTATGTTAAGAAACAACAGAAAGGGGGAAAGCAGAATAAAAGGGAGGTGGAGAGACAAGGGGTTAAAGAGGACAAGGAGAAGAAGAAGCAAGGGAGAAAGGAAGGGATGAGAAGCTCTAATGGTGGGGAGCAGGATATTAAGAAGCAAAAGTTTTTCAGAGATAATGGATAGATCTTATTAATGGGATTCTGGAAAGGTACATAAGATTGCATTTTTATATCTGTATTTAGAAGTAATTATAGAAAATTAGAAATAATATGTAGCTTAAAATGTGATAAAATATTTAACATAAATAAGTGAAATTTTTGTTAAGAAAAAGAGAGTACTGTAATGAAATATGATTCAAGATTGTGATGTGGGGGGTAATAATCGTGGAAAGCATAAGTGTTCCCACAAAGGCATAATATTCAATTGAAATGGATAAAATATTTAAGATATAAATGATTGTTAAAATTAATGATTAGAACATGGTATACTAGCAAAAAAATTTGTGAAATGAGATTTGAAGTAGAAGAAGGAGGAACATTTCAATGAAATATTGAGCTATAATATGTGATGTGGGGGGGGGGATAATTATGGAAAATAGGGCTCTCATAAAAGTATGTGATTTAATTGAAAAGTAATGAGTTAAATGTCTAAGATATGAATGAATATCAATATTAATGAATAGATTTGTATTATTTTTGATAATATAGTATAATTTTAGAATGTACCAGACAGAATCCCAATGTATGTTGTGTATTTTACATTAGGTACTATAAATATAAGGGAAAAAGATGAAGGCATCATACTCCATATAGTGTACAGGAGAAGTATTTCTTCTTTTTTTAAAGAAGAAAAATAAATGATTGGCTGGAATAGAACAGACAAAGAATAATAAATATTAGGATATGAATTGAGAGGAGGAAAAAAAAATTGAGAAAATTTAAAGGAGAGGAGAAGTTATATAGAAAATTGAAAATGTTAATAAGATATGAAATGGTATGTAAAATGAATATGAAACTGAACTTATGTCTGTACCAAGAGTTTTAACCCGGGACTAAGCAACTTTCAGAAAAGAGATTTTTTATGCTTTTATATTTTGTGTTTATGTGTATTTATGTATTGTTTGTCTTGAAAATAAAACTTGTTTAAAAAAAAAAAAAGAAAAAAAAACTTTGAACTTTTGTAAACAACTGTGGGAAAACCCAGTAGAACACGATAAAACTGCCTCTTGGATCAAAGATTCAAAAACAAGCAACATGAAACAAAATGGAGAATATCGTAATAACCGATATGGTTGCAAAACAAGTAAAAAAGATCAAGAACTGGAGTGCATCTGGCCTGGACGAACTGCATGGATACTGGCTAAAACACCTAACCAGTCTCCATCACCGCATGACCACTCAATTTGATGAAATGCTTCAAAATGCAACAAGCAAAGAATAGCTAGATGGTGAAACATACTCGATAATGAAAGATCCAGAAACGAGCACAGAACCAAGCAACTACCGCCCAATCATTTGTCTGCCAACAACGTTCAGACTTTTTACTAAGAATACTGGCAAATTCAATATTCAATCATCTGATGGAAAACAGTTTGTACCCGGTAGAACAAAAAGGAAATTATAAAAAAATCAAGTGGAACAAAAGATCAGCTGCTCATTGACAAAATGGTACTAAAAATGCAAAAATGAAGAGAACGAATTTAAATATGGCGTGGATAGATTACAAGAAGGCATTTGACTCATTACCCCACAACTGGATTAACGCCTGTCTGGAAAACTTTGGAATCAGCAAAAATGGAATATGCAAAAATGGAAAACAGTTCTAATAGCAAATGGGGAGAACATTAGTGAAGTCAATATTAGATGAGGAATCTTCCAAGGGGACTCATTTTTGCTACTACTGTTCACCATTACATTAATTCCACTGACAATAATCCTATGAAACACAAAACTGGGATACCAAATCTGAAGCCAACATGGCAAGATAAACCATGTACTATACATGGATGACTTAACACTGTATGCGAAAAGCCCCACTGAACTTGAATCAATATTCAACACAGTTCAGCTGTTCAGCAGCAATATCAGAATGAACTTTGGACTTGAAAAATGTGCTATACTATCCATGCAGTGAGGAAAAATGGAAAAAATGTGAAAAAAATAGGAGGAATAGAACAGGGAAATGGAAGCACAGAAAATTTGCTGTAGGCTGTGAAAAACAGAGAACATTATAAAAAGAAACAGAAACAAAGGCAGAGTATAAGAAAAAACAGCTGGATGATAGATTAAATAGATGGAAAACCAAAGCTTTGCATGGTCAAGAAAATGTGATTAAAACCTGACATGGGCATGGGTTAAGATGGGAACTATCAAGAAAGAAATGGGAGGTTTAATACTTGCTGCTCATGAACAAGCACTACAAACTAATGCACCCACAATCCAAACTGCTGATATTGTGATGACAAAGTTGAAACTGTTACACAGTTAATATGTGAGTGCAGCAAAATCGCGCAAACTGATTACAAAGCTAGACATGACCGAGTTGCTAAACTAATGCACTGGTCATTATGTAAAAAATACAACTTAACTATATCTGAAAAGTCATGGGAACATAAAATGGAAAAAGTTGTTGAAAAGGAGACGGTGAAGATCTTGTGGGACTTTCAAATAGAGAAGGATCGTCATTTGGAACACAACATGCCAGATATCACAGTTGTTGAAAACCGAAGTGTATAATTTATTGATATCGCTGTATCAGGACACGGCAGAGTCAAAGAAAAAAAACCTGAAAAAAATCATGAAATATCACAACCTGGCCATCGAAACTATGTGATTATGGATGAAACATGTGATAGTGATACCCATTGTCATCGGGGCACTTGGCACCATGTCCAAGAATTTTAACAAAATACATCAAGAAATGACAGCTTCCTGCAATTACACCAGCGGAACTGCAAAAAAAAGCTACTCAGAACATCATACTTTAAATAGATACTTGGTCGATACCTAGGATGCTGGCAGCAACCCATATCAATCATCAGTGCTAGTCAATAAAATTTGTGATACATTTTTAAATGTTCAGTTGACTGTTTAATGTTTAATGAATAAAAGTTTATAATAATTTATTATTCCAGTAATAAAATGAATCTCTGCAGTAGGAATGTTAGCAAAACTATTCCTTGTCCTACACACCAAAATTAGAGAAAAAGGTTTTTTTTTAATTAAATTTTTATTGATTTTTAAAAACAAACATAAACAGACAAAACATAAAAACATCAACCTTTCTTCCATGAATATACAAGCAGTGTGTCAGTTGGTTTACAAATTTTTTGTGCATCCATTTCATAGTCATCAATTACAGTTACATTGTATAATAACTCATATTCTCCTGAGAGCCGTTCGGATCATCCAGAGAGTGGGAGGTGCTTCAGTCTACGTCGTTGATGGCTGAGCTCAATCACTGAGGAACGCTCCGCCCTCCATCACGTGGCTCTCTTGCGTTCCCCAGTTTGCGCTCAGCCGTCGTCAAGTTAGGCTGTGCATTTCTCACTCCTTGGCCGATCTAAGACTTGCTCTCAGGTTTGGAAATATTTATAGAGAAAAACAAGTTATTTTCCTTAGCCTTCTGGCGCAGGACTGGGGATTTAAGGGGAGCGCGTTTCTTTCGCCCCCAGGGGGGTTGTAGAACGGGCGACTTTCGCGCTTCGGCGCTAATTCCCCCCCCCCAATTTGATCTCTTGCCTGCCGTTTCTCTCGCTGCGCTTGCAGCAGCTTTACTGATCGCACTGATAAGTGCTGCTGGTATTCCCCCCCACCGCAAACGCCGCTCGCCCTAAGAAGGGGCGAAAACTTACTGCTTGGCTTCCTCGGCCTCTTTTAAGGCCGGAGAAGTAAAAAACTTCATTGCCCTGAGCAGCCCGGGACTTTAGCAACGTGGGCGATCGCCTCTAGGGCGCCCCCACGTGGCGGGCGCCATCTTTAAAAAAATAAAATAAAAAGATTGAGGCCTCATAGCGCTGCGAAGTAACCGGCCCTAGCACAGGCCTCTCAGCCTGTAGGGCCTTTGCTAATTGGTACAATTTAGTAATTGTTGGCTTCCCGCAGCAGGCTCAGGGCAAGTGATTGCAGCCTATCCCTCCCGGTTGTTGCCTGGGAGCTCCAGCTGCCAGAGGCCTCTCTTCCAGCCTCAGGCGTTTAATTCGGATAATTGGCAATCTTTCATTAATAGAGTAATAATAATAATATTAATAATTACAATTATAATAATTATAATATTAATAATAATCATATATTACTAATAATAATATTAGAACAAGAATATTAACAATAGTTCTAATTCTAATAGACATTGGAATATCTGCCTGTATGCAGGTCTAGATATTTCCTCATATATCGGTTTATATTTATACTCACATATAGATAGACCTGAGTGAGTTTATTCCTGTAATTTTTTTCTTATTGATATTGTACCTTAGCATTCCAAGTCTCATTGGATTGTTATCCTGCTTGTGCAGATAAGTATTAAGAATTATTTTAACATCTATATTACAGAATTTATACATCTAAATTCCAAAAGGGGGTGTGGGCCAGCTGAAAGGACACCCGACCTTTGTTGTAGGTCGAACCCTTGGCGAGCCAACCGCCTTTAACTGTATTACTGTCCTTTCTTGTACAATGGCAGATGACATTCCCACCAAAGGCCCTTCTTTGAAGGCCAAATCCAAATCCTACCACCTGCGCAAACAGGCTAAGGAAACTCCTAAGGAAACTCCTAAGGAAACACCTAAAGAGACCTCTAAGGCTTCTCAGAGAGACGCCCTACGACGTCACAGGGCTCTCGAGAGGGAATTTGACAGGCGGTCCAGAGAGACACAACCGGTACTTCCAGCACCCTCCGCTCCTTCTACCTCCAGACCCCCCCCCTCCTCCAGATTGTTTTTCCGTCTCCAGGCGCAGCCCATCCCAGGGACACCAGGCTCCCGGCCCATCAACCAGACAACCTCCTGAAGCTACTTTCATGCCCACGGCCGCTGGTCTTCGCCAGGAGGAGGCCCCCTCATCCGAGATCCCTGTGCACATACAGGCATTGATGGAACGGGCCATTCGCCAGGGGATAGCAGAGGGCCTTCAACAGATGTCCAGGTCTACTCCCCCCTCACTGGCGCCCGAACACGACCCACCATCAATGAGGTCCTCGCCTAGATCAGACCCTACTCGTGGTCAGGTACCTTCTCAAGGGGGCAGTCCTCTCCCAGAAAGGGACCCGGAGGAGGATATAGAGTATCTAGACCAATTTGGGGGGGAAGAGGAAATGGAATGGGGGTCTATGCAACAAGAGGAGCCCCTATCGGAGGTAGATCCTATGGAGGGGGACATGTCCGAGGATGAGGGTCTCACCCCGGACCAACCCACTGTTGCGGGCCTGTTCAAGCCCCACATGTTTAAATCCCTTTTATTCAAAGCCAGGAACATCTCTGGCCTGTCGGTGCAAACCTCCTCAGCTCTCCCCTCCCCGGCAGAAGGTCAGGAGGACGCCATCTTTAGTCAACCCGTGGTGGAGGCGGAGGTAATCCCGGCTCCACCCCTATTTCATGACCTGGTCTCAAATCAACTGAATTCTACTAGGGCCCCTCCCGCCCCATCCAGCCTGGACAGGAGGTTCTTTAACCTCGAGTCGAGTTTCTGTGACTTACTCAACACCCCCGAGGTGGATGAGCCCATTGTTGGGTTGGCCTCCTCGTCCTCCCCCAGTGACCCCCTAGAGGCTCTGAAACCCGAGGACAAGAGGTCCGAGCTCGCCCTACGTAGAGCTCACCAAGCGGACTCCTGGGCCATTAGATCAGCCACTGCGGCTTCTTTCTTCACCAGATCCTCGATCCGGTGGCTTCGGCAACTGAAGCAACATGTTCCCCCTCCAACACAAGGGCTCACCAGGACATAGCAAAACTGACGGCCGCGGCGGAATTTTTCCGCTGACGCCACCTTCCATGCGGTCAAGTTCTCTGCCCGGCAATAACGTCCCATGTCACTGCTCACCGCCTGCTCTGGCTTAAACACTGGCAGGCGGACGTTAAAACAAAGTTAAGCTGGCTACTGCCCCCATAAAAGGGGACAAACTATTTGGCACGGCTCTGGACCCCTTGCTATCTGAAACCCGAGCAAGAGAAAATTTCTCCTCCTCTGTTTCGGAGGTCAGAGTCTAGAGGCCCCCAGCCATTTCGGAGAGGCTCCTCCCGCCCTTTCTACCAGTCTCCTTCCCGCCAAGGTACTCGAGACCCCCTCCTCCCGACCGTTCCAGCCCCAGGATCGAACCGATCCGGCCGATAGGAACAGGAGGGGCAGCGGCTACAGGCGCCCTTTCAGGGGCTCAGGAGGGAGGCCCTTCCGGCATAGATAGATCCCGTCCCTCCCTCCCATCGGCGGACGCCTCAAGCACTTTGCCGACCGATGGGACTCTTCCACCTCTGATACCTGGGTCCGTGATACCATCAGACTCGGCCTCACGCTCGAATTCAAGAGCACCCCCTGACTTCTTTCTGGCATCCCCCTCAAGGGACCCCATCAAACGCAACCTAATGGATTCAGCAATCCATCATCTTCTCCAAATACAGGCCATTCAACCCGTCCCACCCTCCCAGCGGGGCAGGGGTTCTACTCCCACCTTTTTGTAGTCCCCAAATTTTCCGGAGGATGGAGGGCCATCTTGGACCTTAAACGCCTTAACCGTTATCTGGTCTATCGCAGGTTCAAGATGCACACCCTGCAGTCCATCCTCCTCAGCATCCGCCAAGGGGACTGGCTATCCTCCATAGACCTCTCCGAGGCCTACCTCCACATTCCAATCCGACCCTCCCATTTCAAATTCCTCAGGTTCTGCTACAACCACCGCCACTTCCAATATGTCGCCCTTCCCTTTGGGCTAGCCTCTGCCCCGAGGACCTTCACTAAAGTCCTCGCGGCCCTGGCGGCTCATCTCAGGAATCTCCCGGTCCGCCTCCATTGCTACCTGGATGACATCCTCATCCTCTCTCCCTCCAGACCCCAAGCAGAGAGGGACATCAGGGTTACTATCTCGGCCCTCCAAGACCATGGTTTCCTAGTTAATTGGCAAAAGAGCCAACTATCCCCATCTACAAGGATCTCCCACTTGGGGGCTGTCATTGACTCAGTGCAGGGTAAGGTGTTCCTCTCCCCGAGAGATTCCTTAGTATCCAGGAAGCCGTCAGGCATATCAGACGCTCCAGGAAGGTTACAATTTTAGAATTGTCCAAATTACTGGGTAAAATGGTTTCTTGTATCTCCATTGTTCCATGGGCCCGTTTACACGCTAGACCCCTACAATGGTTCCTGCTCCCATTCCAGCGGACCGGCAGAAGCAACTCAAAGGCCACAGTCAAGGTACCTCCAAAAGTCCTTACATCTCTCCTCTGGTGGACCAGCCCCACCATCAACAAGGGTCACTTCATCAAGGAGCCCCACCGCCTCACCCTTACCACAGATGCCAGCCTGTCCGGATGGGGCGCTCACATCCTCTCGCTCTCAACTCAGGGCACATGGTCTCAGGTAGAACGGGGGTGCAGTATAAACTGGCTGGAGCTCCACGCCATCTTCCTGGCCCTGCGCAGTTTCCTCCCCAAGTACGCGGGCGGCATGTCCTCATACTCACGGACAACGTCACCGCCAAGGCTCACGTCCAACCGTCAGGGGGCACACAGTCCATCCGCTTGATGAGGGAGGCGAACGCCTCTGCCGTTGGGCAGAGCGCAATCTCCTCTCCCTCAGAGCCGAACACATCTCAGGGGACTCAAACACCCAAGCGGATTGGCTAAGCAGGACCACGGTGGACCAGTCCGAATGGCGCATCCACCACGTCACTATTCAGGGAAGCGACCAGAATGTTCGGTCTCCCGTTAGTAGACCTCTTCGCCTCCCCACTCAACACGCAACTCCCCAGGTTTTTCTCCAGGTACCCCTCCCACGGGGCCGAGAATCACGACGCCCTCCGTTGCCCCTGGCCCACAGGGCTCCTCTATGCCTTCCCGCCTCTAGCCCTGGTTCCCAGAGTTCTCCAGAAGCTCATCTCCGAGAGGGCAGAGCTGATTCTAGTAGCACCCTTCTGGCCCAGGCGCCCCTGGTTTGCGGACCTCCGCAACTTATCGGTGGCCCCTCCCTGGAGAATCCCCCGACCAGGATATCCCTCTCCCAGGGGCCCCTTCAACACCCAGACCCTCAGTGGCTCCAGTTAGCCGTTTGGAGGTTGAGCGGGAACGCTTAAGAAAAGAACAGTTTTCCGACCAAGTTATTGAGACCATTTTAGCCGCCAGGCGGCCTTCAACAACCCGCATATACAACGCCACTTGGAAGGGATTCTGCGAGTGGTGTCATGGTCTCCAGATCAACCCGCTGTCACCTTCCATAGCTCAGGTCTTGGAGTTCCTCCAAGAGGGCCTGAGGAAAGGGCTTTCCCCAACACCCTAAGGCGTCAGGTCGCAGCGCTATCCACAGTCATTGACTGTGATAACCTGGGTTCCCTTTCCCACCACCCCCGTATTCGGGCATTCCTCAGGGGGCCACCAACCTGTGTTCCCCAACCATACACCGATACCCTACCTGGGACCTTAACAAGGTCCTGGTGTCTCTGACTAAGCAACCCTTTGAGCCTCTCAGGGAAGCCTCTCTCCAATTCCTCACATTCAAAGTGGTATTCCTGGTAGCTATTACTTCGGCCCGCTGCATATCGGAGTTAGCAGCCTTGTCGGTAAGGAAGGACCTTTGCATATTTCATGCCGATAGGGTGGTCCTCCGACCGGACCCTACCTTCCTGCCCAAGGTTAACTCGACCTTTCACAGGGCTCAAGAACTCATACTCCCGAACTTCTGTCCCAATCCCTCACGGGAAAGGGAGAAGCTTTGGCACTCACTGGACGTAAGACGGGCCCTACGCATTTACATTAGGCGTACCCAACCCTTCCGGAGGTCAGAATCTCTCTTCCTTTCCTTCCAGCCCAAATCCTTAGGCCACAAAGTGTCCCCGTCAAACCATCGGCCGCTGGATTAGGGCTACCATTTCCAAGGCTTATTTGTCCCAGGCACTGCCGGTACCCAGGGGGATCACAGCACACTCCACCAGAAGTGCAGCCACCTCGGCGGCTTGGGCCACCCAGGCTCCAATTTCTGATATTTGTCGGGCAGCCACTTGGGCATCCCCTCTCCTTTCATTAGACACTATAAGATTGACACCTTTGCCTCGGCGGAGGCTTCGCTTGGTAGGCGAGTCCTCCAGCGAGTCTTCAGGGAACCTCGGAGATTGCAGGACCAGACGGGGTCCCTCCCGTAGGACAGCCAAGCTTTGGTATGTCCCACTCTCTGGATGATCCGAACGGCTCTCAGGAGAATGGGCGTTGGTTCTTACCTGACACGCCATTTCTCTGGAGCCGTGAGGATCATCCAGCCCCACCCTTTAATTGCCGTCTGGTGGGGCCTTGTTTCGCCAATGACCTATTTAGCATAGGGAGAGCAGAGCAACGCCCTTCTCTTCACCTTCGCCTTCACGCAAACTGGGGAACGCAAGAGAGCCACGTGATGGAGGGCGGAGCGTTCCTCAGTGATTGAGCTCAGCCATCAACGACGAGACTGAAGCACCTCCCACTCTCTGGATGATCCTCACGGCTCCAGAGAAATGGCGTGTCAGGTAAGAACCAACGCCCATTCTCAATCAGAGATTAACTACCCTAGTATCATTATTATTCAATCATTTGACAATAATTTTGTTCATTTATATTTTGCGAGATAGCTATAATTTACTTAGTATCATTTTATAACAATTCATATAATATTCCCAAATCTATCCTAAAATGTTTTTATAGATATAGTAAAAAGGAAAAAAAAGAGTACATCTTTATATATTTATTATTTTCTAAGATTCTACATATTTTATTATTGTATTTTATTATCTAACCATTGATGAAAAAGGTCCCAAATTTTATAGAATTGTTTATCCTCTTGCTCTCTAATTTCAAATGTAAATTTACTCATTTCAGCACATTCCAATATTTTCTTAATGATTTCCTCCTGCGATGGTATTTTCTCATTTTTCCAGTTTTTAGCAAATACAATCCTAGCCGCAGTTAGTACATTTACAATCAGGTATTTCAAATCTTTGCTATATGTATCAGGTAAAATTCCCAATAAAAATATCTCTGGTTTCAAATCTATATGCTTTTTTGTCATTTTTTCCAACCACATGTGGATTCTAGTCCAGTATTTTCTAGCATCTGCACAAGTCCACCACATATGGTAATATGAGCCAGGTATCTGGTGACATTTCCAACATTTTTCGGATTTGTTCTTGAGCATTCTTGCTATTCTTGTTGGGGGAAAATGCTACCTGTAAAACATCTTATACAAATTTTCTTTATATGCTGTTGACATTGTCATTTTATAATTTTGAGACCACAATTTTTGCCATTTCTCTAAATCAATCCCATATCCAAAATTCTTCCCCCAAGCAATCATTGTTTCTTTAACTTGTTCTTCTTCTAGTTTAGTTTCTAATAAATATCCATACAATTTTTTAATCACCTTTTCATCAGTACCTGTCAAAATCTTATCTAAATCAGTCAATTTATCATAAAAACCTTTTGTTTTAGAAACTTTATCATACCTAGAATGTATTTGCGCATATGAAAACCAATTCATCTTTATACTTTGTTCCTCTAATTTTTGCATAGATTTAAGTTCACCCTTTTCATTCAATATTTCCCCATATCTAACTGTTTGTTCCTTCTTATATATTATAGGATAAGAAAATGCTTCTATAGTCGATAACCAGACTGGAATTTTCAAATAGCATTGTCTTTTAGTCTTCTCCCAATTTAACCACAAAGACTCCCGTATATGGTGTCTTCTAAAATATCCCTGTGTTTTAGTTCCCTTGTACCACAAAAAAGCATGCCACCCCAACAACAAATCATGTCCTTCTAATGTCAACAATCTAGTATTTCTTAATGTTATCCATTCCTTGACCCATATCAAATTTGTAGCTTGGTAATACAACTCCCAATTAGGCAAACCAAATCCTCCTCTAATTCTAGCGTCTTGCAAAAGTTTTAATTTTATTCTCGCTTTCTTACCTTGCCATATATATTTCAACACAATTTTGTTTAAATCTTCAAAATAGTCTTTTCCAAGCCTAATTGGAATTGTTTGAAACAAATATAAAATTCTGGGTAATATATTCATCTTGATTGTTGAAATTCTCCCTATTAATGACAGTTGTAGATTTTCCCATTTCGCCAAGTCAAGAGCTATCTGCTGCTTAAGTTTAATATAATTGTTCTCTTTTAATGTACTACATCTTTCTGTAAGATGTATTCCCAAATACTTAATCTTATTCGTGACTTGAATTTTCAATAGATCTGCCAATTCTTCCTTTTGTCTTGATAACATATTCTTTGTCAAAATCTTTGTCTTATCTTTATTAACTTTCGAACCAGCCACCTTGCCATATGCCTCTATCTTTTCCAGCAATTTTGGTGCTGTTTCTAAAGGGTCTTCTAAGATAAAAACCAAATCGTCCGCAAAGGCTTGCAATTTAAATTCTTCCTTTTTAATTTTCATTCCTCTTATACTCTTTTCGTCTCTAATATTTCTGTTTAACACTTCCAAAGTTAACACAAATAGCAAAGGTGATAGTGGGCACCCTTGTCTTGTTCCTTTTCTTATATTAATGGAGTCTGTCAATTCTCCCTCTATCATCACCTTTGCCGTTTGCTTGTAGTATATGGCTTCTATTGCTTGAATAAATTTTCTGGCAAACCCCATCTGTTCCAACAATAACAACATGAATCGCCAATTCACATTATCAAATGCCTTTTGTGCATCCAGAAATATCAAAGCCATTTGCTTTTCAGGGTATGCTTCATAGTATTCCAAAGTATCCAAAATTACTCTCATATTATCTTTGATTTGTCTCTTTGGCAGAAATCAATTTTGATCAGAATGAATAAAGTTATTTAGATATTTTTAAAGTCTTTCTGCCAATATTGAAGCAAAAAATTTTATAATCTGCATTTAGTAGGGAAATAGGTCTATAGTTCTTAATCTGTAATGGATCAGTCTCTTCTTTTGGAATAAGTGTGATATAGGCTTCTGACCATGATTGGGGTATCTTCTTCTTTAACATAACTTCATTCATAACTTCTAGCAATGGAAGATTCAATGCTTGTAGTGTTTTATAAAATTCTGCCGGAAGTCCATCTGGGCCTGGTGCTTTTCCATTATTTTGCTTCTTAAGTGCTTCAGTTAACTCCATCATTGTTAACATTCTGAATTGATGTATCTTATTTTTTATTTTCTCTAAAGAAAAAGGCCAGTTCTTTCTCCATCCGCTGTGTAAAGTCTTTTTCTTTGAAAATAGTATTGTTTAGCGTCCATCTCGATCTTCTTTTTTTGTCCTTTCCATTTGACTGTCATTGGATTATGGTCTGCCCAAGTACTTTTTTCAATATTTACTTCTTGGATATCAGATAGTAATTCTGTTGACATCCATATCATATCTATTCTGGACCATGATAAATGTCTATTTGAATAAAAAGTATATTCTTTAGTTTTGGCATTTCTTTCTCTCCATGTGTCTTTTAAATTTAATTCCTCAGCCATTTTAAAGAAGGATTTTGGGAGAATCTTTCTGTTTTGCTTTGTTGTTGCTGCTGTATAGTCCAGTTTATTGTCTACAATTCCATTGAAATCTCCTATCATAACTATATTGGCATAGTCCAGTTCAATTAATTTCATATGTAATTTTTTATAAAATTCTTCTTGTTTATCATTCGGGGCATAAATTGCAATCAGGAGTGTTTTCATATTATTGTCCATTATTTCCACCATTAATACTCTTCCATTTTCATCATTGTAAATCAATTCTGCTGGAGTGGTCTCTTTAATATATAAAACCACTCCTTTTCTTACATTGGGTCAGAGAGGTAAATATTTTCCCTAGTTTTGGCTGTACCAACAGTTGTTCATGTTGTTTTTTGATATGTACTTCTTGTAGACAAATTATATCAAATTTTGATTTCTCTAATTTGTGAAAAGTTTTCCTTCTTTTAACAGCTGCGTTAAGTCCATTTATATTAATTGTGATCATTTTTTTTCCTTCCATGATTATATTTTATAGTTGGGTTAGCAACCAGTTAGCAAATGCAAAATCGCGTATAGAAGTCCAGCAATAAAGAAAAAAAAAGGCAAAGCTTTACTTTGACATTTCCGTTTAAAACCGCCACTTATTCACTTCTGTCAAAACTTTTACAGATTCTTTCTTTTCTTTAGGGTGTCCTTTTAAATCTTAGAATAAAAAAAAAGAAAGAAAGTTCTCACCAAACCGGCACACTTTCTCTTTCTGCTCTCTTCCGTATCGGAGCTGTCCCAACTTCAGCAGCTTTAATGGCTGCCTCTTTGCTGCTGGCTAGAAGAGCTTCTCCTGGATCAACCAGGGACTTTGCGATATCCCTGGGATCTACAGGATGTGCTCTTCACTATCACCGTCTCTTTGGGACAGTTTAGATCCGTTTGGACCGTCCAGAGGCAAAGATATCGGCTGAGATCTCAGACCTCCGAGATCGCATGCTGTATCGTCACGACGCCAGCTCCGCCCTCACCAAAATTAGAGAAAAAGTTTTGATGTTCAATATCACATCCTATAAATTTATTGACAAGTACTATCATATTTCTGTTCAGCTTTGTTCTTAATGCTAATAATCCCGAGCCTTCAGTCTCTGTTTGTAGGACTTAGTGTCTAGACCAGAGGACTCCAAACTTGTCTAGACCAGAGGACTCCAAACTTGGCAACTTTAAGACTTGTGGACTTCAACTCCCAGAATTCTGGGAAGTCTTCAAGTTGCCAAGTTTGGGGACCCCTAGTCTAGGCCTTTGATCATTCCCCCTGCCCTTCTCGGAACTTGTTTGAATTTATCTAAATTGTTCTTAAAGTTGGAGTGCAGAACTGGATACAGAGCTTGAAGTAGAGTTTCACCAAAGTAAAAATAATTTACAGGTTTGCAGGGTGGATAAAAATCGACATTTTTTAAAAATAATAATAAAAAATCGGTTTTTTAAAATTTAAATCTGATTTTTTTTTTAATCAAATGTACAGTATTTTAATAAAATGCTTTTGGAGTAAAAATCTATCTAAAGATAGTTTTCTATTTAAGATACATTAATAATTTAGTTTATTCAGCATGAAATAGAGCTTAATTATGTAGCATGAGGCTATATATTCTGCAATATTTACATTTTTGGTAAACTCATTCAGTGCTCTGCAAGCTGAGATAACATGTACTGCATTGATGCATTCACACAATTTCACAGTAACTATGAGATAAATCATAAAACAAAGTTCAGGAATATTCCTTTATCTCATTGTTTTGCAAATCTATGTACACTACAAGCTGTATGATTGAAGAGAAATGCATCTATACCACCAGGCTCTAAGTGTGAGGAGGAAGGGCAAGCAGTAAAAATGAAAGTGAAACCTTCTAAGCAGCTTATAAATATAATATTAAAGAGCACCTGTCATTTCAGATCCATCATGGCAGCGACTGTTAGCAGGCATCCACTCATCTACTGCTGCCTGCCATATCTTTCACCTGGTTGTGTCACTGCTGCATCACCAGCCGTCCCATTAAAGTGAATGGGATTATCGGTGAGTCAACAGGAGGAGCCGCTGTGGGACAGAGATGACAGTTGCTCTTTAAAAATTATGATTCAAATCAAGTTGATTTAAATCAAGCCTTTTTACTAGTGATTTAATTTTAAATTGTGATTTAAATCGACTTGATTTAAATAAAATCCACCCTGCATGTATGTCTTCACTCCAATATGTATGTGACATGAGGGTGTATGTTTCTGCCTATAATTTTCCACATGTTTTCCATTTGAGGCTTTCTGTGTATTATGGCGTCTGACCACCAGATGTCCTTACTTATCAAAGATCAAATTTCTAATCTAGTAAAATTTTTCAAACTACAGAAAATGGATTATTTCTTCTAACCTCCATATGTCAGTTGCTTAAGAAAAACAGGAAGGTGAGAGTGGCCTGTACTTCTCAGGCAAGAGTCCCATAAAGGAAAGGCTATTACTGAGAAGGCTTGCCACCTTATCCATGCCCCATGTAACTTAGAAAAATAGAAAGAAGCAATATCATAAAGGTAGTATGCTTATTTCCTCTAAGGGGGTGCAAGCTTTCAAAATCTGAAACTTACAATTACAGTCTTCATAACACCCCCCCCCCAAATGCTTATGCTTTGAGAGTTTGTCATAAAATCAAAGCCAAATAGAAGTATAAAGTTCTATGTATGGTTCCAAAGTTCCAGTCATCATTTTATTGTCTTTAAAATAATGATTTACCTGGATTTTAGAAGAATTTCTCTAGTATTTGCAAACACTAATCCTACTTTTCTGCTCCTTGGCTTGAGGGCTGAGAGGGGAGCATAATGAAAGCATAAAAGCCTTGCTGCATCAAACCATAGGTCCATGTAGTGTCACATATAGTGGCCATCTAGCTGCATTTGGAAGTGGGTGAGAGAAGCTGCCATTTTTAAAACATGTGTTCAGACTGAAACTGACAGTTTTGGACTATCTGATATGGAATACATATGGAGAAGTTAGAGTGAAATTTAGTGCATGAGTGGTCTTTGTTGTCCCCCTTCAGTATTTAGTGTTTTCTTCTTTTGCAAGCTCTACACTTGAATGTTACTCATGTTAGTGATTTTGATTGAGGCTTCTGGTTGTAAAAAAAGCTGAGTTATTTTGCTGAGAACATTGCTGTGCTCATATTTTGAAATGCAAAAACATGCAAATTGCTGCTATTCATCGTTTTCATTTGAATTGTTTGCAAGTGTGCTGGTAGTATTTTGTTTTTAGATATTCCTTTTTTAAAATTAAAATCCATTTTCTTCAAGTCCTAGATGAACATTTGCATTGATAGAACGCACAATTTATCATTTGATAATTACTGTCCCCTACCTACCTCTTCCTGGTTATTTACTATCATGTGAAAGAAAAGTTGATGTATTTTGCTTCTACCAGTCTCCAGAAAACAATTACCTGGAAGGATTTGTTTTTTAAGTTTGGGACTTTTCTTAAAATAGCCACAAACACATGAATTATCATATGAAAATAGAGCTTGCAAGAGTTAGCTATCTCATTTGGCAGTGTTTAATTTAATTTATGGAAGCTATTTTTCTATGCATGTAGGAACTAACCAAGATTTATAAATACATTAGCACGCTCTCATTTTGCATTTTGCATACTGTATTATGACTCGTAAAAATTGTGTTGATAGAGCTCTTCAAAATCATTTCAGAAGAGAGCCAGTTTGGTGTAGTGGTTAAGATGCTGGTCTGAAAACCAGTTTACTGCGAGTTCTGCTATAGTTCTGCCTTAGGCATGAAGGCTTACTGGGTGACTTTGGGCCAGTCACTCATCCCAAGAGTTGTGGGAAAAATAGGAGAAAAGAGTATTAGGTATAACCACCACTTAGAATTACTTACAAAGTAATAAAAGTGGAATGGGAAATCAAATAAATAAATAGTAGATCTTAATGGAAAAGTTTGAACAATTGGAGCCCTGGATAAACAAGGATTTATTAGTTCAGCAGAAAGTAACAGTGGAAGCAACTTTCAATAAAAATGACAGACAAGCAGAAGACAAGCCAGTAGATGTGAAGCAGATAGGAAGTAAAGAATATAGGAAACACTCTGTCCTCCTGGGTGTCAGAAACAAATGATGACTGATTCAGCAGGTTCTGTCATTGTAAAAAGTTGATCCAGTATAAGCTGTTTGTCTGCTTTGGCTCCCAACTACCCACACAGAGCCTCTGGCATCTCTTTACACCTGAAAGTTATATGATGAGAGGCAGCTTCTGCCATTTCCATCCTGCCTTGCTTCTGAATAAAGTATCCCCTACTGAACAGTTGTGTTTAACTTATGCTTCTGCAAACAGGATTTTACAAGTCGGCAGAAAGAAAGCTAGTGTTCCAAAGTATATACAGGTAGCCCTCAACTTACAACATTTCATTTAATGACCATTCAAAGTTACAGTGACACTGAAAAAAAGTGACTCATGACTGTTTTTTACACTTAAGACCACTGCAGCATTTCTTTGTTCACATGATCAAAATTTGGAGGCTTTGCAACTGATTTATATTTATGTAGTTGCAATGTCTTGGAGTCATGTGATAGTTTAATCTCCTGACAAGCAAAGTCAATGGGGAGGCCAGATTCACTAAACAACTGCAGTAATTCACTTAACTGTGGCAAGAAAGCTCGTAAAATAGGGCAAAACTCACTTAAATGTTTCACTTAGCAACATAAATTTTGGGCTCAATTGTGTCTTAGTCAAGGACTACCTGTTCTTGTGATTTGCTGCCTTGCTGAACCTTACTGATTACATGCAGAGAAATACAGCATATTATGATTGAATGATTACAACTCGAGTGTTTAAATTTTAAGCTCTAAAGCAGTGGTCCCCAACCTTTTTTGTACCAGGGACCAGTTTCATCGCAGAAACACTTTTTCAAGGACCGGGAGTCAAGTTTGGTGGTTTGCTTGCAGACGTTTCATTACCTGACTAGGTAACATCTGATGTTGTTACCTAGTCGGGTAATAAAACGCCTGCCAGCAAACCACCAAGTTCAGGGAGCGCCAATGCCTCCTCATTGCAACCCTGAGCGACAGATATTCTCTTCTATTGGGACATATAAAACGGAGGGTTTCAGCTGCAGATTCAGGAACTGCGCCTGGCTGAGGAGCGCCTTCAAAGCTGGGCGGTGGCGGCCCACGGCTGTCTCCGCGGCTCAGGACAAGTCCCTGCAGGACGGCTGAGAAGCCCCGCCTCTCGGCCCTGCCTTTCTCAGCCTCATCCCTCAGGTGTCTCCCTCCCTCCCTCAGCCTCATCCCTCAGGAAGCCACCCTGCCGGCTTCTTTGAAGCAGTTTCTTCCTGGGCTGGTGGAGGAGCGAGAGAGTGACTGAGAGAGGAACGAGGCGGGAGGAAACCAAAGCCGCTGAGCCGGAGAGCAGGACAGGCTTCGGTTGCTTCTTCCCTCCCCTTCTCTCCTTTGTGTTCTTGATCCCTGATCCCAGCAGCATTCACCGAAGGCGAAGAAAGCCGCCATTTTTATTTTATTTTTTATTTTTATTTCTTTGCGGCCCGGTACAAAGTGATCCACGGACCGGTACCGGTCCGGGGCCCGGTGGTTGGGGACCCCTGCTCTAAAGAGTTAAAAGAAAAGAAAGGAAAAAACCCAAGAAATCTCAAATAGTCCTAACAAATTGGGGCAACTTAAAATAATGTGGAATAATTTACAAAGAACCCACTGAGGCAGTTCCACCCCTCACTGAAGATATATTTGTATTGATTTTGGTATGATCAGTTACAGGGAACTTACAAAATATAATTTTTGCAGTTGTGATTCTTCTCCCTTTCTGTTTTTTCTTTTCCCCTATTTATTTACCCCACTTTTCTTTTATTAAACTGACCATTAAAAAGATACTCCTTCATTAAAATTTATTTTATTTTTATTTCCTGTTGGTTTTGTATAATATTTACAGTAACAGTTAATTTGTTAATTTCTGTAAAGGGCAGTAGGGTTGCATTGCAATATTTGATTACTGCCAATTGGAAATTAGATATTTAATTTTATCACGGTAATATTAGTATTTTCTGTTCAGGAGGTTCTGGGCTTTTTTTTAGTATTTTCTGTTCAGGAGGTTCATATGCTTTTTTCTTTCTTACACAATTTATGTATTTTTATAGCCTTAAATAGCAGTGAAAATAATAATAAAAGTTAACAGTTGACTGCAGAGTTCATCATTTGGGAAACAAAAATCAAATGCTTAGCTGGAGCATGGGCTGATTGATACCTGTGAACAAGATTTTGGAATGGTAGATGATTGCAAATAGAATCTGACCCACTAGTGTCTTGTGGCTTCAAAAAAGGCAAATATAAATTTAAACTTCGGCAACGAATTATAATTTGAAAATCATGGGAAACAATCATTCTATCTTATTCTATTTTGATGAGACTCCCATCTCAAAAATAGTCCTCAGTTCTATACCCTAGTCTTTAAGAATAGTTTAGAGAACTTTGGGCAGCCTTGGAGATGAGAAGTTTTAATAATAATTAAGAAATTAGAAATTAATTTTTATGAAGAGGGATTTTAGATGTTACTGATAAGAAAATATTAAAGGGCTATCCTAAAGGTACGATATAGAAAAAAGTAAAGTCCTGTTTTGTATAATCTCAGGATGTAAGGCACAGAATAAAAAGAGGACAGATTCCAGCTAGATCATCATCCTAGACCAAACTCACGTCACGACGGTGTCATGTGATGTGTCGGGACTTTTTCTCCCTTTGCTAAACCAAGCATGGACATGGCCAGCATGTGACGCATCTGGCCTGCAGGCTGTGAGTTTGACAGTCCTGTCCTAGATGGATGCTTCAATTTAGATTCCTGCATTGAATGGAAGTTGGATTTAACAGACTTAATGGGCCTTTATAATTATTTGATTCTGTAAGTATTCTTTGCAGGCATCTAATGTACTGTAATACGTATTTTCTTAGGAATTGAGAAATACTAGCTTGAACATTCCAATTTTTCTGGTAATTTGTATGGAGCTTTAATTTTATTTGAACCTATGCTGTTAACATAGTATATACCGTATATACTCGAGTATAAGTCGACCCGAATATAAGCCGAGGCACCTAATTTTACACAAAAAAACTGGGAAAACTTATTGACTCGAGTATAAGCCGAGGGTGGGAAATGCAGCAGCTACTGGTAAATTTCAAAAATAAAAATAATTAATTTGGGAAACGATCTCACTATCATGAAAGGTTTAATTGATTCACTAACCCAAAAGAAGAAGATGATGATGACAGCGGGAGGCAGGAGTCACTCTCTTCCCCTCCCTCGGAGGCCCCCTGAGTCAGGAGTCACTACCGCCGGCGCGGCCCCAGTCCCGCCGCCTCGGGAAGGGAAAGGCAAAAAGCGCTTTGCCTTTCCCTTCCCGGCTGGGGCTGTTGGGAGTCGCTGCCGCCGGAGGCCGCGACTCCACACCATTTTTTTTCAGAGGGGAATCTGACTCGAGTATAAGCCGAGGGGGATTTTTTCAGCACAAAAAATGGGCTGAAAAACTAGGCTTATACTCGAGTATATACAGTACTTCAAATGATTTTAAATATTGAACATATTGTCTAAGTACTCTAAAATTCTTTGTCATGCTACATTTTATTTCAGTAAAAGTTAATGCAGGATATATTGTATCTTTTTTCAGACCGACAAAATGTATAAGCCCTATATCAAATCATGAACTAATGAGATTTTAGAAAACAACCTTTTAAATAATATCCTTTTTTTTTTTTTAGAATCGAGAGCTTCAAATCATGAGAAAGCTTGATCATTGTAACATTGTCAGATTACGTTATTTCTTTTACTCCAGTGGAGAGAAGGTAAGTTGGAAAAAAATGATTTTCTAGAATTTTAATAAATTTGTAGGACAAATACGAGCAACAGACAAAGCTTTAGTGTGGATCATCTCCTTATCATTTTGAACATTCATCTGACAACAAAAGTAGGGGGTGGCTGAATGCATACATATAATGCATACATATCAGTAGCATGTATTTTAAAAGAGTTTATTAAGAAAACAAGGCATGATATTTGAAGCGGTATTTGCAGTCTGTCTCATTTTGGTGGAACAAACATGTAGCTGAACAGCAACAAATACAGTTCTTATTCTTGTGAAATTCTACATTAATCTTTGTGCTTTGAAGTGAGAAAGAAGCTGATTAAAGTGGATAAAGAAAGATATTCTAGCTAGTAGCAAACTCTTGTCACTATAGATCAAAAGGTAAGTGTAATTTCAGGGGATAGAATATGTTTTTAGTTACATTTTGAATGTTTAAAATGTTAGGGGGATTTATAAACTTATAATGTATTTCACTATCTAGTTCCCCTTGAGCTCTTTTGTCACTTTCCTTCTTTTTTTCTTATTCTTTCCCTTTAATGTAGTACATGATATTACTTCATAATATTCATATCTCTATGCCTCTGTTTCAAGTAAAAAACTTTATGATAGTTGAAATATGATTGAATTTTATTGCATTCCTTGTATAATCTCATGTGCTTAAGTGGTATCCTTTACAAAAATGAATTTTGTCAGATAACAAATTTTAACAAAAAGTTTTTAAAAAATACTTGAAAAACCATATTATGTTATAATAGTAATGAGTATTATGATATGGATATCTTATTACAGATTTTCTTGTTTTCTTGCTTTTTCACCTTTTCAGAAAGATGAGGTATATCTTAATTTGGTGTTGGACTATGTTCCTGAGACAGTATACAGAGTGGCAAGGCATTATAGTAGAGCCAAACAGACACTCCCTATGATATTTGTGAAGGTAAGTGAAAAACTCAAGAAACTCAATAATTCTTGATTGTTATTTGTCTGTATTTGTACCACTGAGAAAGTTTTGGAATTAAAATTTGTTTAGTAGGAAGTCCATCCTTTTATCGTTGGAATCAATATGCTCTAAAGCAGGGGTGGGATTCAAAATTTTTAACAACCGGTTCAGTGGGCGTGGCTTAGGTGGTGGGTGTGGCTTGGTGGTCATGTGACTGGGTGGACATGGCTTGGTGGTCATGTTATTGTCTGGGTGTGGCCAACTCTATATCACTCACATCGAGGCACGCATCTCCTCGCCTGGCTTCTCATGACTGTGGGGATGCTGCAACAGTCGTAAGTGTGAAAAATGGTCATAAGTCACTTTTTTCAGTGCCATTGTAACTTTAAATGGTCACTCCACACAAGCAAAGTACCAGCAAAGGAGGGGAAAAAACTCCAGAGAAGTTCCTGAGACAGGAAGTCTAGTCCTGCCAAAAATGTAATAAGTGTTAACGGAGAGGCAGTTTCTGTAAGCAACACCAGAATGTTTCCTTTCTGCCTTCCTTACAGGATTAGGCCAATAATTTCTTCTAACAAAAGGTTCTCCGAACTGCTTAGAATGTTAACTGGTACTAGCGAATAGGTACGAACTGGTAGAATCCCACCCCTGCTCTAAAGTTGTAACCTATTATTTCTCCATAGTCCCTGCTTGATAGCAGAATATCTGCCATCTCCATAATGGGCATTCAAAGTGAGGTACTTCCACATTTTATTTTATTTGCTTGTTTCCCTTTTGTTTTGTTTTTCTTTCCATTTTGCGATTTGTTTTATTGGAATTGATGCTCACTGTGGTTGATTGACTTTTGACTGGAAGATTTGTGGAAGTTGGGCCTCTATTTTCGAAATGCATTTCAGAGAGCATAGTCTGCACTATGCACAACAAGTAAATGTGGTTCCCCTTTCACTTTATTACTCCTCGACTTCAATTTTGTTGTGGGAATGAATGCTAAACTCTCGTGCTAAAATGCTGTTGTTTTATATGAGAGTTGTATGACATTTAATGACTTGATACTAAAAGTCACCAAGAGATGGCAGTACTAACATCTGTTCTTTCACTTAATTTGATGAAAATTCCTGTGAACAAAAGTTGCGTATGGCTATTGTTTGTAAAGTTGAATTGTGTCATTAAGTTTTAAGCAACGTGATGTGAGTGAATTTTTCATTGCCAGCCACATCAAAAATTGAAATTCATTGCCAGATGCAGTTTAGGACACTGATTGTGAATACTGTGTCATTAGGTCAAAAAATGGAAAGATTGCAAACAATCTGATTTCTGTAATCAATCACAATTCTGTGATAATAACCACTGAGTTTCACATGAGAAAGGTAGAATTGATTAAAGAGAGCAGATCATTTAGACCTAAATTATCAAGCGTGGCAATGTGTGCAAAGTTTGTGCTAGAGGGTTTCTTAGAATGCTCATGGCAGAAATGAAAGTTTCAAGAGCTGAAACTTATCCATTTTTGTCACACCAAGAGAATGAAAGTGAGTAATAGCATTGTAACAATACATGTAATATAGAATAGAATTCTTTATTTACAGAGTCATATTAACAGCTTATGGGACTCATTATTATGATCCAGAAATGAAATATCAATCAATGGAATATCACAAAGCTTTACCTGCAGGGGGCAAAACAAAACAAAACCTAGGCTTCAGCAGGAAAATTCATGCTTACATTTAGAGCGAGGAATGCAGATGAAAGTATTTGTATGAATTTCCTTGAATTAGCTATCAACAAGAAGTACAATCCCACCCCTGGCCAGATCAGTATTGTAGTTCTCCGTAGGCCGGTGAAGGTGGGGGGCAGATGGGACAGACACCTCCTATAGCAACCTGTCAGCCAAAACCGGACATGGGGGGGCCTTCCCCCCCTCTAGCACCTCGTTTTTGGCGTCCCCAGCCTCCAGCAGCACTCTCCCAGCTGAAAACAGGCTGCACGTCATTTTGGCTTGCAGAGGTGCCACATCCTTTGATATTTCCAGGCTGGCCACGCGGGCCAGATTTAAGCCTCCTGTGGGCCAGATTCGGCCCGCAGGCCTTGAGTTTGACACCCTTGGCCTAGTGCATAAGTTAAGAGAATGGAATAACTCTGTTTTCAGCATTTTCCTCAAAGTCAATAGGAAGTGATGAGTCTGATGTCTATAGGAAGGCCATTCCCGAGTGTTGGCACTACCATAGGGAAGCAGTGCTTCTCAGTGTCATCTTTTAGAAGTTTGAGACTATAACCAAATGTCTGTGGAGATTCTCAGTCATCCAGCTCCTAGTGGTTTGAAACAAAAGCACCTTTGGGACAAGACTATAAGCAGTTTCTCTTTACAGCATTTGATGATTGACTGAATGAGGCTTCTTTTTTGGAATACATGATTTCCCACCATCACCACCCAAACATAATGTTTTTCATTAGTTCCATGGTTGTCTCACCTAACTAGAGAACTTTGTTCCATTAGACTGTTGATTTTTCAGATGCTCTTTGGCAAACAAGACAGGAAACAATATGCTTTCTAGTCAGTAATGGTTTCTTCCAGTAATGGTTTCTTCATGCATATCACTCCTGTTCAGTGATTTTCTTCTTGATAGATTCATGAACATAGCATTAGATAATGTAAGACTGATCTACAAATCCTTTGCCATTATTCTTTGCTGTTCCTCAGAATTGTACCTCTTGTTCTTGGGCTGCTTTTTGTTAGACAACCATTCCTAGGAAGGGTAACAATGGTGTGTATTTTCTTTGCCATGTGGCTACCTTTGGATTGATAGTGGCCTAAATCTTCCATAATAGCCTCTTCCAGCCTTATGAACATTAAAAACAAAACCTTTTTCTGAGTTCTATTCAGTTATTTATACTCTATAGTATAAATATAGGATTTATATCTTCTAGGGATAGGATTCGTTTCTACAGATTGTCAAAAGGGAGCAGACTCTGATGCTAATCCCTAACATGGTTTTTTTTTTAATAAGGGCAGGTTCCTCAAACTCATACTTGATTGCCATCGTACTCTGATTGAACTTGATAACATAACTAAGTCTTGAGGGTTTTTTTGTAATAACAGAAGGGGTGGAGTTAATTTATTGGGTGGGTGAGGAGGGTTAGGATGTTCCATAAATCAGGCACCACAACAGAGAAGGAATATCTTCTGAACCCATCAAACGCAGATCCCTAGCTCGTGGGATCTGTAACATGATCTCTCTTTCAGATCTAATGGCCCAGGCCAATAATACAACTGAGTACAAGCAGTCCTTCAGATATATACATGGTTCACAAATGATTCACAAACTTTCTCTCACCACTATTTCAGTCTTTGTTTGCTTCATTGCATCCTGATATGTTCTCCTTTACTCCTGGATTGAAAGATGCTTTGCCTTTTTTCTTGGACCATTTAATGACTTTTGATGCTGTTTACTAGACTATTCATTCCTCTTTAATAGTGATCTTTATGGTTTTATGTACATAAGTCATATCTTTATGGAGGCAGAGCTCTTTGTGCTCAGAACATTCTAATACTTCCAAACTGTTTGCAGGGCCTTCCATTTCCACCTCTCTGCCTTGCTAAGTGATTAGGCATAGTTCCCACTTAATTTTTAACTGCCCAGTGTTAACCCTTCAGCTGATCATCCTTCCATTCATCAAACTTCCTTCCTTCCTTCCTTCCTTCCTTCCTTCCTTCCTTCCTTCCTTCCATCCATCCATCCATCCATCCATCCATCCATTCTTCCTTCCTTCCTTCCTTCCATCCATCCATCCATCCATCCATCCATCCATCCATCCATCCATCCATCCATCCATCCATCCATCCATCCATCCATCCATCTCTCTGTCCATCATAGAATGGAAGAGTTAGAATGGATCAACATTAGTGTACAAGTTTTCTAAATTATCCTTGATAGTAGCTATTAAGCTTTTGATTGAAAACATTCCAACAAACAGGAAAACCATAATTTATTTTATGTTTGCACTGAATAAGACATTCCAAGTTGCTTTGGTTGGTAAATTTAGCTAGCTTTTTCCAGAGGAGCTTATATATTATATAGAATAATATAAGACATGTTCTTTTTTTTTTTTTTAAACAAGTTTTATTAATTTTTAAAACACACAAATTATCATTATTCATTACATGTTTAAACCTTTTTTCATTGTAAATTTAACAAGTCAGATAAATTATGATTCTGTTTTAAACCATTTCAATATAACATACAAAAACCTCTTATTCAATTTCTCTTTACTTCTCTTTACTCTTATTCAATATCATTATTATTATTTCATCTATTTCTTTCTGACTTAGTTACCATTATTCTCATTCTATATTTCTGCAAGCTTTTACTAATTCTCCCCCCCAAAAAAACATATACACACAACACACAAAACATTAAAAAAAATCTTTTTGGAAAGTAACTTGGACCCAGGTATCTCTCTCTTCATGGACTTCAATTATCTTCATGCTCATCTTACATATCATTACTTATTTTATTTACCATTCTAAATCTTCTATATTAACTTCTCCACATATTTCACTCTTCTTAATTCTATCTTAATTAATCATCTTAGTTTGAATCATTATATTTGTATCTTTTGTCCATTTTTTATCATCCCTTTGTCTCATTCCTTATGAAAAAGAAGAAAACAAGTTTCTCCTGAAATCATTAATCAGAGTATGATGCCTTTCTATCTCCCCCCTAAATTAATCAAATTAACCTTTAAAATAACATCCAATACCCAATCCGATTTTGCTTGGTACATTCTATCTAACTAGTACATCCAAAATAATTAAATACATAATTAGACAATAAATCCAAATATTAAAAACAAATACTATAATAAAAATTTTATAACAACATCAATACCATAATCTTATTAAACTCTTTAATTAAAAACAGTATTCTAAACCTCCCCTATTATTAAATTTTAAAGCCAATCATTATTAAACATTTTAACATTTTAATCTCTTATCAACTGTTAAACCATTACAATACTACCATCTCATCTTATGTACCTTGCAAAATCTTTTTGAAAAAATTATACTTTATCCATTATCCATAAAAAATTCCTTTTTTTTTCATTTAATTTCAAAACATTGTAGCTTTTCTCCACCTTTTCCCTTTCTTTCTTCTCCCAACAAACCTTTCTACCCCCCCTTCTTCTAACCTCTGCCTTACTGGCTTCCCTTCTCTGTCGTGTTCCTTTTCCCTTTTGTTTACTATCATCATATTGATTTTGCACCTTATTTTTCCCTTTCTTAAATGTTTTTTTAGATCTTAAGTCCTTTAGTTCTCTTCTTTTCTCTCTTCCTTCTTTCTTGATCAAATTCTGAGATTCATTAAAAATGGCTCCTTCCTTTCTTTCTTGTTCCTCTGCTGTCTTCATCTGTTGTAATGTTTGTTGATAGTTAGTAAGCGCCATTTCTAAAAAAAGGAAAGCTTCTTCCACACCATCTTTACCATTTTTTTTTGCTTGTTCATATTTTTTTCTTAGTTCCTCAACAGAGAAAGCCATTATAAATCTTTTCTTTTCTTTTCCCCTTCTTTCTTCTTACAACAACCAGAGTATTCCAAAGAAAATAAAAAAAATAAAGCAGTCCCAAAGTTATCAGTCAGTCCAAACCAAGGCAGAGTTCTCACTTTCTCCTTCTGGGGTAATATCAATCAAAGAGAAAGAAAGTCCAAATCTGTTTAAAATCTTATTGCAATATATTCTAGTCTTCAAATCCTTAAGGCATCTCCTCCAACAAAGTCTTAGCATACAAATATTTTCTTTTTAATCCTCTCTCTTCCCACTCATCGCTTAAAACCAATTTTCACCTAAAAAAAATAGGTTTCTTAATATCCAGTTATTTATTCCGTAGGAAAAGAGGGTAAGCTATCCTTTCAGCACCATCAAACAGCCGCTTTTTTTCCTCTTCTGGCAGGTATTATTCAGAAAGTCATACTTTTCAGGAATTTTATTAAATATGTCTTAGAGTCCTAGGAGCCAAGAAAAACTTTCTCCTTTCAAGCACTTTCTCCACTTCCTCCTGCGCATTCTTACCCGGCTGCCAGCTTCTTTGTGGCGGCCATTACGGACCGCCGCTGCACCGTCCTGGGAAAAGGGGGTTCTACCGGCCGGGGAGGGGGTCTGCAACACCCCCAAACCCCTCTCCGGATCCCCCCTACCTTCAGCTGCCCCTGCAGGGCAGCCTAGCTCCGTACCCGTCTGGGTCGGAGCCCCAAAAGCGGCTAGCGCGGCAGGGATCGCGCAGCTTCGCAAATCCCTGCCGCTCGCGAAGCCGACAAACCGGAAGTTCCTAAGACATGTTCTTAATATTCTACAAGTAGGGTTGTTTTACAGAAATATATTTTGTCCAATATGAGAAAAACATATTAATGATGGGAGTTAATTAGATAACTATTATATTTTTGTATCATTGCGATAATTTCTATGCATCTAACTGCTTTGATTTCCCTAATGCAGAATTCTTTACAGTTAGCCATGCTTGTTGTGGCCTACTGGAAGTTGCAGTTGAAGAACATCTGAACTGTACCTTATGTGCCAAAAGAAATGTGAAAAAATGTTTTGTAAGATGAGTAAATAAATGTGTATGTTATGAAGAAAAAATACTTATTGAGATATTGTTTCAAGTATTATAGAAGTCTTATTAAATTTTCTATTTGCCAATGTTTTGATATGGGAAGTATGATCATAATATTTGTTCTTTATGTTGCAGTTGTATATGTATCAATTATTCCGAAGTTTAGCCTATATCCATTCCTTTGGAATATGTCATCGGGATATAAAACCACAGAATCTTTTGTTGGACCCTGACACAGCTGTTCTAAAACTTTGTGATTTTGGAAGGTAAATATTTTCAGGACTTTTTTCATCATTTCCCAGTTCACATTTTAATTATAATTATTGTAGCCTCAGCAGTTATTCCTACTAATGGTAGAAATTGAACAAAACAGGGTAAATAGGACACAGTTACTACAGATAACAGGTAAATTTCAATGATTATTTTATAGTTAGTCGGAATAGCTACTTATGTCTGCAGTTGGATTAGCTTGAAGAAAAAAAATATTTCACAGTTTTCTGATTCATTTATGAATGCTTTCAGTTCAAAGCTAGAATCTTTGATTTTAACAAAGGAGTAGTTGAAAAATTAGGCTGAGAAATTGGGACATAGATCCAGGCTTTTAAAGAACTTTGTATATTTATCTCTTCCTTGGTACCATGTTAATTAGCAATATATGATAAAGTTTTATGTGAACAAGATTTTTTTTTTAAAAAAAGATATATTGGAACAAATTTTATTGATCTTTTGAGAAAACATAGTATGTTCTATATAGAATTACTACTAATACCAAATCTACCTTTGCTGGAATCACGGTTGTTTAATTGTTGAGAAGAACTGTGATCAGCCTAATTTATGTTCCAGCAGCAAAAAGCAAAATAATTACATTATGCCAAAAAGGAGCCAGAACTCATAGATGCTATTGTGTTAAATTTGTTCCTGTTAAAGCTTTGTTTTAAATCTCCTAACCATAAATAGATAAAGCCAAAGAAAGAACATCAGGATTTCAGACATTCCATTCCATAAGAATAAATTTAGAACTTTCTCGAATGAATTGCCTGAATTCAACTTTTTATCTAAACTAACCCTAACCTTATCCAAGGTCTGTTGCAGACATGCTTTGCAACTCTTACCTTGCCGGTACAAAAGGCAGATTAAAGATTCTTTCAATTTTGCAACAATTGTGCCATGTATTCTAGGTGAAAGATAATTAAATGTATTATCTGAAGAAGTATTCTATAACTTTGCAACAAGATAGTATTTATTTATTTAGCAAAATGATAGGCTGATCTTGTTTTTTGAGGAACTGAAAAAGGTAATGCTATTGAAAAATGGTTGAGAATGACTGTGGCAGAATACCCAAACAGAATTTGACTGAGTGCTGATAAAAGCTCATCTTAGATTCTGTATGGTGGCAAACCATTGTCTTTTCTGTATTTACTGAGCCTGAGGATTCCTGTTCAGCGATCCATTCAATATTACCTGGATCTTTGTAGAAAGTTGGAAGGGATATGTTGCTTGCAGTCTTCTGTCTTCCCAGATGATTTTGAGGGTTTCATGGCAGACCAGATGAATTCCATAGAGTCTTCCAAATGTCATATTTATGATTCAAAGCTATGTGTTTGGACAAATATGACTCCCAGCAGATGTCAAGAACTTCATAATTCATGGCTCCAATCAGCAAAAATATATTTATCTCTGGCCAGGTAATTCCAGTGTTTGGAATGGCTGGATTAAATATTGAAAAGCAGCATAGACCATGTTACCTTCTGGATTAAATTAATTCTGAATAACAGAGTAAAAGGAAATTTTTTTATTGTAGGCTTATTCTGGATTGTTAATTATCAGGGATGTTCAGCACATAACCTTTTTTTATGCAAAAAAGACAGCATTTCATTTTTTCATAGGATAACCAACATGTTCTTCTTAGTAGAGGTATTTTCCCTTTAAAAAGTTAAATATGGATAAATGTGTAAAATGAAAATTTCAACTGGTGTAAACTGCGGCAATCTATATGCAGACAGATGAAAACAAATAGTGGGGCTGATCATTGCCTATAAAACTCTATGGTGCTTAGATACAGACTATTCATTGGATTTTCTCTTCCACAGCCAATCTATCCAAAGTCTCTTCAATCCATGTTCTAGATTATGCCACCACACCATATCAAAGGGGGAATTCACATGTGAGGGTCAGTTGATATGTCTTCCCCAGCATCCGGTAATAGGTGGAAACTCTCCTTGTTATGGCTTGATTGTTTCCAATAATAATAGTTTAATGTTGGGGAGAACGGATAGTTTCTATACCCACTTCCTCCTTTCAGACTAATATTGTTACATCACCCACACTGTAACTACATTTATCATTGCAGCAGTTAAAACTAGGTAACAGTTAACTTCAGAGTCAACTTGACAGCTCAACATCCTTGGATTGTTTTCTTTTTCTTTTTTGTCTCTTTCTCTCCTCCAGTGTTATAATCCTATAGTCTGATTATAATACACAACCAAGTAGCCATTAAGTAATCATCATCAATTATACCCAAAATATTCAGGATACAATTTTATTAGTAACCATATTTTTGTTAAGTATTTTAGTATTTTAATACTTCACTAGAATCTAGCTTCAGAACTATTTCATAGTTAAACATTTATTAGTTTTTTCTGTCTCATGATTTAAATATGCTCCGGTACTCCAGTTGTTACCTACTCCAGTTGTTACCTACTGTTACCTTCTGCTTTGTATAGTTTTTAGCTACCTTTATCCCACTCCCAGTTCCCCCTGTAATATTGTAATTGAATTATACCTAGATATATTCTAAATATAGACTGTGACTAGAAATCAAAACTCATTTGATTCAGAAGGGCTCCTCGAATAGCCCATAATAGGGTGTAAAATTCAATCTGGCAATAGGTGGAGCCATTTAGTTTGGAAGAAATTTTAGCTCATTTCTACTGCTGATATGTATGAGTTGTTAAACTTGGAATGGGCTACTTGAGTTACAGAGAAATCATCTCTTGGGTGAATTTTGCTGAGCTTTGGTTATTATTACCTTTTATTGTCAGTACAACATGTGTACAATGAGATTGGCTGAGCCTCTCTTTGTGCACCCCCTCCCCAACACAACTCACAGTGAGGACAGAAGTCCCTAACCCAGTCCCAATCTTATTACACTATGTGACCTTGTTGCACAATGCTCTGGCCCCACAAGTCTATCATACTATGTTGACACGAAGTTATTTTCTGTTCAGAAGTCTGACAGCCCACAGGTAGAAACTGTTCTTCAGCCTGTTGGTGCGGCTGGCTATGCTTCTATATCTTCTACCTGATGATAGGAGAGTGAAGAAGTGCTGACCAGGGTGTGAGTTGTCCCTGAGAATTTTCCTCACTCTTCTAAGGCAGCGAGCCCTAGCGATGTCGTCTAGTGGTATCAGAAAACAGACCACGATGTTTTGTGCTGTGCTCACCACCCTCTGTAATGTCTTTCTATCCATGGCTGTCAAGCCAGCATACCACACCGTAATACAATATGAGAGGACACTTTCTGTTGTGGATCGGTAAAAGGAGGTAATCAGTCATTGTTCCACTTTATTCTCCTAAGAGCTGCTCAGAGCATCCAGTAGTGGGAGCTGCTTCAGTCTCTGCATTGCTAGGCTGAGCTTGAATTAAGGAACGCTCCTCCTCCTTCCACGTGACTCCTCCGTAGCGTTCCCCAGTTTTAGCTCAGCCTCGTGCTAAACAGGCAGTGCTTTAGCGTGCTCCTTGGCCGAACCACCACTTCGATCTAAAGATTCCTATTCTGATTCTCTCTCAGGTTTGATTCGTTTTTTTCTCCCCTTAGCCTCTGCGCAATTGTCTTTTGGGTCCATTTATACATCTTGGGGAAGCGCTGTTGCGCCCCCAAGGAGGGCAGCGGGAGGCTCCGTAGCGGCTTCGCGCGACCTCCCCATAGCCAGAAATAGTGCCTCTGCCTCTTTAAAAGCTGCTGTGTTCCCTTTTGCCTTTCCAGCAGCCCCGTTGTTCTAGCGGTTTGCATTTTGTTGCTGAGAGTCATATCGCTGTCCCCCCCCCCCAAACACCGATTTTAGCTTATTTTGGATATTCTCTCCCTTCTCTCACCGTCTCCATTCTTGGAGTTTCGGTTTCATTTTCCCCGAAGGGAAGAGGCCGCTGAGCATTACCAGAGCTATCTACAGCAGGCCCTTTTTTCTCATAATTTACTGTACTGTGGGTGAATTTTGACTCGAAACAGAAGGATTCCCTTAGATCCTCTGAGTCTTTTAACCTCTTTTCTCTAGCAATTGTACTCGAGGTTACCTTGTTCTCACTGAATCTTGTTGGCTTAATCCCCACAGCTTCCTCAGCGGCACAGCAGCAGGCACCTAGGCCTCGTCCGCCTGTGCAAGTAGGCTGCTGTAGGCCCCATTTTTATTTCTACGGGCCTCAGGCGTATTGAAATTTGGCTAATTGGTTGACTTTCTCTCAATTTGTGTTGCAACTATACTGTGGCTCCTGCAGCACTAGTGCAACAATTATACCACCTTTCTCTGTAGTACCTTTCTCAATCATAACTCAGTATTAGTATTAACTTACAATAGTAATACTAATAATTTTAATAATATCAACAATAATTATAATAATATATTCTGTACAGTATAATATTGTAATTCGTTACATTATTATCACTGATACGACTCCTATATAGGGGGGGATGTTAAAGGGGGGGGATGTTAAGTATATATCAGGGCAACCATCTTGACTCAGATTGGACCCTGGGCGTGCCAACCGCCTCATATTGTCTTTCCTGGCATATTAATACAATATATAATCTATAAGAATGGCAGATGGTAACACCTCCAAAGGCCCTTCATTGAAGGCAAAAGCAAAAACCCATCACTTGCACAAGCAGGCTAAGGAGACCTCCAAAGCCTCCCAAAGAGATGCCTTAAGGCGCCACAAGGCACTACAAAAAGAATTTGACAAGCGCGCCAGGGAAGTCCTCCCGGTGCCTCAGGCTTTACCATCCTCCAGTCCGTCTACCTCTGCTCAACCCCCCCCCTCCTCTAGATATTCCCCTTTCACCCAGGTGCAGTTTGCCCTCACAAGGACAACATGCTCCGACTCCCGGAACGCCAGCCAGAAGGGCGCCAGAAGCCACCTTCACCCCAACAGCCGCTGGCCTTCGCCAAGAGGGTTCCCTCATTGAGGAGGTTCCGGAGAGAGTAAGGACCTGGATGGAGTTGGCCATCTGCCAAGGGATCGCAGACGGACTCCAGCAAATAACCAGGTCCAGTCATTATCAGTTGGCTCCTGACCTTGAGTCTCAGTCACTAAGATCCCTTCCCAGGTCGGACCACCACCAGGTATACTCGCAAAGGGAGACCCCTTTTCAAGCCCGGGAGGAGGAGGAGGAGGACGAGGGAGAAATGGCCCAGTTCACGGTGGCAGATTAACTCGAAATGGGGTCTATACAGGACAGCAAGCCCCTATCAGAGGCAGACCCCCTGGAAGGGGAAATGTCGGAGGACAAGGGGCTTATCCCGGACCAGCCCGCCTTCACGGGTTTATTCAGACCCCACCTATTCAAATCACTGTTATTCAAGGCCAAGAACATCTCAGGCCTAGGTACCCAATCACCAACCGACACCCCTGAACCCTCAACTGAAGGTCCAGCGGACTTAATCTTTAACCAGCCTGTAGTTGAGGCCGAGGTTATACCGGTCCCACCCATTTTCTCTGATTTAGTGCAAAAGCAGCTGGCCTCTACAGCGGTACACCTGGCCCCCTCTGGTCACGATAAAAAATTCTTTAATTTAGACTCAGGATTTTCAAAGTTACTGAGTACCCCGGAGGTAGATGAGCCCATAGTGGGCCTAGCGTCCTCCCTAACTCCGACTGAGGCACTAGAGGCTCTAAAGCCTGAGGAAAAGCGGGCCGAGTTAGCCCTGCGTAGGGCTCACCAGTCAGACGCATGGGCCATCAGATCGGCTACGGCCGCATCTTTTTTCACAAGGGCATCCCTTCGTTGGCTTTGCCAACTGCAGCAACACGTCCCCTCGACTAACATCAGGGCACACCAGGACATCGCGAAGATTACAGCTGCTGCCGAGTTTTCCTCTGATGCCACTTACCACTCAGTCAAGTTCTCCTCTCGGGCAATCACATCACATGTCACTGCCCGCCGCTTACTCTGGCTGAGACACTGGCAGGCAGATTTTAAAAATAAAGCAAAACTGGCCTCTTCCCCCCTTGTGGGAGACAAGCTGTTTGGCCCCTCCCTGGACCCCTTACTTATGGAGACCCGCAGCAAGAAAAAGTTTCTTCCTTCCCTTTTGCATAAATCAGATTTCAGAACCCCCCCCCCAGCCCTTTCGGAGAGGCTCCTTTTGACCCTCCTATCAGGCTCCCTTCTCCCCCAGGTATCAGAGGCCCCCTTCCTTCAGACCAGGTCAGCCCCAGGATAGAGCTGATTCGGGAGACAGAAGTAGAAGGGGCAGCCAATACAAGAGGCCTTTTTGAGGGACTGGAAGCCGGCCTTTCCGACGTCCAAGATAGATCGGGGGAGACTCTTCCCATTGGCGGTCGCCTTAAGTTGTTTGCGAGTCAATGGGAGGCTTCTACTTCTGATGCTTGGGTCAGAGACACCGTTAGATTTGGTCTTGCCCTTGAGTTTCACACCACTCCCCCAAATTTCTTTATGTCGTGTCCCCCCTCCAGAGACCCGATCAAGCGTAATCTAATGGATTCCGCTATCCAACACCTCCTAAACATAAAAGCCATCCAACCAGTTCCGTATGACCAAAGAGGGTGGGGTTTTTACTCTCATCTCTTCGTTGTTCCAAAACACTCGGGGTGTGTGTGTGGAGAGCAATTTTGGATTTAAAAAGGCTTAACCGTTTTCTAATTTATCGTAAATTCAAAATGCATACCCTACAATCTATATTGATGGGCATCAGACATGGGGATGTGCTCACGTCCATTGACCTGACGGAGACGTATTTACATATTGCTATTCGGCCTTCCCATTTTAAGTTTCTAAGGTTCTGTTACAACAATCACCACTTTGAATACGTGGTCCTCCCCTTTGGACTAGCCTCTGCCCCCAGAACTTTTACCAAGGTCCTCGCAGCACTAGCTGCCCATCTCAGGAATACCCCTGTTTGTCTTCAGTGTTACCTGGATGACATTTTAATCCTGTCCCCCTCTAATTCTCAAGCAGCGAGGGACACCCAAGCCACCTTAGCCTCTCTCCAGGAGCATGGTTTTCTCATAAATTGGAAAAAGAGTCAATTATCTCCATCGACTCGAATAACTCATTTGGGGGCAGTTATCGACACATTGGAAGGCAAAGTCTATCTGTCCTCAGACAGACTACTTAGCATCCAAAAATCCATTCGGGAGATTAGGCGCTCTAGAAGGGTGTCCTTACTAGATCTATCTAAACTATTAGGAAAAATGATATCATGCATCTCTATTATTCCCTGGGCCCGTCTTCACTCTAGATCCCTCCAGTGGTTCCTGCTTCCGTACCAGAGATCCGGCAGAAGCAATTCCAAACGCATGGTCAGGGTACCTCCCAAGGTCCTCATGTCCCTACTTTGGTGGGCCAAACCGGTCATCAACAAGGGCTGCCTCTTCAAGGAGCCTCAAAGGATTACTATCACCACAGATGCCAGCTTATTCGGATGGGGCGCCCACCTTCAGTCACTCACATCCCAAGGCAGATGGTCCTCAATAGAACAGTCGTGCAGCATAAACTGGCTGGAGCTTCACGCTGTTTTCCTTGCCCTCCACAGCTTCCTTCCCCAGGTGCGAGGTCAACACATCCTCATCCTAACAGACAATGTGACAGCCAAAGCTCACATAAACAAGGAAGGGGGCACACAGTCCATACAATTGATGAGAGAAGCCGAGTGCCTGTGTTGCTGGGCGGAGAACAATCTTCTTTCTATCAAGGCAGAGCACATTTCCAGCCTGTCAAACACACAAGCAGATTGGCTAAGCAGGGCTACCATAGATCAGTCAGAGTGGCACCTCCACCCGCCGCTGTTCAAGGAAGCAGCAAGGATATTTGGTCAACCAGTGGTGGACCTATTTGCCTCCCCTCTCAATGCTCAGCTCCCGAGATTTTTCTCAAGATACCCATCCCACGGGGTGGAGAATTACAACGCGCTCTGCTGCCCATGGCCAAGCGGGCTCCTATATGCATTCCCCCCACTAGCACTGGTGCCCAGGGTTATCCAGAAATTGTTACAGGAGAAAGCGGAATTACTTCTAGTGGCACCTCACTGGCCCAGGCGGCTGTGGCTTGCGGACCTTCGCAGCCTCTCGGTAGCTCCTCCTTGGAGGATTCCACCAGACAAGATCTCACTATCTCAGGGGCCACTCCAACATCCGGACCCTCAATGGCTTCAATTGACCATCTGGAGGTTGAGCGGAGCAGATTGAAGAGCGAGAAGCTCTCCACCAAAGTCATTAGCACTATTCTAGCTGCCAGGCGACCCTCAACCATCCGTATTTACAATGCCACATGGTCCATTTTCTGCAGATGGTGTAGTAAATCTCAAATAGACCCTACTTCACCTTCTGTAGCTCAGATCTTGGAATTCCTGCAGGAGGGACTTGATAAGGGACTATCCCCTAATACGCTGAAGAGGCAGGTAGCAGCGCTAACATCAGTTATTTCCTGCCAAGGTTTCAGCTCCCTCTCTCATCACCCTCGCATAAGCTCCTTCCTTAGAGGGGCTACCAATCTATGTCCCCCAGCAGTGCACCGTTACCCCACTTGGGACCTTAACAGTGTCCTTCTTTCTCTCACCAAATAACCGTTTGAACCATTGAGGGAGTCAAGTCTCCAATTTTTGACATATAAGGTAGTTTTCCTGGTAGCCATCACCTCCGCTCGTTGCATATCGGAAATCGCAGCCTTGTCTGTCAGACAAGACCTCTGCGTTTTTCATACTGATCGGGTGGTTCTCCGTCCCGATCCCTCATTTATGCCCAAGGTCAACTCGGCCTTCCATAGAGCACAGGAGCTCATCCTTCCAAACTTCTGTCCCAGGCCTTCACAGGAGAGGGAAAGACAATGGCACAAGCTCGATGTTAGGCGTGCTCTGCAAATATACATCAAGCGCACTCAATCATTCAGAAAATCGGAAGCTTTATTTGTTTCCTTCCAGCCCAAGACACAGGGTCATAAGGTATCTCCATCCACTATAGGCCGTTGGATAAGAGCAACGATAGCTAGATCATATCAGGCTCAAGCCCTACAAGTGCCTAGAGGCATCACTGTTCACTCAACTAGGAGTGCGGCGACCTCGGTGGCTTGGGCCACTCAGACACCAATAACTGAAATCTGCTGGGCAGCGACCTGGGCCTCCCCATCACCCTTCATTAGGCACTACAAAATTGATGTGTTTGCCTCCGCGGAGGCCGCATTTGGCAGACGGGTTGTGCAACGGGTTCTTAGGGACCCTGAGGAGATTCCGAACCAGACGGAGTCCCTCCCGTAGGACAGGCCAAGCTTTGGTATGTCCCACTACTGGATGCTCTGAGCAGCTCATAGGAGAAGGGGCATTGGTACTTACCTGATACGCCCGTTCTCTTTGAGCTGCGAAGAGCATCCAGCCCCACCCCTTTTTTTCCGTCTGGTGGGCTTTTGTTTCGGCCAATGAACCTTTCTAGGTAGTAAGGATGAGAGCACTTATTCCTCTCGTCTTCGCAAAACTGGGGAACGCTATGGAGGAGTCACGTGGAAGGAGGAGGAGCGTTCCTCAATTCGAGCTCAGTCTAGCAATGCAGAGACTGAAGCACCTCCCACTACTGGATGCTCTTCGCAGCTCAAAGAGAACGGGCGTATCAGGTAAGTACCAACGCCCCTTCTTTCGCAAGACCCTAAGGAAATGGAGTCTCTGTTGGGCCTTTCTGGTCACCTGGGTTGTGTTGATTTTCCAGGTGACATCTTCGCTGAGGTAGACCCCCAGGAATTTAAAGGAGGAATCTCTCTCCACACAGCTCCCCTCGATGTAATGTATGGCGGGTTCCTCTCCTTTCAGAAGTCTAACACCATCTCCTTTGTCTTGCTGATGTTCAGGTGCAAGTTGTTTTCTAGGCACCATGAGGATAATTTTTGAACCTCCCCCCCTGTATGCTGTTTCATCTCCATCTGTAATGAGACCCAATATGGTAGTATCATCTGCAAACTTAATGATCACAGTGGATGGGTCAGATGATACACAGTCAGTGAGAACAGGTAGGGCATGAGCACACAGCCCTGTGGGAAGCCAGTGCTAAGCTTCAGGGAGGTGGATGTGACAGACCCAGCCCTCAGTGTTTGTGGTTGGTCCCTCAGAAAGTCTTTGATCCAGTTGCAGGTGGAAGAGGGAAAATCCCAGTCAGTCAGCTTTTCGATAAGGATGCTTGGCAGAATAGTATTGAAGGCTGAGCTGTAGTCAATGAAAAGCATCCTGACATAGTTTCTGGGTTTCTCCAGATGGCTCGCTACAGAATGTAAGGCAGTAGCTATGGCGTCGCCTGTAGACCCGTTCCCCCTGTAGGCAAACTGATGTTTGTCAAAGTCTGGTGGGAGGCATGTCCTAAGGTGTTGGAGAACCAGTCTTTTGAAGCATTTCATCACTACTGACATTAATGCGATAGGTCTGTAGTCATTTAGGCAGTTAATTGCTGTTTTCTTAGGGACTGGGACAATAGTGGCTGCTTTCAAGCATGTTGGAACACAGGCCATTTGCAGGGAGATGTTAAAGATCCTTGTCAGGACCCCTGTTAATTGACCACTATCCCCACTTTACCACTATCCCCAGCACCCCATCTGGACCTGCAGCTTTACTGGGATTCACAGCCTTCAGTGGAGCTCTCACTTGACATTTGTATAGGGTGAGTGGCTGGGAATTAGAAGGCTGGCAGGCAGAGGCTATGAGGTCTGGTCTTTTCATCTCGTAGCGGGCGAAGATGTTCAATTCCTCTACCAACGAGGCGTCAGCATTGACCGTGTTCCTCGTGTATAGTTAGTTATAGTGCTGCAGTCCCTGCCACACTTGCTTCAGGTTGTTATCTGCTGGATGGTTCTCCACCTTATATTTGTATAATATATATAATATATAATATTATATAATATAATATATATAATATATCTGGAGCACAATGGCACTATGGTAAAAATATAATATGCTTTGCCGCTTCCACAGGAGCTATTTGGGGGGGCAATGTCTCATAGTTCAGAAATAAGGTAGGCTGGATGGCAGATCAAGCAGACTTGGATAAGAATGAAGGAGAATTGGTCCCATAAAATGGTAAGGAACTGGCTTAACTACTGTAGGATTAAAATTGTTATGAGGGAAGATGGAACTGATGGGAAGACCTGGTTTGGTTATGTGCATGCAGAATACATGCCAGTCAAACATTGTTTCATGAAGCACAAGTGCTGGTGTTGACAAGGCTGTTTTAAGCAATGCAGTATTAATACCTAATTTTAAATCCTCCTTTTTTGTTTTTTGTTTATATTTATTGGACACCTAGGTCCAATTTGTAATCTTAGTTACATGTCTAGAGGAATGTTTTTTTTAACCAAAGTTTCTTTGAGGATGATACTTTCTATATGGAGACTTAAAAGGTCCTTGGGCAGATCTTTGTTACCACTAGCTTATCTTAGGAGTGATGTCTAGAAGTAGTTTTGTTCTTTTCTGAAATGACTTAGCAGAGTACCTATGTCTTACATTAGGCAACAAAGACTTGATTTTTAAATCATATAAATATATTTTAGATATATTTGAATCGAGTGAACAGGATATTTGGAGTTTCAAATTTCCTTAAGTTATTTGCAGTTAATGGGCCAGTTGTTGTATTTATTCCTGTTGTATTTTTGTCTATATGGAGATTAGAATTTGCAGCAAATGGCACAAAACCTGAATGGCAGACTTAAATTGGTTCGTAATATTTGTATACTACAAAAACTCTTGTCATGACCTTTAACTACCCTGTTTCTCCAACAATATGGCCTCCCCCAATAGGAAGTCCCAGCATGTTTTAAAAAAAAATAAGACCCAGCCTTATTATATGAGAAACACGGTAGGTGAAATGATGCATCAGATGGTAACACTGTTTTTTAATTAAGGTACCTCAATTTGGCTAATTTACAGAATATATCAAAAAATCCAGGACTCATGACTTCCAAGGGAATGAAATGTGGGAAAACTTCAGTGCTATGGGCTACTGCTGCAATCATGTGATATTCATTTTCAACAAGCAGACAATTCCCCAGCCAGTCTTACAATCCATCACTCTTTCTCCCACCCTGCAGTAGCCACTTACCTGTCTGCTGGAAGGAGAAGAGAAGGGGAAAGAAGGGAGGGATAGGGAGGAAGGAACCCCTGTATATACCTTTCCTAGCTCATGCTGATCTCCCCAAAACCTTCCCTGATCTGTCCCACCCCATGTGCCTTTCCCGAAGCATGCAGCATCTCTTGTGCACCCTGCCCGATATGCACTACTCCCATGAGCTTTCCCCAAATATGTGATGCCCTATGGGCATCCCCACATAACCTTCCTGACCACTATCTCCCCCACACGATGTCCCTGACTAGCATAGCACCTCTTTCACACTCTCAAGCATTTCCAGGTACCCTTCCTAACCCATGTCATCTGCCCCCTGACATGCTCCCCCAACTGGCTAGGCACTTCTCAAACAGGTATGCCCTTTGCTATAGCCAATTGAATATAAATGAACTTACATTTAAATTCTGTTTCCAGTAACAGCTTAAGCAACATTTATACGCCATCATCAAATGCTTTAAAGTGTCTAAAGATAATTCTGGAATATTTTGTGTGTAGTAGAGTTCTAACTGAATTGGACAGGAAATATACAATTATTTAAAGATATTTATCTTGCTTAACATTAATGCAGTGAATATTTATTAAAATCATAATGTTTAAATCATTATCATATATAGCTACATCTTTTGGCATCCTTGCATGGTTTAGAAATAATCAGAAGCTAAGTTGGTTTCCTGGAATCAAGAATGGGAGCTTTTGTGCATGTTAAATATATTTCTCTTTAAAAACTTTAATACTTTTTTTTTTTTATAAATATAGTTTATTAATTTTTACAATTAAAACCAGTCACAATACATACACAAATAAGCAAAAGAAAGAAAAAGAAAGAAGAGAAAAGAGGAAGAGAGGGAAAGAATTTTGAGAAAAGAAAGAAAAAGAAAGGGGGAAGAAAGAAAGAAAGAGGTTACAAGATAAAAAGTATTCTTATTTTAACAGTTTGCAAGATCATCTTTTGTTTTCATAACCTTAACTTGTGTCATATAACCACACCTGTTTTTAACTTATATCGCTACTTCGTTATTATGGGTTGATACTTTTCTTTTATGCCTTATGATATATAATTTATCTTTGGTCAATCCAATTATACCAACAATTCCAGCTATCGTAGTATAGTGAAGTGTCTTTGTTTTTTAGCGCCAAAGTCAATTTATCCATTTCTGCGCATTTTGAGATTTTTTCAATAATCATTTCTTCTGATGGAATTTGATGTTGTTTCCAAAAAAACTTTAATACTTCAAAAGAAACCATGCATTTTAAAAGTTATTATAAATATGAAATATATCGTTTATTCCCTTAGGATAATATTTTTGTTCATTTTGTTCACTGATTAATGTAAAAAGTTAAATTGGATTATTCAGTGCAGGGTCTTAATAAACATGTCTGATCCTTTGAGATTAATTGAAGAATATTTCCTGGAAAATAGATAGATTCGTGCTACTAATATTTGAAGAGTTAGGTTTTGTACTAAGAATTTATATTTTATCCATGGAGATTTGAAAAAATATTTCTGAATTTTTCATGTTATCTGCAGATAAAGTTCATCTTGCTTTTTCCTGTTTGCACTAAATTTCACTTAACTAGAGTACCGAACTCACTAACATTGAATAATAAAATGGTTTATTTGCCATGTTTTCCTGAAAATAAGACCTATCCCAAAAGAAGACCTAGATTGATTTTTATGTGTGCACCTAATATAAGCTCTACCCCAAAATAAGCCCTGGTTAAGATGGTGCCCACTTATTTCACCATCTGGTTGTACAAGGTGGAGTGAGGCGCATGTATAAAAATCAAGCTGGGGGGGTGGAGCTGCCCCATGCGGCCACTTATTTTAGGACCACCCCAGCCAGGTCTCCCACGCCTTGAAACCTGCCTTGCTGTGATTTCTCCTGTGGCCGGACGCCACATGGGGCATTGCAGCAGGATGCTCCATGGTGCGTCACACTGATGATGTTTGTGACAGGAGGCCACATGGCGCATTGCATCCACTCACATATGAAACAGCACAACAAGCTGTACGGCCTCTTGCTGCGAGCAGCATCACTGGCACAACCTGCCATGCGGCATCCAGAAGAAGTCAGGCAGCAGCGTGACAGATGTTGGGCCATGGGAGGCCTGACTGCGGTGGTCGTAAGGTAAGCGTGTAAGCCCGAAAAACTGGGTCTTATTTTTGGAGAAATTTGCGTATTTTTTTATTTATCTTAAATACTTGCATTTATGATAAATGCCATTTTTTGCTTTTCTTAAATTTTAGAGGAAGTGCATATACTTCTTTAAATATTATTTTACTGAAAATTATATATTTTGTATATTGAACATTAAGCTTTATATTATAATTTCATTTCCAGTGCAAAGCAGCTAGTTCGTGGAGAGCCTAATGTCTCTTACATCTGCTCTCGATATTACAGAGCACCAGAGTTAATTTTTGGAGCCACAGATTATACTTCTAGTATAGGTATGTATTTGTTTTTTCATTTTAAACTGAAGTGATCAGTATATTGGAATGGAGAACAAAAGGTTACATGCAGCATTACACAATCATATTTCTTCTCATTAAGGAATGAAAGAAAATAGAGGAAATCCATTCAGTTGGTAGTTTCCTTTTTTCCTCTTTTATATGATCCATCATGGCTCTCTAGGGCAGGAGTGTCAAACTGGCAGGCCAGATGTGTTACGCACAGGCTATGCCCAGCCCAGCTCCGCGAATGGGAAAAACATCACATGATGACAACATGACGCAGCAAGTTTGACACTCGTGCTCTAGAGTCCCCAAAATAAATGTAGCAGACTCACAACTGGTCTCCTTGATCTATAAATATAACCTGTACATTTTAAGAGGTAAAGAACCTGGCTTTCTATATCCTTTATATACCATCCAGGAAACTCAAAAAGTGTTTAAATGTTACATGAAATAAGTTTGGGCTTCTTTTCAGGCATCAAAGCACATGTGAAGGAAGATAGTGATCATCAACCAATCACAATCCATTTCCAAAGCAGATATGATACTAGATTGCCTGTGCTTCATAAGATGCTACTAACTAATCTCAAAGGGAGGCATATTAGAAGGCTTAATTGGGCCAAAATAGATACTAAGGTAATATCTATCTTCTCAATTTGGAACTGGTCCAGACTTGGAAAAACTCTGATTGGGCAATCATTTGTCTGAAATAGTATAGTACTTCCTGCCTGAGCAGGGTGTTGGACTAGAAGACCTCCAAGGTTCCTTCAAACTCTGTTATTCTAACTATGTTATTCAACAAAACTCTGTGTTCTGTTATATAAGATATTGGACTAGGAATAAGGAGAGCCATATTGAAATCCATCCCCTTAGCTACGAGTACTCATTGGATGACTTTAAGCCAGCACTCTTTGTGAACCCAATCTCCCTCAAAGGTTGTTGTGGGTGAAAAAATTCTAGATCCGCTATCCTGAGCTTATAAAGAAAAGGTAGGACATAAATTTGGAAACAAACTAAATAGCAACACGCTGATTGCAGAAATAAGAGTATTGGAATATAAAGGCCCTGAATGCTGTATGTGCCCCATGGTCTCCAGATTGCTTATTCTTTAACAGAATGAACTTAAAAGGTGAAAAAATTATATACATATACATATACATATACACACACATATATACATATACATACATACACACACACACACACACACACACACACACACACACACACATATATATATATATATATATATATATATATATATATATATATATATATATATATTCTTAAGTTTTGGTCACACACACTGTGTTTGATGCTTATGCGACACAATACAGAAGCCTGATGATGGCAGATGAATTCTGCTATAATATATATATATATATATATATATATTCTCTGAGGTTCTCGCGGGTATTTGTATGTGGATCTTTGGTTATTCGGGTTTTCTCCCGCGTAAGATTGGAAGTATCTAGGCAACGTTTCGATGAAGTCTCATTCATCATCTTCAGGCTTCTGTCTTCAGCTCTGTGCTTCTCTGTGTAACACAATAAATATATATATATATGTATGGCATTCGGCTTTGTTCGGGTATTTTCCCACGTCATTGTAGTTCCCATGCTATGTATGTATATGTATCTATATGTATATATTCTTAAGTTTTCGCGGGTACTTACATGTATGGCTTTGTTCGGGTATTTTCCCATGTCATTATAGTTGTGCTTTTAAAGTTGTGGCAACGTTTCAGCAGAATCTCATCTGCCATCATCAGGCTTATGTATTGTGTTCGTCTGTGAGTCAGACTTTCACAGCCATTTCTGTTTTAAATTTGGTGCTAGCCTACTGCTGTGCCAGAATGGTTTTTTCTTCATCCTGATTGATTGGGAGTCTTGGTCTGTGTTTATTGGTCTTGGAGTTTGCTGTGTTCTGCTTGAATCAAGCCTGATGATACAGAAGCCTGATGATGGCAGATGAGATTCTGCCGAAACGTTGCTAACACTTTAAAAGCACAACTATAATGATGTCGGAAAATACCCGAACAAAGCTGAATACCATACATGTAAGTACCCGCGAAAACTTAAGAAAATACACACACACACACACACACACACACACTGCTTCTTCCTTATGTATAAATTTACTTATATTTGTGATGTAGATATAGCCATAATTGGATATGCAATTCTTGTAATGGTCCCCTGTTTTCTCCCCCTCTCTCTAGATGTTTGGTCGGCCGGTTGTGTGTTGGCAGAATTATTATTAGGACAGCCAATTTTCCCAGGGGATAGTGGTGTAGATCAGTTGGTGGAAATAATTAAGGTAAGAGGGTTTTCTATTATCTGAACATCATTTTAAAATACAAAACAAAACAAATTTTTCTAAATTCATGTGTCTAGTTAAAACTAAATGCAATACCTTTTAAAGTAAGGAACAGATATTGTGAGATAACCAACTACAATTGTGGTGTCTTAACTGATTTTCCAAAGATGGGGAAATTAATTTTCCATATTCTAGAAGATTGCTGAAGCCAAAAAAAAACAAAAAACAAAAAAGCAAAAAACAAAAAACTAAATATCAAAAAAAAGTAAAAGGTTGAAAATTCCTTAAACTAAGGAGAAATTTATTTTAACCTGGTTACCGTTTCTTACTTATATTCACAGTGTGTGATTCACACATAAAGAGGTTATTTACCTACTCAGAGCCTTTGGAATCTTCTAGAGATAATAGATTTGAAGATAGATTTTTTAGATTTGTCCTTACTTTACATAATTAAGTGCAATGCCCATTAATCTCAAGTTTGTTTTCAGCTACAATGACCAGACAGAACAGTCTTCGGAGTTTCATCATTCAAGTGTTTTGAGAATTTATCCATTTGATTTAGCATATTTGCCCCTCGAAGTTGGATATAGCACTCATGATCACTCTTTCTCCAAACATCTCATCCTAACCTTCTGGCCCTTTCTAGCCAAAATTCAGTTTTTCTTCTTTGTCTAGATCAAACTTTATAAACTGCTAGAATGAAGCCACCTTCTTGGCTTTGTCGTTGGCCAAAAATAAGTCATTATTGGTACATATTTCTGGCAGAAACCGACATACCAGCAGATGGGCCGGGTTTTATATCTCTCCATATTCATAAAATGTGTTGTTATCCACTAAGAGCCTTCACTTGAGCATATTGGATTTGCATTTAGGCACTTCCATTTTATTTGATCACAACTTATAGACAGAATCTTGCTAGTTTAAATTTACACTACTCATACTCTAACAGGATATACTCTGGTAGATTCTAGGGAGTGGCTATCCTAAATCTCTTCCTCATTATCCCATCCAGCTAGGGATTGTGCTGTCTCTTGTCTCTCCCTCTCCCCTCCACACTTTTTTTTTTGAGGGGGGAATATATTCCCTCCTTCCTGGGAAACTGCAACTTAACCATTTTGTAATTCTACAGCTAACACTCTAGGGAAGATTCTTCCTTCAGATAAATAACCCTTATCTTTTTGCCTTGAGGATACCTACACAGTCAACTCTTATAATCATTGTTAAGCTTCTCCAAAATGGGTTTAGTGCAGTCACTCATACACAATAGCTCTCTGTTAAGACTTTGCCATTTTTGTTTGTCCTAAAAATGTAAATCAAGACTCTCTTACTCTATCCTATGATCATTCAGACCAAATGCAGAACATCTTCCCATAGTGGTACACACACACACACACACACACACACACACACACACACACACACACACATCTGGAGGAGAGAGATACTATGGGACATAAATCACAAAACACCTTATAGTAACAATAAGTGGCATGTGGTTTAGTATTGACATCCAGAAAAATGAGTAGTATCCCATTCTCCTTCTCCAATGTAGTCTCTGACATAGGTCATCCACCAGGACAGCCAAAGCAGTTTCAGTGCCATATCTTAAAGGAAATGCTAATTGAAATTAGTTTGAAATGTACCTGCAGCTGTGATTCTACCCATTTTTTTCTGACACTATATTCAGGAACAGGCTATTTGATCTTTTTGTATGTGTGTGCGCATCTGCACGTGTGCATGCACATGCATGTATGTGTGTAATTTTTATTAAGGATTTCAATTACAATAGAAGAAAAGAGAAAGAAAGAAGTTACTTCCAGCCTTTATCACATCAAGTAGAAACATTGTTATAACTCTTTACCCCCTTTTAGTTAATTTACAACCAATTATCTTTTTATCTCATATCCTATTTATAGACAAGCCATAAAGCATCATTTTTTCAGGCCTAATGTCAACAGAAAGTCCTTTTTTGATTTGTATGTCCAATGTGATTTCTTTCCATGTCCTTCTTGTAACCTGTCATTTGTGGGTTCATTTTCAATGCCATGTCTGTCTTGTTGAATAAAATTGTTCCTCATCTGTCTGTTAGAAAGCTTATGGTCACAAGTGTGGTCAGGTACAGCTAGCTGATTTAGTTTAGGTACAAAAATATATGGAATGATGGTATTGAATGCTGAACTAAAGTCTACAAAGAGGACCCTTGCATAAGTCTTTGGAGGTGTTGTAGGATGTAGTTCAGAGTCATATTAACAGCATCATCTGATGATCTATTTGCTCAGTAGGCAAATTGCAAGGAGTCTAACAGCGGATCCGTGATGGTTTTCAGGTGGGCCAGCACTAGCCTTTCAAAGGTTCACCATGTCATCATTTATTTTACAAAAAGAAAACCAAAAGCCATGTGTAAGCCACGCATACACCCTTACTGCTTCCATAAGTAGGAAGAGGCTGAGTAGGTTAGCTGAGTACTGCTAATCAAGTGGTCTTGATAAATTGATTATCAGCAAATGTGACTTCCTCTTATAAAGCCTAGGTTTTAAGACTCCAGTACTGAGATGTGTGTTAACACAATGCGAAGAGTAAAGACATCAGCATTGATCTTAGAGAATAATTGTTGCTGCTCATCAATCTGGTTTTATAAGGGCATTTCCAAACAATTTAGAGTCCATTATTCTACAGTGAGGAAGATTATTTACAAGAGGAAAACATGTTTGTGTTTGAAGTCTGCTTGCTTCCAAAGTGATTCCATCATTAACTCTGTATGAGGTAGCACTCTTTCAGGTGGAATCAGTTCACAATTTGGGGGTCCTTTTATATTCCCACAGCTCCTGCTCAAGTAGCGGGTACTAGCTATTGCTAAGAGTATTTGCTCAGCTCAGTGTAGTGCACTAATTGAACCATTTGCTGGAATAGAAGGGATTAACTCATTGTCTTATACCTTCGTCACTTTGGTTGGACTATTATACTACGGAACATGGTGTTGCCCTAGAAGTGTATTTAGAAGGTGTAGTTCATCTAGAATATGGTAGCTCATGTGGTGATGAGTGCTCCTCTAAGTATCCATGAAATACATTTATTCCAAGAATTGTACTGGTTGCTCTTTGGCTTCTGGATGCAATTCTGACTCCTGCTTGAAGCGCAGGTGGCAATTCTGCTTAGCAGAATTTTCATGCAACTTTGTGTTGTATACCAGTTGCACCCTTTCCTGGATCGTGAAACCCAGCCCTCAGTCACTCATACCCCATCATTGCTTGGTTGGATTACTGCAGTGCGGTCTACATGGGGCTATTCTTGAAAAATATTGGGAAACTACAACTGGAACAGAGTACAGCAATGCGGGCAGTTTTGGAGGCTCCTAGGGTGGTGCATGTAACACTGCTTTTACAACAGCTGGATTGGTTGCCAGTTTGCTTTTGGGTCCAAAAGAAAATCTTGGTTAGGCCCACCCCACTCACAACAGTAGAAGAACTTAATTGAAGAACTTCAGTTAAGTAGAAGAACTTCAGATTTAATGGGGTCAGGAATTTCAGCTAGTGGAGCCAAGAAGAATTACTTTCTCTGCTGTGGCCCACACCCTCTGGAACATCTTGCCTCCAGAGAAGAAATCTGCCTCTACCATCCTGGAAGGACCTTAAAACCTGATACTGTCATTGGCTTGGGGTACTGATTGGGCGTGGCTATGCTGGAGGTGGCTGACTGAGTGAGAGACAAACATCTAAGCCCATCCCGTCTGTGCTCTTGCTTTTAACCTTTTATTTAATTGTTAATTCTAATGCTTATATTTATGCTTTTATGCTATTGTAAGTAACCCTGAGTCACTCTGGATAGTGAAATGGGTATATTATAAGATATACATTTTATAAATAAATTCTTATTTATTAATATTAATAATAATTATTATTATTAAAGATAATAATGCTTGTTATCTTTCAAGCCCTTCATGTTCAGAGCCTGGTATCTGAGACCATCTCATTCCCTGTCCTTCCCTATAGGTTCTAGCAGGATTAGGGTCAGGCTTCTATATATCTTCTCAGTTAACGATTGGCATTTTTAGGGGCTAAATAAGTGTACTTTTCAGTGTTTCCTCCCCTCCCCTCTCGATGCCATTTCTGATGGCATTTATCCAAAGTGTAATCTGCCCTTTCCCTTCTGGCCTATAGCAAGTTGATGAAAACTTGATGTTTCTTCAAACTAGGGGCTGACTTGTTATAATAACCTCATTTGTCAAAATAGTTCTCTATTATTACTAATTCTATTAGTTATAATTCCAACCTCATAGGAATATTGCTGCTTTTAACTATGTTTTTAATCCTGATTGTGTATTCAGCAAGTATATGCTGATATATTTTATCTGTAGAGAATTATCACAGTATGCCTCCCAACTGTTTTGGTTTCCCTTCCCCATGATCTTGCAAGAAAAAAAAAATGTTTCCTATTATAGAAAAATATACTTCATTCCTTCACATCCAAAGTATTTGTTCTATAATAAATCCACCATAGATCAACAAACTGAAAATTTGATTCAACATTCAAGGACATTCTCCAAAGTCAAACTGTGGAATAAATTAGGCAATGCTATGGTTAATTGGTATATAAACACAAAATGCACTCCACTTTCACTGTGCAAATATAGCATTGGTGTTTTCATTTAAACCCTCCCCCCCAATTCATTGGTGTTTTATATTCAGTTTTTATTCTGGCAGTTCCCATGAACGGGACAGTGTTCCACTGTGACAATCAATAAATATGTCTGGAGCAGCCCAAGATTGTTTGCATTTTGGGAAAAAATAACTCTGTTTTTGTATGCAAAGGCAGAATATATTCCAAGGTTCCAGACAACATTGTCTTGGTTTCTGCATGGTCTTCTACTAATCCCCTTCTGCTGAAGATAGTCTTTGCAAATATGCCTCTTTCTTATCTAATGGTCACCATAGTAGCCATGGGTTGCTACACTATTATAATTGGCTTACATGATTATCCTCACCTATTGAAACATTCTGAGTTAATATTCCTCAATCAGAGGCAGACATAATGCCTAGATCTTTGGAGGATTCAATCCTATTTTTCCTTAGGAGTAAGGTAGATGGGGTTCCTATACCCTGTCCGAAATCCTCTAACACTTTTATTCTGCTAAATTTAGTATTTAAGCTAAAATACTCAGCTAAATCCAGTCCTTTCAAGACTAAAAAAACAAGCATTTTGGCCTCTTGAGTTTCAGGTTCATGATGTTTTGGCATTGTAACTTTCATAAAGATGCACTTTGTGACTATCTCTCTGTTTTTCTAATTCACATTTTATAAAATATTTCGTCCATTTTAGTCACCTACATTGTTACTTGTCCCAGCTTATTTTTTTGTGATCCTATTTGATTTTCAAAGCTTTTCAGACTGGTGGCTAATGCTCACATTCATCTTTGCAATACCAGACTTTCAATAGCCATGATATCAGCCTGCCAAGAGGGAGAGTTATATGAATTGCATTAGGATCAACAGCTCCTTAACCTTTATTGGGATAAAGTGCCTTTCATCCAGATATTTCCTTTCTACCACATTCCACTAGGGAATGGACATTTTATCTGCCTTTTTTTTTATCATATGTGATATGGTTAATGTAAGGATTTCTGTCAGGAAATCCGGAAGCAATAAAAGTTTTTGAATAGGTTCAGTGTAGTCAAAACCCAAGTCTATGAATTCATAAAAGACAATTTAAAAGTTCATCAGTACTGTACAAGTCTGAACATGGCTGTGACTTAAGATTCCTGTAATTTTTGTTTGTTTGTTTGGTTAGTTGGCTTGGTTTACTTTGAAAACCAGTTTTTGCCTTTTGTTTTGCACCAAAAAGTTCTGATACTGCACACAGGCTCAAGGAAACTAAAATACATACCATACTGGATTGTATTTTTTGTATTTTTTTGTATTTTTTTCAGTGAATTTACTGTGTGTTAAGGGTAATGATCCCTTTCTTGAAGAAATGTTTAATAGTTCATCCTTTTTATTTTCCAGGTCCTTGGAACTCCCACAAGAGAACAAATTAGAGAAATGAATCCAAATTATACAGAATTTAAATTTCCTCAGATTAAAGCACATCCATGGACTAAGGTGAGTCTGAAATGGTTGTGTGTGTATGTGTGACGGGGCATATTCAACACTGAGGTCTGTATTTATTTTCACAAGCAATAAACAAAACTATCACATTATATTATGTAATAGTTCCATAAATTGCTAATCTATATTCAGAATAATACTTTCGTTGATATGACTGAAATATGCAGATTTTTCTTCTCATCTGCAATCAAAATGGAATGGAATGGAGATGGCCAGTCACAGGCTGTGGCCACACTCTTATCTTGGTTTTTGAAAATCCACTTCAGTGCTATTTGATGTTTTCACTGAGATTTTGCAAAAATAAAAAGGTACAATTTTAAGCCCATATTTTCAGCCCAAACTCTTCCTAAAAAATGAAAACATTGAAGATTTCAGCTACACTCCCTATATTCCTTAGAGGCTAAACAGACAGTGTTAAAGGTTTACAAAAATCTAGTTGAGCAATAAAAAAAACACAACTATTCACGTCCATGCAACTTACCAGTTTTATCTCCAGTCAAAAGCATAATACAGAGTTCTCTTTCTTCCATATAGCAGTTAAATCAGATTGTCCTTTTTTACAAGAACAAGAAACTAATCTTTTTGAAGTTTATTTCTCTCTTGTTGAAAAAGCGGGCAAGGCCTTCCCTTTCACAGGAGATTCTTCCTCATAGATTGAAGTTTGCAGTTTCACAGTAGCTTTTATTCTGATTGTAGACTCATATTTGCAGTTTGAGGACACCTTACAATTGTAACAAAGTTTACTTGCTGGCAAGGGATATAGTGTAAAGATTGTTGAAGCTATAGGATGATATGAGAACAATCAACTAGGTGGACAGTTGTGTTGCTGAACCTCAGTCAAGTTCTGTGTAATCTTTTGAAAGGAACAAAGAATAGAATAGAATAGAATAGAACAGAACAGCAGAGCTGGAAGGGATCTTGGAGGTCTTCTAGTCCAGTCCCCTGCTCAAACAGGAGAACCTATACCAGTGATGGCTAACCTTTTTGTCGTTGCATGCCGAAAGTGCGTGTGCGCACATGCTTGCACCCATAATGCAATGCACACGCACGCCCCTGTGCATGCGCTCCCCCTGCCCCCCTCTGTATGTGGTGGGACCCCCCATGCTCCCCCTGCCCCCTGCGGATGCACACATGACCCCCTCACGCTCCCCGCCCCCTGCGCATGCGTACACAACCCTCCCACATGTGCCACACCCATGCATGCACAGCAGATACCCAACAATCGGCTGGCAGGAGGTCCACGCGCATACACAGTGGAACTGAGCTGGGGCGATGACTCGTTTGCGGGCAGAGATGGCTCTGTGTGTCACTTCCGGCATGCGTGCCATAGGACATTGTCCAGTCTCTTCTTAAAAACCTCCAGTGATGGAGCGCGTATGATTTCTAGAGGCAGGCTGTTCCACTGGTTAATTGTCTTCACTATTAAGAAGTTTCTCCTTAATTCAAACCTGCAGCCGTTCTTCATATGGTTTAGCCTCCAGGCCTTTGATCATTTTAGTTGCTCTTCTCTGAACTTTTTCCATTAACATTAATAGAAGAGCTTACTTGGTTGACCTAATCATTTGGAAGCAATATTTCTGAACCCCAAAAAGATCTTGTCAGTAATCTTAACATATTTCAGTTTGAGTCTCTTTCTTACTGACTTTTAGGAATAATGAAGTTTAAATTTTATTACTTGTGTTATATTAGACTAGATCTTGATGATGATACTAATTACCTCATTGTCTGTTTGCACCTGAGATCTTAAAATGATAAATCTTTTTGATAAAACCATTAGATTATTTTGAGAAATCGGAAGCCTAAGGCACGACATTGCAGCCAGTCTGAACTAAAACACATTCATGCACTTTTTAGTTGATTTTTAGTGATTACAAAAGAAAGGAAAAGAAATGAATGTTCTTAACGCATACATACACTGTGTGCACAGTTATTAGGCAAATTGTATTTTGGAGAATTAATTTTATTATTGTATAACTACAGTGCTCTCGGTCAATCCAAAATGTTAATAAACCTCAAACCTGAATATTTAAGAAAGTAAAAGTGAACTTTTGGCTTTCTTAGGAGAATATCTATGTGTACACAATTATTGGGCAACTGTTAATGTGCAGAATTAGAGCAGCTAAATTAAAAACAAAAATTTGCCCATCTCACTTGTTTATTTGCATCTGTTAAAATGAGAATAATAAACAACTTATTAACCTACTATGCTTATATCCACTAAGCATTTAAATTTATACAGCTTGGAAAATGTGCATACAAAGGATGATATGGTCAAAATACTTGCCTAATAATTGTGTACACAGTTTACAGTAAATGACTAATCTTAAGAAAAATATATAGTATACTGAAATGTGCTGGCAGAAGATGGAATGTTGCATATAGAATCTTCTTTTCTGTGAGACAGCATTCTGAATCAGACATGATGCTCAAATTTGTTTCTTGGCTTATAAATGATGAAATGATTCATTATTTTATGCTCTTCGGACTAGCTTCTATGTAAGCTTTAGAAATTAGTCCAGTTTTGGAAATCAAGACATTTTCTTGATTTCACTAACTCTTTGCTTTCTCAATTATAATTTTAAATCATACAGAAAGAGTTGTTTCTTTTGTAATTTTCCATGCTATTGGCTAGATCATGTCTTTCCTTCTGTACCCCAGATTTCCTTTCAAAGACTGGTGGTTCTTTTCTAAGACTCTTCTCTAAGGCTCCTCATTTAAGATTATCTTATTTGATGTATTCTTGCATACACTCTAAACAAAGAAAAGTCACATCATAAACTTTAGTAAGTAGCATGAGAATGAATATGTAGGCTTGTATAAAACTTTTTGAACAATGCCAAAATGGCAAACTTTTGGTAGATTGCCTCCATTATAAAAATGCTCACACTTAAATGTGCTTAATACTCTGGTATGTTTAATATATGTATTTATTTGAAGAGCTCCTTCCCCTCGAAAATATTTTTAAAAGGCTTTGAGTTAATTCATGGTACATAGAATTTGCCATGTCACTAACATGTCTCCTGAAACCTTTGGAGCCAAAGAAAAAAAAGTTAAATATGAGCCCATATTGAGGGAAATTGCCCCCAGCATTGTTCTAAGATAACAGACATGTAAGTGGAATGTCTTCGTTGCTTTTGATCCATTCCTGGTAACTTCTTTACCCAGAGGAAGGAAGAAAAAGTATATTCTTGTTTATTTTCAGACCAATATGAATTTTTTTAAACTTAAGAATTATGAGAGCTTTTTAATATGGTCATAATGCAAAAATGTTGGTATGTTTGGGAAATGATCGGGTAAGTTAAATTAAGGACTGTATTGGAGTGCCTGGTGAACCGAATCTTGAAGGTTGTAATGAAGATGACTTTTTGGTATAGAAATGTTAACAAGGAAGGACAGTCCTGTAACACAGAGAGACTTATTGTAACATGATAACTTTCTATGACTTGGGAAGATGGAAGAAATTCAATTTAAAAAAATCTAAAATTAGAATATATAAAGTATATATTTATATGTATAAATAATTACATATACAAATTTAAAATTATATATACATTTATAAAATTATATCTAATATTAACAAAATAAAATTACTTTAGTCCTATGAGGTCCAGTTGTACCTTCTAATACTTTATCAGCTCCTTTTTGCAGTGGTTACTAGTCTATTTGTCAGTTATATTTTCCCAGGAACAACAGAAACAAATTGAGCTTGGCCATAGAGAAATTTGATTTTAAATTCAAACATTTGCAAGGATTATTAATTATTAATATTATTGTTGATTATTAATATAAAAATAGTATATTAAATTGTTAAAATTATGTGATACATGTATTTGTGTATTGTATTAATATTTATATTAATAATATAAATATTATAAATAATAAATAATAGCAAGGAGTTTTAGCCAAAATAAGCAATACTACATGGATAACAGTTATGAATTCTTGAAGGTGCTTTGTCTAATACAAATATACTTGCAAACTTTAAAAAATAATTTATCAAACATGTTCTGTCCTTTTTTTATGTTTTATAGTAGCATATATATACTTTACCAATTGGAGGATGTGTTCTTGCCATGCTAACTAATACCTAACAAGATGAAGATTCAGAAAAAAAAGGTTCTTCAGGATGATTTTTTAGAACTTTTATTTAATTTTATTTGTTCTCTGACAATATTCATGAATATGTCCCAAATTAGCTAGCTTGTTCATGGGTTGGTCAAGTTAATTCACATTTCAAAAAGGTTATATGACTTCTAACACCTGTAGGAGTTACGTCATGGAATATAATGTGAAATCTAAAATGATTATCACATATCAACTCTAAGCATAGCAGGTCTGCTTTACCTAAGTGTATGCATGTAAATTTATTGTGAACAGTTGAAGTCAGTTGAAGTCAGGCAGTGCCTAAATTGAATTAATTAACTGAACAAATTTTACAGGGTGCAATGAGATACTAATTACTATTTAAAAAAATAAATATAATTTTTCAAGGTGCATTGGAAAATGCAGTGTTTAGCAGCTGATATTCAGATGCTCATTCTCTCCAGGTAAGGCAGTTGTGCTCATGATGATTCATCACTCTGAGAGGCAGGAAACAGGAATTTCACTTAAAAAAAAAACCAAGAATAGGTTCTGCAACTTTGAAAAGGTTTGCAAATACCAGACTGAGATCATTTCTGTGGTTTTGGCCATGAAGACAGCAAGCAATTCCTTGTGCATGACAAACATTGAAGCCTGACTGAAAATTACAATTTTTGGTTTATGTATTTGCATATATATATAGCAGAAATATAACCTTTCCTCTCCGATTTGCCAGAGGACAAGAGACATTTTTTTCAGAATAAAGTGATTTGTTTTGCTAAGCAGGAATAAAACATATTTTTTCATGCAGCTGCTTTCAGCAGTCAAAACTATGCTATTTTGCACTGTTCTTGTGTCACTATTCTTGGCTCTATTCCATTGGCATCTGATTGGAGACTAAAGCTAGAAGTGAAGACCTTCCATTTCATAAGGATAGTTAATAGAGCAGTAAAATTAATGCTACTTGGATAGTGTTCAAAAGCTTTGATCAACAATCCACAAATGGGACTTGTATCATTTTATTTATTTTCTTCTCACTACCACCCATGGGTTTGTTGACAGTTTTCTCAATGGAAAGCAATTAGTGGTAAGATTTTATTCTTATATATCTTAGTTTCTTGATCTAGTGAAGTGAGTTTTTAATATGTTTTGTGCTGTACCAGAGTTTTAGCTTGATTCACAACAGTTTTCTTCTTTGCTTGTTTTGGTTAAGAAAAAATATACAGCATACAATAGATTAATAATGTATTCCTTTTTTATTGGAGATTTGAGTTCCAGCTTTTAATGGGAAGAATTAATGTTCTGTTCTGATGTATATAGTGAACAGTTACATTAGAGCAAACTGAAAAAAACATACTAAAAAAACCTAAGAAAAAAATCAAATAAATGAGTCACATTAGTTTTGAAGAGTTTGCAAGTGTATTTATATCAACAAGTAGCCAATTCAAGAGTTTGTAATAACTGATTTTCAGTTATTTTAATTCATTGATTTAAAATTCAGTACCGTGTTCATTATATGCAGTGCACATTAAATATACAGCAGCTTAAATAAAAAAACTATAGAATCTGAGATATGATTGCCTAAAAAGACTTAAAATATATGTTGACACTAATAAAGTAAATGATGTCACATAATAATGGTAAGATAAAGACATTGTAAAATAAATGTAGGATTGGACTGCCAATAACTTTATGAAGCTATTCCCTGAAAAGCAAGTATATATGTTTTTTTATAAATATTCAATAGTTGCACAATTGTTTCAAGGAAAAAAATCTTTAAAAATCTAATTTTGGCTTCTTTTTATAAATGTGTAGTATCACTAGTACATTTTCCACATGTCCTTGTTAAAAAAATCACTTTTATTGACTCTCCTCACCCCCAAATAAAACTTTTTTTAACATAAAAGAAAGTCCTTTGGCTAATCTTGTTTTGGCACTTTTTGAACTCATGGTTTAAAATTTTCATTTTTTATAAATGAAAGAATTCTCAACCACTTGCTGAATGCAGTATAGTTCCATGATCAGAACACTGGGTAGGATTGGGTTCATGCAGAATGTATGTACATTGTGCTTTATTCCTTGACTTTTGATTCATTGCCTCTCTCCTTTCTCTCTTCTATGTTAAGACTACTATGTCTTAACTGCTGTTAAGCTGCTGTTTTCTTTCATATTGCACTTCAATAGGCCACATCTGTCAAAATTCTTAGCATCATATTGTAGCTTCATTCATATTCTCAGTTAACTACATATCACTACTCCTGCAGCACAGAGCAGCAGCTAGGATTTTCCAGCAGAGTTTCAGAGAACAACTTTTGAGTGGCTGTTCCATACCTTTAACGAGCAGTTCCAGTTTCACTTTAAAAAAAAAAACCTACACAGAGTTATTGCTGAATACAATATTTCTATTACAGCCAAGTAAAATTCTATGATACTTGTTCTCCAGTGTGCTGTATCCTTAACTGCAGGTGGTAGAGCATGTGGCATGTGGGACAAAGTTGTAGAAATTTATATTAAACTTGGAAAATGTACCACTTTTAAAAATCTTATAGATGCTCACTAATATTTTGCCTCCAAGACACACAGTGCAAATCATGGCCAAATAAAATCATGAATATAATTCCTAAATTTTAATGGACAATTCTGTCAGATTTTTTGAAATTGATTATAAAAAAAATCCTAAAACAGTGCTAGGTTTAATGTACTAAATATATCTAAATATCAATGTGGGAATGAGATAACTAGGCAGAAACAGAGCATAAATGAGGATAGAACTCTCCTCTCCATAACAGTGCAGTGCAAATTGAACATGTTTCAGGGCTACAAAATGGTAATTCCTGTGTGGCTCCAGAAGAAAATGAAATGGCTTATCCTGGAGAAAGTTGGAACTTTCAACAGACATATATTACATGGCTATATTCATGATAGGTCTCCCCTCCCCGCCAGCATGGCATTTTATGTCATTTAATATACTATATTAATAAGTAAACTGAGCATATTAATTAAAATACTATCCATGGTTATAGTAAAATATAATTTCCAATATATAATTGAAATCATATAGTTCTAGTCAGCATTCACACGTGTCACTTTAATTTTAGTTTTCTGCTTGTGGCTTTCCTGTGCATTTACTTGGCCGTATTTAGTCTGCATACTAAAGGTTAGTCTGCCCACTTGCATTATTCTTTGTGTTGTCAGCTTCTCCTTTCCTTGGTCAAGATTGCTTCAGATTTCAATAGATTTCATTGCGACGGGCCGGCTTTTAGACCCAAGTGCTAAGTTTTAGTCCGCAGACTAAAAACTAATCCGCGGATTATTTATGCAAGCAATTCCCTCACTGAAAACTACATGAAAAACAGTAATTATTCTCTTCAAAACATAATAGTGAGGGCAGTTCACAGCTAACAGTGAACTTTACAAGATGTCCTTTGACACATAAGCACAATAGAATGCTGAAAACATCCCTTGTTTTGGTAGCCCCATTGTGCTTAAGTGTTGGCAAACTGTATTATTGACTGCTTGACCTGTAACTGTGACAGTCCCTTGCTTTTAATGTTGTTTGTTTGTATGTTGTTAAGTAGTTCTTAGTGGGTGAATAAAGCATCAGAACAGATTGAAGTGAGAAGAGATAAAGAATGCAGTGTCTTTCTGTCATCATCAGTTGCTCTTAAAAAGAAAAACATAAATCCCCTGCACTTATAAATGACTGAGGGCATAAGGAAGGAAACCACAATAAAGGGGGAAAGTAAGTTAGATCCTACCATCACTCCTGAAGTGTCATGTCCAGTTCCTGAAGCATCCTAATGAAATATCAGCTAAAAATATAAATGCTAAAAAATCCATTGGCGGGGAAGTCAATCCAAGATGAAGAATAATCCGCGGTGGCCTGGTGTAGCTTATAGACATCTAAAGCGGTCATCTTAGAAATGAGAAACTTAATGATTCTCTTTTAGAAGTGTTACATCAGAACACTTTTCAGTTGTGCTTTTAGGATAAATAATCAGGAAAAAATGAGTCTGTGCATGATTGCATGTCTCATGCTCCTTCCTGTGTCTATCTCTTTCCAAGATAGGAAGGAGATCTATAGTTTAGTTTTGAAAATTCAATATAATTTTACTTTTGTACGGACATTTGATTTCATATTTTTGTTACTTTTTAGTAAAATTGCTGGCATTGGAACATGCATTAAAAATAAAATGTTTCTATATTATGCCTCAGCTTTGCAAAATTATTATTAATTTTTTGAGTTTGGACTTGCTGGTGTTTAAAATTTCTAATTGTATTAAACATTTAATATTTCCCCATCACTTTGGATTTCTTATAATATTGGATATATTTTTCCTTGCTGGACTATTCTTTTGGATTGACTCCCCCTGTTTGGATTATTTCACTGCATTATCATCCTTAGGACTCGTCAGGAACAGGACATTTCACCTCAGGAGTACGGGTATGTATATAATTTTTTTTCCATATCATCAGGTTAATTGCTGGGAAAATAGAAACAAAATTAGAATTTACACCAAGTTATTAGACCCCAAGGAGCAGTCCAGCTAATATTCTCTTCCTATTGTAACATAGATGTTTGGGAATAGAAGTAACATTTACATTTTTCAACATTTATGCAAACATCTCATGACTCATTTCAAGTTTCCAAAAAAAAAAAAAATAGACCCCTGATTATGCTTGCAATTATATTGGCTGCTTCAATTTTAATTATAGAACATGTGGAGATATATGAGAACAATTTCTGCTAGCTTATTAGTGAATGCTATATTAATAGTTTCCCTCAAAATAAAGAAAAGCAAGTTAAAAATTGTCATAATTAGAGATGATAAGACATATTCTAAAAGATCTGGCGGATATTAGATTAAATGTGTTTCTTTACAAATATCCCTTTGTAATCAGTAGATTGAATTTCACTTGGAATTTCATATTGGGACAAAGATACTGTGTGGGTAATGTGTTCAAAATTATGGATGAACATTTTATAGATCACAAAAAAGGCATGAAAATATGCCAAAAGAGATATGGCATAAGGTAAGAAAAGGGAATGTAGCTAAAACTAATTTTCCATAGTCTTCCATTCATTTCTGTCCTCATACAAAGCATCCTTGCTTCCATCACATCCATCGCCTTTCGTTTCGTACCACCTTTAGAGATTGAACAAAATCTAGTAATCATGTACTGAAATGTCATTCAGAATAATTATCTGGTTAAGAGGTTTGTTTTCCCTCGAGGAAAAAAAAGATCAGTCTTATTACACAAACTCCCAACATAAATTTGAAACATACAGATTTTACTTTTTGATTAAATTTAAAAAGGCAACAATTGCATCCTCAGTAGAAAATTCCCAAATCCGCATACTCTTCTATGTTTCAAAGAGAGATCATACATTTCAGCCAGGGCTTGTAGTGAAAAAATACTTTAAATTTCCTTGTTCTGTAGTATTTGTATGTGCTCATAACAGTCACAAGAAAGAATTGAAACAAGGAAATAGAGTGTAAAGCAGAAAGCAGATTTTTTTAAATGACCAGGGGTTTTGATGGTGCAGTGGTTAAAATGCAGTATTGCAGGCTAACTCTGCCCACAATCTCAAATTCAATCCTGGTGTGATTTAAGATTGAGTCAGTTTTCCATCTTTCCAAGGTCAGTAAAACAAAGACCTAAATTGTTGGGGGCAATATGCTGACATTGTAAACCACCCAGAGAATGCTCTAAAGCTCTATGGAGTGGTACATACGTTTAAGTTCTGTTGCTATTGCTATTAAAATAATAATCGACATTAATGCCCCATGTCATTTTAATACATAACTCTCAAAATTATCTCAGAATAATAAAACTGTGCACATCTAATGAATCACTTTAGAATAAAAATCCAAATTAGTTTCCAAATTGGATATCTAAAGGAAAAGTTTGGACCAATGCATTGATTTCTTTGCTCTTAAATTCTACCCCCACTGTTCATCTCATCATGTATGTTACCAAATGTGTAAGACTATTTTTCAATCTCTTATCCATTCACTTTTAAAAATGTGTGCCCAAGCACAATTACTACTGTATTGTGTTTTCTATTCAGAAGCTGCTATTGCAATAGTTCCCCTCATATTATTTTCATCTGAAAATTATCAGGTCTATAAAGCAATTGCCGCTCTTGGAATGAAAGAATTAGGAGAACAGCTGAGAGTGCCTCATCACTCTCCTGGCTTAAGTTATAAGGTAAGGCAAGGCTAACTAAGTGAGATGAAACAATATTCACAGGATTTCAAATCCTGCTTTTTCAGGTCCATTTACAGAGGGAAATTGCCTAGTGTATGGATTGGGAGCACTTTCCCTTTCATACAGTTTTCTCATACAAATCAAAAACTGGATTTCAGTGCAATTAGAAGAAAGAAACTACATGAGGTTGGGTGTTTAAATATATGAGTGAGTGAGAGAGGAATTTCCAGTAATGAATTGGAGTAGGAAGAGTTGTACTCTCCTCTCATCATCCCATCACTCGGTTACATCAACGTTGCCTTGTCAAAAAATGCATACTTGCTTCAGCATTAGTTTGGGATTTTTATATAGTGGTTAAAAATTGATTAGCATTTTGGTTCTTTTGGTTTTCATTTAAATTCTATTCTGTTCTGTTTTAGCCTGATGTTTGGGATTCTCCCTTTAACATTTTGATTGCTTTGTAAAAACTAATTGTTTTTATAGTAGCATATAAAATTAGGCTCAGTCTCTCCCTGCCTAAATTAGAGACTAGAATATCTTTGAAACACTTTCCATGTATTTAATGTGTCTTTTAAAAATATATTTATGCAGATCTGTCTTTGATTTTGCATGTAGTCTATGTACTATTGCTTTCATTTTGTGGAACGGTGAATTCAGATTACCATACAATACACAAAGGATTTAACCACTGTTTATATTCCCAAGACTATAGGCCACATTCCACATAAGTGAAAAAGCAGTTTAGGACTAGAGCACAATCTATGGAGTCAACCCATTCCACTGATTAATTGTTTTCACTGTCAGGAAGTTTAACATTTAAGGCAGTCCTGAATTGCTAAGAAAATATGCAGTGCAAAAGTGATAATTGCATGTTGAGAATATGAAGCATTTTAATTAATTACTTGTCAAGTAATTTAAAAGAGCCACTAAAACTATTAACAAATTAGCATAAACCAGTTTGATAAATCCAAATCTATGTTTTGTGTTTAGGTTTTAAATGGGATTATATAACACTCAGTCCTCAAAATATCCCAATCACTTGCTTTTTTCCTTTTTTCCAGCCCATCTGCATAAGCTAGCCGCATTATTTATGTTTTTAAAGGTATTATTTCCTTTGTTCCTAAATTTCCTCAGCTTGGTGCTGGATGTCGATCATATCCTCAGGGATTTGGTAAATTCAACTTTATTCAATTTAGCTCCTTGCCAATAAGCATTTTTGCCTTAGCCAGTTGGTAAAAATCTGATGTTAACTTTAAAAACAACAACAACACCAAAAACAAAATAATACCTGCATCAGCTTAATTGTTCAGGCTCACAGTCTGTTAATAAGAGTAAAACAAAATGGTCAAACTTTCTCTTTTTTTCCCCATAGGTCTTCCGACCCCGCACTCCACCAGAAGCAATAGCTCTATGTAGCCGTCTGTTGGAATATACCCCAACTGCCCGCCTGACTCCACTGGAAGCATGTGCACATTCTTTCTTTGATGAATTACGGGACCCAAACATCAAATTACCAAGTGGTCGAGAGAAACCTGCACTCTTTAATTTCACTACTCAAGGTAATTTTGAAACATTATGCCAGAATATGGCACCCTATCAAGTGAAGTTAGGATGAAATGATGGATAAAGTGTTGGGCACTTAAAAAGAAAATACTCTTTCCATAGCATAAACTGGAGAGTTGGAATAGAAGGAAACATTTGCAAATTTTGTGTGTGTGTGTGTGTGTAAAACCAGTTTATTATTGATAGAGACAAATGAGGTAAAACGTAATTGAATCCATAATCTAAGTGATCTCTATCACATTTCCTAGTTGATTATTAATAAATGAACTATTAATAAATGAATGTAGATGAGGTTATAGTCCACAGTGCAATAATTACATGAAGAAGTATGTTAGAGCAATGAATAGTTAAATTTTTAATGAAGATTATTTTTGAAATATAAAATAGGAAGCATATACACACACAATGAGATTAAATATATTTTCAAATAGTGCTAAATATTGTTAAATAGAATCATTATTTAGTTTCATATTTTGGGGGATCATGTCTGTAGCCCAAACTTGTCGAAGAGACAAAATAACCAACCAGTTCCTTTGTTTCTGTCATAGGAAACATTTTTTAAAATGGTGTCTTCTCAGTACTATAAGGGAGGCCAGCCCTTTTCAGATTATTTTTCCTGCCCACTTTTAGTAGTAAAAATTATATTTCTCTTTCTAAAACCAGTACTTTTTAATTAGAAATGTTTTGATATAGTAATGTAGGAAGATCATTTTAAAAAATTCCTTTATAGCTGGGAATGTTGCCTGTAAATATACATTTGATCTTAACCAAAAGGCCAAGAAGCCTCTGACCAGGTATGTGTAGGACTTTACTATTATTATGCAGTTCTGTTTGGTTATTTGTACAAAAAGTGAATGTAATTCTTCACTCCTTTTCAGTTTAATTGTATAGCTTATATGCTATATTAAAGGTGGAAAAAAGTCTGAAATGATTTGTCTTGGTCTGATTTTTTTTTACCTCTCAAAACCTGGCATTTTAACAGAGGTATGTAGACTTTTTATACCCACTGTAGATGGCACATCATCTTGAAACGCCATCTAGCTGGCTAGATTAGTAAAACTGAAAAAAAAAACCAACCCATCCTGGAATAAGGCAGTGGCAAACCATTTCTGGAAACTCCTTGGGAATTGTGTAAATGCAGTTATGCAGGATAGAGAAAATTAATCTTGTCACTGTTATGTCAGAGCCACATAGCCGATCTTGACTGATCTTTAAAAAGTTTAAGAAGGATTAAAACTGGGAATCTATGAGCCAATGCCAGGGCTGAAAGCAAATAAAAAAGATGTGCAAGAAGAAGATAATGGCAAAACACTTTTGTATTGTTACCAAGAGACAACATGAACCTATCCATCTAGTCATCAGGAGCTAACTGCTCTTTTTCGTAACTTCACTAACATATTTGTAACAATAACTACGCAAGGGTAAACCAATATAATTTGAACTTCTTTACTTTTATGTTGTTGCCAATCATTTTTTCTTACTATTTTAAATAATATTTCTACCTATCACATTCTTTTTCTCCCCTTGAATTCAACTATCTCTGAATCTTGGAAACTGCCTGGATAAATTGCTACAGTTTTCTTGGCAAGATTTTTTCAGAAGTGGTTTGCAATTACCTCTTTTCTAGGGTTGAAAATGCTGGCCCACCGTCACCTAGTTGGCTTTGGGCCTATGGTGGACTAAAACTCAAAGTCTCCCAGTTTCTAGCCTGATGCCTTAACCACTATACCAAATTGGCTCTCGTGACATTTTTAGTCTCTTGCTTATGATGGACTGTTTTAGGTTTTTTTTTTTAAAAAAAGGAATGTGGCACATAATCTAGTTTTGATAGAAAAAGGTGAAGTATTTTTTAAGTGTTAGAAACAATATTGGCATTCTTCTGTCCTTCCCATATGCATCACAGCAGTATGCTTGGCAGCACGGGTGGGATTTAATCTTTTTCGTCTATTCTTCCATGGCAGTAATGGTTATCACAGAACTCTTCATAGAGCTTCCTTACATTCCTGGATTCATCAGGAGGTCTGCTAAATGAGATGATTGAATTGTGCTTTGTTATACATGATCTTTCTTCAACTTCCTTCTAGAATTGTCAAGTAATCCATCTCTGGCTTCAATCCTCATACCTGCTCATGCTCGAAATCAAGCCGCTGTTTCAACTCCTACCAATACTCCAGCAGCCTCAGGTGAGATCATATTTATGTCTACCATATTTTTTCTTGGTGCACAGTTCTTTCACCCACAGTCTTCAATGACACAAATGCTGACCATCCCAGTATTGCTACCACTATTAAATCTTGAATCAATACATTTTATAGGTTTATCATAAATCTCTAATATAAAGGTTTAGAAAATTACATGCAGATTTAGCGTTGTTTGTCCAGCATCATAGATGAGGACCTCAGCACCATTAGTTACATTAAAACTAAGTGTGATGTGTCCAAAGATGACTGGTCAGCCCAATTTGGGCATGGAATGTCCTGCCACATGTTGGGCAAATAGGTGGACACTGGAATTGTTGCACTGATAGAGCTAGACTTGCACAGCTAGCAAGATGTAAGTCAACCAGCTTAGTTACTAAGTCTTCAGCCAGTGCTGAAGCCACGCTGGGGTTCTTCAATCTAACTAGATTAATTCTTTTCATAGCCTTGCTTCCTTTTGGTCATCTTTTGAGTCTGATGTGGAGCTTCATTTTAGAGACAGTTAGCCTGCAACCTGTCCAACAGTCAGCACCGCACATATGCCCTTCATTATTCTGACATCCTGCCTTACTTTTCTCCTGACAATGACATAATCAATAAAATACCAAGCTTAGAGCAGAGGTGCATCCAAGAGGTCTTATTAAGGTAGGCAAACAGAAAAGTGTTACTGGTGATGAGGTTGTGTGCTGAACAGTTCTAGCTAGGAGTAGGACTGCTGTTAGTCTTTTTCACTCCATATCTCCAACGACTCCCCGTCAGGCTGCAGAAACGCACCTATGATTGCATTAAAGTTGCTAAGCAAACTGAGAGTTGGGCATCTAATTCTTCATAGAACCTTTTGTCTCTTGGGGTTAGTCATTGTGGGAGACACAAGCACTGATCAGGGTAGCTAGTGGTAACTGCAGTGTTTCCAAAAAAAAAAAATGACTTCTATCAGCCACTTCCAACCCAACTCCAGCATCACAACACTCATCACTGCCATGACTGCAGAAAAAATGTATCCAACTTTAAATCCAGCCAGCTGACCTTTGTTGAGAAGAAGAGTCTCACTCAGGGCTGAAGCATATCTTGCAAGCTCTCTGGCAACTAAAGCTGCTCTCCTAGTGTTTCTCAAAAGCATGAACATGTTCAGGTGACAAGGGTGAGAGGTATCTATGTTCAACTGCCAAGATGGGATTCCCACTAGTTGTTGTGAACTGACCAGAGTATAGTGAAGCAGGGAAAGTTTGGGGGCACCTGCTCTAGTTCTATCTTCATACTATGGAGGTGAGCAGTGAGTTCCTAAAGAAGTCTGCTAACTCACCTAGGCAGATACTGGTTTGATACTGGGTTAGAACAATTAGTGGATATACAAGCCTCTCATATAAAAGCAAAACATGATGTTTAGATTTGACAAAGATAGACTCTATCTCACAAGTGTTTTTAAAGTGTTCATTGTATACCCAGTGGTGGTCAAATTTAATATTTCCAATTGTTAACAATTCTTAGTTGCCATTGTTACCAAGACGTCATTACCCATCTCTTGGGTGATCATTCTTCAGAAACCTCTATAAAGGTGGCAAAACTCTTTATCAATAGCTATAGTTGTTACTCACTGTTTGGTTTCTTCCTCGTGTTATTAATTGATAGCTGATCTTCTAGAATGTTCTCATAATTTTATATTTTCCTTTTAGAATTATATGTTTTTGTGTGATTAGTCTTGGACTGTTAATTATTATAAAATATTTATGAAAAAGTGAAAATAAGTAGGCAACAGTAAGCAATTGTAAACACGCTTTGTGTCCAAATGTCCATCAAGAGCTCACACCGGCCCAATGTCTGATATTTTTCAACATAGACCACCCTGTCCTTGAACGGCTGGGTGGACTGGACATTAACATTTGAACTACAATAAGTCCATGTATTTGCCATACTCATAATAACAATAACAACAACAATAATAACAACAATAATAATATTAATTTAGGAGGGAGAAATGGCTGTTATCTGCACCTTTCTTCTAAAAGTGCTTTAGCAGCAGAAAAAGCAGATTCTCTTTTTGAGAAGCAGACATGACTGATTCAGAGGGTATGTCAATCTGTTTTATGATTCCTTGGCACATAATTTGAAGATGTGCTAAAATCTTTTATAATATCAGCATCTTGGGGATGAAACATGTTTGTAGGAAGATGGCTATTTCAGTTGAGCCTACTATATTAATTAAGTAAATGACCTTATTCTTTCAATTATCCTTTTAATTGTCACATCTCTATCTCATTGCTAAGAATATGAGAAGAACTAAATCTTACATTGGTCTTGTACACTCAAGCACTTCTTGAAATATTTTATATCCAGGTTACTGCTTAGCTTCTTTTATTACAGTTTACGTTTATATTGCTTCAGTCAATAAAATTTCCAACAGAATTATTGCATGCTGTTACAAAAGTCTCAAAAGAGTTGAATATTGAAGTCAGAAAAGACTCAACGGCTGTTATTGCTAGAAGTACAATCGAATTATAGAAGAGAGGGGCCTTTTGGAGATCCTAAATTATGCTGAGCAAAAGAAACTATTTTGTTGAGGAGCACCACAGTCACACTGAGGGGTAGAGACAAGACCCCAGTCCTGAAAGACACCATGTTGGGTGCGGATCCTGTTCAGAGTTGCCCATTGCTTGGTGAGGAAGGTCAAAACCTGGCACCTTTTGTAGGATCATCTATGTAACTGCCTGTATCTGAGCGTTCAGCAGCCCATTTGGCTTTCCACTGTGAGTTGATGTCAAAGTTGTTAGACAGCTTTTGAACAAGTGCCAGAGAGGGCTTCCTGGATTTAAGCCTGCCAATTGATAGATGAAGATCAGTGTGAAGAAGTGAGTTTCTCATAATTTTATTGTACTCCTTCACTAAGGCTTCCTGCCTTCGTAGAGCTGGTGGTGCAATGTGGCTCAAGACAGGGAGCCAGCAAGTAGGAGTAGATTTTATGCAACTGCTTATGATCCTCATTGTATCATTTAGTCTAGCATCGATCTTGCTAGTGTGGCAGCTATTAAGCCAAACAGGGGCACAGTATTCAGCTGTGGAGTAGTAGACCAACCCTAGTGCTGATATTCTGAGAGTAGAGGCTGAGGCTCCCCATCTTGATCCTCTTAGTTTCTGGAGTAAGTTGTTCCTGGTATTGATTTTACCGGACATGTTCTCTAGGTGTTTCTTAAAGACAGAGTCCGATCCAAAGTTACTCTGAGGTATTTGGGTTGAGGATCATAAGGGAATAGGTAAGCTTTCAGGTAAGCTTTCGGGGTGGCGTTGGCAAGTTTGTTGTTGAGATGGAAACAGGTGGTCACCGTTTTGCTAACACTGGGTATGAGTCTCCAGTCAGCAAAGAATTTTCCCAGGGACTTCAGGTCCTCAGAGAGGAAGCAGTCCAATATTTCCAAGTTTTTATCCTGCGCTGCTAGGGCCAGGTCATCTGCATATCCAAATTTATGTCCCCTTGTAGCTGGCATATCTGAGATATAAAGATTGAACAGTGTGGGTGCCGGTACAGAACCTTGTGGAAGGCCGTTGTTGACTCTTCTTAACTTGTTAACATTAAAATAATTATTTTATGAAATTACTTTTTAGAAACAGTTAAGTCCTTTTTTATTTTTTCTGGAATCAATAATTGATCGATTGACTGATATGTGATATCAAGTCAATGTCAACTCGTGGTGATCACGTAGACAGACCTTCTCCAGAATATTCTACCCCAGCCTGGCCTTTCAGTCTTCCAGTGGTTCTTTCAGGCCTCTCAAAATCAGTATGAACTTCTTGGTTCTTCACATGTAGGAGATCAAGCATGATTTTATCAGCATGTGAAATTGTGCAATGAACAAACGTTCCCATTCTATGGTGTATGTGTGTGTGTGTGTAAGTGTGTGCATGCACAAAATTTCAGTATACGCCTTCCTGAAGATATTTAAAATATCAATTTGAGGTTGAAACTTCCTTCTGAGTTCAGAGATCTTTTGGAAAACTCATAATTTATCCAAGTCCGTTTCCATCTACAGGGTTTTTAGAAATGTCATTGTAATACTTCTTGTCACTTCTAACCTCTCTTGAAACTCTCTTTTTAATTTTTTTCTTGAAACCATCCTTTTTATTTTTTCCTTTTTGTCTGTTTCTAGCAATATTTATTGTTTCTTTTTTACAGATTAGTAGGTCGAGGAAATGCTATGGACATAGTTTACTTAAATTTCAGTAAGACATTTGACAAAGTAGACCACAATCTACTTGTCAGGCTACAGAATTTTTCCCATTCACTCAACTAGAACGAACTTCTGAACGTATCAAAAGGTATCAAAAAGGAATCCTTTATTGAGATGAGACAATTCCTGTAGGAGTTCAAAGCAGCGTCTGAGGTCTCTCAGGCATACAGGGATACATAAGGGAGTTTAGAACCCCTCCCCTTATCCCGATGTGTATTTAGTGAAACAAAAGCCAGTATGTTAATTCCTCCCCACCCCTCTTGTTAGAACGAACTATTCAAGAGATTCCCAAAGTACAATCTCACTGTGGAATTTTTATGACCTTCTCATCTCCTGGTTTTGCCTCTCAGAGGTGATAGTTCTGGCCATCTGGCTTTTCTCCCTCCATCGTATCATGTGTGAGTTATATAAATTCAATATAAGATTAAATATATTCAGGTTACATCAAGAAAGGATTTCTTTATCAGCCTCCCCCCCGCTTTTCTTCTTCCACTGAAGAAATGACAGATACACGGATCTGACATCCTGCCTTCCTTAAAAAACAGATAGGTCTACCTGGAAAAAACCAAAAATCATGCATTACATTTGCAATTCAGGATGGTTTATCAGGGTATTTTTGGTGGAACTTACGGAGTAATGTGGGTGCTTTTACGTGTTGTTTGGCTACCCACTCATTTTCTGAAGAAGGAAGGTGTTTCCAAGCTACTAAATATTGTGTGGATCCATGGTGAGTGCATGAATCAAGGATGTCTTTAATTTCAAAATGTTTTTCCCCATGTACCATGATGGGGGTTGGAGGTGTGGGAAGGGGGGGGGGGTCTGAGGTTTGAAGTGATCTCTGGTTTGATCAAGCTACAGTGAAATACTGGATGAATCTGCCTAAGTGTTTTTGGAAGTTGAAGCTGTACAGTCACAGGGTTAATAATTCTGGAGATGGGGAAAGGGCCAATGAATTTTGGTCCTAATTTCTTAGAGGGTTGTAATGATTTTAAGAATTTTGTGGACAAGTATACACGGTCCCCAATCTTGAAAGGTTTAGGTTCGCAACGTTTTTTGTCTGCATGAGTTTTGTAAACTGCTCTAGTTTCCTGTAAAGATAATCTTACCACTGGCCACATGGCTTGTAAGTTATCCATCTACTCCTTAAGGGAGGGGATTTCAGGATCTTTAGTGGATAGTTTCGGCATGGGGTTGAATTCTTGGCCTGTGGCTACCTGGAATGGGGTGAACCCCGTGCTACTATGGACTGAATTATTGTATGCTACCTCTGCAAACGGAAAAAGGTCAGTCCAATTATCCTGTTGGTGACTAATAAAACATCTTAAATATTGTTCTAATACGCTGTTCACCCTCTCCGTTGATCCGTCCGTTTGGGGGTGATTTCCTGACGACAACCCCTGGGTGGAGCCTAATAGGTTTAAAAATGCCCGCCAAAATGTGGATGTGAACTGAACACCCCTATCTGAGATAATCCTTTGGGGAGCTCCATGAAGGCGATAGATGTGTATTAGAAACATCTTTGCCAATGCCTTGGCAGTTGGGATCTTTTGGCATGGAATAAAGTGAACCTGTTTGGAAAAAAGATCAGTTACAACCCAAATAACAGTATTTCCAGCACTTTCAGGAAGCTCCACTATAAAGTCCATAGAGATCTCTTTCCAGGGAGCAGAAGGGTCTGCTACTGTCTGTAAAAGTCCAGGAGATTTTCCTTGTCTTCTCTTTGCAGCAGCACAGGTGGGGCAGCTGACAACATAGTTTTCAATGTCCTTTTTGAGAGACGGCCACCAAAATTGTCTTTTGATGAGGTGCAGAGTTTCTACAAACCCAAAGTGTCCCGCTATTTTGGAGTCATGGCAATGTTTCATGAGGTCCATTCTCTGGCTTGCAGGGACATAAAGTTTGTTTTCTACCCAGGCCAGTCCATCTTTGATTAAACAAGTGTTTTTGTTAGCCTGGAGCCAGTCATCCTTAAGTAGTGCCTCCTTAAATATTGACGTTGTTGTGTCTTCAGTCAGTGATGATTTTCTTTTCTCTTGTGCCCGGGTGATTACTTTGGCTGCTAGTTGGGTCGGTTGGATCATCGGTTTTATAACCTCAATCTTTTTGCGGTTGTATTGGGGTTTTCTGGACAGTGCATCTGCTAAGAAGTTCTTCCTCCCAGGAAAATATTTGAGAGTGAAATTAAACCGTTCAAAATATTGAGCCCACCTTGCTTGTTTTTTGGAGAGTTTCTGTGGATTTCTCAGGGCTTCCAGGTTTTTGTGATCAGTCCATACTTCAAAGGGGATTTGGTTTCCTTCCAGGAAATGTGAGCATTGCCCACCGTACAGCATATGCCTCTTTCTCCCATCTTTGCTCGGTTTCTGTCAGTTTCTTGGATGTATAAGCGCATGGTTGTAATCATCCATTTCCATTCTTTTGGAGGAGGACTGCTCCAACTGCATCATCACTAGCGTCTGCTTGGATGACAAAAGGTTGTTCGGGAACTGGGTGCTTAAGGACCGGTTCTGCTGAGAATAGACGTTTGAGTTTTTTGAATGCCACTTGGCATTCCATTGTTCAGATAAGGGGCTGCCTTGGTTTGGGTTTCTCCTCCCTCTTCGTTTTTAGCAAGTTTGTGATAGGGAGGGCGATGTTTGCAAAAGTTGGAATGAACTGGCCAGATCACAAATTCCTTGGTGTATTCAGCTACCAGGCGACGGCCTTGCTTTATAACTCTGATGCGGTCTCGGGCTTTTCTATCGGCGAGAGGGTCTTCAAAGCGGTGGCGTAGGGCCATCATGAAGCGGTCGAGGCTCCTTAATTCTGGGGCGTTGACGTTGTGGAGCATCACCATCCATCTGGCTGCTGCCCCTTTAAGGGCCAGGGTGACGACTCGTACTCGGGACCCCTGGGTTGGGAAATTCTGCCCGTATTCTTGCATGTAGGTGAGGACTTGTGCCAGGAAAAATCCCAGTTTCTGGGGGTCCCCATTGAATTTTACTCCCAGGGTGGGATCTTCCTCTGCAGTTGGATGTCTCTGGGTTGGCCAGGGTTAATCCCCTGTACTGGGGCGTTTAGGGGTTGGGTACCTGGTATTGCTGCTAGTTCTTCAGCTTGTCCCGCTGCCCGATCATTCTCAACTGAATCCGGGGTGGTGGCTCGGGTTCTCTCATTTTCTGATTCCCTTGCTCTCCTGCGTTGGCGTCCTGGTGCATCCCTCACCTCGAGGTTCTCACGAGGCGATTTATGTACCGTCTCAATCGGTTGTCGGCTGGTGGCTCCTCGTTCCCTTCTTCCTGATCCAATAGGGCCTCCAGCTCCAATTTCCACCCGGGTTTACGATTACCCCAGGTGAGGGTTACTCCCCTGGTTCTTCCATCCCAGCACTCTCTTTCCTACACCTATAGACCACCGGGGCTTTGTGGAGGTCTCGTAGGCAGTTTCGCTATCTTCGATGGGGTGCACGAGTCAGTATCTGGTTGGGTAACTGTTGACGTTTCTGCCCAGCATTTGGCTTCCCCTTGGTCCTTGCTGTACTCAGACATTTTCCTTTTTTTAAACAGGGTCCACTCAGTAGAGTGAAGGTTTTTGTTTTTTTAAAAAAAAATTTCCTCTCCGGGCTGACCTATTACGAGACACTGCTTTATGTCAAGCTACAGAACTTTACCCATTCAATCAACTAGAATGAACTTCTGAAAACGTATCAAAAGGAAGAGATGAGACAATTCATGTAGGGGTCAAAAGCAGAGTCTAAGATCTCTCAGGTATGCAGAGATAGATAAGGGAGTTTAAATCCCTTTCACTTATCCTGATGTGTATTTAGTAAAACAAAGAGCCAACATGTTAATTCCCCCCCACCCCCTTTTTAGAACGATCTTTTACAGAGTTTCCCAGGACACATCTCATGTGGAATTTTTATGGTCTCTTCATCTCCTGGCTGTCTCTCAGAGGTGATAGGTTCCGGCCATCTGGGTTTCATCTCTCCATTGTATCATGTGTAGGTTATACAAATTCGATATAAGATTAAATATATTCAGGTTACATCAAGAAGGATATCTTTATCAGTCTCCCCCCCCCCTTTTTTTTTCTTCCATTGAAGAAATGACAGATACACGGATCTGACACCCTGAAACCTTATTTGATTATTCCCAAGATAATGCAGTCAGTCTGGCAATATTCTTATAAACAGGCATGCAACAAATAAAGAAATAACTCTGATCAGCTCACAGTGTCCTGGTTCCTTGTGCCTGAGAGCATTCTACAAACCACAGGCAAGTTATCCTGCTTGCAGGTTCTGTTGATTTCAAATTGAACTTTAACATTAAACTTATCATCCCCTTCCTCCTCAATGCTTGGAACAAAAATCTGGATAACCATTATATTGTCCACTAAATTGATATTACTTGCTCAATTACTTTTTCTAAAGTTCCAATCCATTTCAGTTCACTGATACATAAGGTGTTCTTGCGTAGTCAATTTTATCATTCACCCTGAATTAAGCTTTTCTATGTTCCTGCTTATGTTCCATGTCCCCATTATATTTTTTCTTTGCAACTTTGTAATGGCATCATCTGCAACTAAACATCTCAAAGGCTTTAATCTAGTTACATCCTAAGCTCTAGTTACATCATAAGCCCAAACTTATCCCTTAGAAAAGAAAAGCCTTCAATTCCATTTGTTTAAAACAAAGGGTTCTTTTATTAAGGATGTTGGTTGGAGTAAAGTCAAGCCAGCTCTGAAATCTACCACTCTTACAAGATAAAAAAAAAGGGTATAGGTTTGCCCCCCCCCCCCCAATGATCACTTGGTTTCCATCCAACCGGAGCTCCCCAAGATGTTTTGAGAACTCTTGAGATGTTTGGGGGTAGTCCGCATATTTCTCAGGGCGCCTGGCCATGAGATGCTGGTACAAACAGGATGTGGCTGCTCTGGTCCTTATCAATTGTCATCCCCCCCCTCCCAATTTCCTATCAGAAAGCTTTATTTCCCTTTCATCCTTTCCCCATCTTCTTCCCCCTTTCATCCTTCCCCCTCCCCCACTTCTGTTGATGGCAAGATGCCTGTGAGGCACCAAGCCAAACCAGAGAGAGCTAACATTCTGCTCTCCCCTTGACAGAGACATGAATCCTGCGAAAGAAAAATGAGAGGGGAGGGAGAGATACAAAAAAATTTCTCAATTAATAAAACAGTTCAATGCGGCTTCTCTGGGTGTCGGTCATGGATCTTTTTAAGCAATTTGGGGGCTTTAATATGTTGGGAGTTGACCCATTCAGTTTTTCCAGACTACCAAATACTGGATTTTCCACAATGCATATGAGAGTTCAAAGTGCCTTTGACTTCAAAGTGCTGCTCTCCCTCTATCATAATGGGATTGGGAGGTGGTTGCAATTTGGGATCAAGGAAGATGTGATTTCTGATTTCAGTAGGCTATAGTGAAATACCGGGCTGTACACATCTGAGTGTTTTTAGCAGCTCAAATTTTACAGTTAACAATACTGTTGATGGGGAAAGTTCCAATGTATTTCAGCCCCAATTTTTTTGATGGTTGTTTAGATTTCAAGAATTTGGTAGAGAGATAGACCTTGTCTACCACAGAGTCTTTTGGCTTGATGTGCTTTTTATCAGCCTGTTTTTTGTATGCTTCCCTAGCTTTATCCAAAGCTTTTCTCACCACTCGCCAGATGTTCTATAACTGGGCAACCCAATCTTTCAGTGATGCAGTTAATGGGACGGCCTGAGATAACTCAGGGATAGCTAAAAAGTCTTGTCCTGTGGCCACTTGAAATGGAGTGAACCTAGTGCCACTGTAGACTGAGTTATTGTAGGCGACCTCCACATAAGGGAGGAGGCCCTTCCAGTTGTCCTGTTGGTAATTAATACAGCATCTGAGGAACTGCTTCAGGATGCCATTGATCTGTTCACACATCCCGTTAGTGGCTGGATGATGCAAGGCGCTGAGCCCTTGAGTGGTCCCCAATAGGTGTGGAACTCCTGCCAAAACCGCAGGAGTGAATTGCACTCTGTGATCTGGGATTATTCTTTCTGGAGCACCATGCAATTGGTTAGATCTGCATGAATAGTTTAGCCAAAGTGCGTGCTGAGGGGATTTTTTGATAGGATATAAAGTGCACTTGTCTGGAGAACAGATCAGTTATCAGCTAGAACATTGCATTCCCCAAGCTTTCAGGCAGTTCTACAATAAACTCCATTGATATCTCTTTCCATGAGGCTTTGGGCTCTGCTGCTGGCCGGAGAAGCTCAGGTATTTTCCCATGTCACCTCTTGACAGAGGCACAAATGGGGCAGTTAGCCACATAGCTCACTATGTCCTTTTTCAGTGACAGCCACCAAAATTGCTGCTTGATTAGGTGCAGGGTTTTTACAAAGCTAAAGTGCCCCACCACTTTTAAATCATGGCTCTTTTATAGAACCATTAATCATTGGCTTTGTGGGACATTTAGTTTAGCTCCCATCCAAGCTAGATCATCTTGCATTGTACATTCTCCCTTGTGCAATTGGAACCACTCGTCTTCCTCCAACGCTGACTTTCGGGTACCCTTTAAATCAGGGGTGTCAAACTTGATTTCATTGAAGGCCGCCTCAGGGTTATGTTTTGACCTCGGGGAGGGGAGGGGGGCATGGCCAGGGTGGGCGTGGCCAGCTTGACATCACTGGTGGTGGCCTATGTGGGGCTGGGGGATCCTTTGTCTCCAGCAGAGGAAGGCAAGACCAGGGAGAGCATCAAATCCTTGTCCTCCAGAGGAGCCTTGCCATGTGCTGGTAGCCAATTGCTAAGGCAGGACTTCCCTCCCTCCCTCCCCCCTTTCCTCTTCATTCTCCTTTCTTCTTCCCCTTTCCTTCTTTTTCCTTCCTTGCTCTCTTCCCATCTTCCCTTCTTTTTCATTGTCTTTCCCTTTCTCCTTTCCTGTCCCTTCTTGAATGCTCAAATGCAAAAGGGGAAACATTTCTCTTTTCGCTTTGTTTTGCTTTTAGTTTGTTTTGATAAACCTCTGCTAGTGAAAACTAAGCCCGGGAGGCCGCACATTTTTGCTGGCAGAGGCACTGTGGACTGGTCCTTCGCTATTTCCACGGCTGCCCCACAGATCAGAATTAAGCACGCCACGGGCCAGACTGCCCATCTTTACTCCATCCCATTTAGCTTTTTAGAAGTGCAGGCGCAGGGCTGCAGGACCCCTTGCTTGTTTTCCTTTAAAAGCACTGCACCCATTGCCATCAGCCTGAATGTGATGACCCGGGGCAAGATACAGAGGCCACATAGCCAGCTAATAGTTCAAACTCCCCTTTATTGCTCCAACTTTCCCAAATGTTGCCACATTTATGGCAAGTCCCGGAGCAAAGCACTCACACCCACCTTCAGCAGCCTCTGACTGCAAGTAGTCCAGAAAAATGTTGTTAGTACAACAGCTTCAGGGCAAGAAGTCTAGTGAGGCAAAGAAACAAAGCAGCAAGAAGGTAAGAAGTCCACACAAAATGGCCGCTCCCCACAGTGTCTCCTTAAGTCTCAGTCTTCAGGTATGCCTTGTGAAGGGTGAGGCACTCTCCTCCAAAGTTATCAAATCAGCCTGCACTGCTCCTGCCTTTTCTCCACTCTCTGTGCTTGGGATCAGGAATGGATGGTCCTTGCTCATCGCCTGAGCTCTCTCGCTCAACCTCACTGTCTACCTTCTCTTCCTCCCTCTCTCAGTCGTCCTGTCCTCGTTCTTCCCTGCTGGCAAGCCATCCCTGACCCAAAGGACCCAGGGCTGCCTCATCCTTCTCCTCCCTGTGTTCCCCCTCGACCTCGTTGGCCCCAGCTCCAGCTTGTCTTCCTCTGCAGGCTCAGGCTCCAATGGGGCCATGAACTGAATGACAAAGGGGCCATTGGGATCTGCAGACAAGCACCTAAGCTTTTAGAATGCAGCCTGGCATCCCATAGTACATTTAATTAGCTGAGTGGGTTTGGGTTTTCCCTTCCTATTTGTCTAGCAAGTTGGTATTGTCAGCCAGTACAACATTACATTTTACAGGTGTTCATGCAGCACTTTGTTTATTAGTTGCATAAACACAGCAGGGGCCCTTTGCTGTCCAAAATGGAGGACCCGGAACTGGAAGCTTCCTAAGGAGAATTGAAATAAGTTTTCCATTCATCCCCTGCTTTGATCCTCACTTGGTAGTACACCTCCCCTAAATCCGACTTGGTGAAGATCTTTCCCTTCGCCATATGAGTTATCATGTTTTTTATGAGGGGGAGTGGATAAATGTTTTCCACACACACCACGTTGAGTCCATGATAGTCCACACATAGACAAAGAGATCCATCCTTCATTTCCCTAAAAAGTACTGAGGCAGCCATCCTCGGTCTGGCCGGTTGGGTGAATCCACACTTCAGGTTCTTGTCTCATGGAATACAGTTTAGGTTTGGATAGTTTGACCCTCAGTAGGATTACAATGGAACAGTCAGTTGGCTGATGGGGGGGTAAGAGTGCGTCTGATTCCTTCTCACTGAATGCATCTCAGTACTCTTTGGGGATCTGAGGGTCATTCTGGGGCTGATCATTCTGGGGCTGATCAGCTACTTCCACCTCCCTTTTCAGTTTCTCCTACTGCAGCTTTGGGATAGATTTTTGATTACCTTTTTCCTCTCCCCTTCACAGCTGGCTTGCCAGATCTTTGGCAGACCCTCCTCCAGTTCACAAATGGTTTCCATTTCTGAAGAGAAGCCAATCCTAACACAAGGGCCTTTCCATTCCAGGGCTACGATGAAACTCAGGGTCTCTGTGTATGCATCCATCCTCAAGGATTAAACCTCCAGTTCAATGAGGATGGTCACTGGGTTGACTGGGTGACTTACCAAGGGATCATCTTGTAGTCCGACTCGCTTTCCACTGGGCTGCTGATCAGGTCAGTTGGAGTACTCCCACCTTCATTGGGTGATGGGGTGAACTCTGTGACTTCTACTCCCTTTAGGGCAGTTTCAAGTGTTTGCTGTTGTGGTTTTGCTGGTTTTTGGGCAGGACCCCAAGTTGCCTTCTGGATTAGGTGTGCAGTTTGGCAGTCAACAGCTCAGTGCCTCTCATTCACATACTTGAAGCAGCCAGAGAACCCTCCTTCCCATTCCTGAAGCAGCCAGTGAAGCCATGGCATGGGCACTAGTTTTGAGGCCTCTTTCTTTTTAGGTGGGGATCATCCACACCTCGGCCGGTATTTGGATCGAGCCAGGTTGATTTCCACTTCCTCTGCTAGCACAAACAAGCCATTGGTGGTGGTAGGGGGAAACGCTCTAGAACCCGCATTTCTTGAAAACATCTGATCAGGATGTCTTCTGGCCAGTTGGGTCAAAGTTTCTCAGGGCCAGGTCATGAAACCTCTGGGTGTACTCCCCCCCCGCACCCTTAGCTGATGTGCTTGCGGACCCCAGCTTGGGGCTAACTTACTCCCAGGGATAGTGTCTTATCCTCAATCTTTGGGCTACTGAGCTACGCTGGGCCCCACCCCCAGAACGTGCTCCAGGCGGTGCCCCTCGTGTTGCTCATCAGGGCTTGGCCTTGAGTTCAAGCCCCACAGCGTGCACTTGATTTTCCTCATTCAGTTCCTCCAGCTCCACTCGGGTCTCTTGCCACCAGCTGCCATGGTTCCCACAGGTGAATGTCATTCCTGTGGGTTTCTCTTCCCATTCTTCCTTTTTCCCGACCCCAAGGGACCTTTGGGGTCTTGATGGTTTGTCGTCTCCCAGCCATCCAGATAGATCCAGCCCTCCAGGAAAGGATTTTGAGGATGCTTCCCCCCAGGCTTGATCTTTTCCTGGTTGCTCCCTTGAGCCGATATCGTTTGCACGGTCCCCATGGTGGAGATGGTTTCCTCTCTAGCTTGACAATCTGCATATTTCCCAGGGCGCCTGGCCATGGGATGCTGGTACAAACAGGATCTGGCTGCTCTGGTCCTTATCAACTGTCATTTCTCCCTCCCAATTTCCTATCACAAAGCTTTATTTCCCTTTCATCCTTTCCCCATCTCTTCCCCCTTTCATCCTCCCCTCCCCTTCTTCCTTTCATCCTCCCCCTCCCTTTCTTCTTTTAATGGCAGGATGCCTGTGAGGTACCAAGCCAAACCAGTCTGAGGAGCTGTCAGCTTTGCTAGGTAGACTGGACAGGAAACATAGCTAGATGAGCTAATTGTAGTTTATGGTTCTTTTATGTGAAAGAACAGATAGTTCTCCCACTGTCTCCTTTATAGCCTGTGAAGCTAGGAGTCTCTTTTCAGACCCATTATGCATCTGTTGGCTATGCCCTCTCTCATCTGACCATTCATTATGCAGCACTTCTTTATTCTGTCTCTGAGATTCTTTTCATATATCTTTACAGGAGCCTGTCAAGATGCACTGTATCACCATCAGATTTTCTGGTGTATTAATATGGTTTTCATAATACGATACAGGAGTGACTTTCTTCGATGCAATATGAAGGATGCCTTTGCCATTGATACTCAAATGATATTCCTGTACAGCATTTTTCTGTATTCCTAAAAGGTCCTGTTTGCTTTAACTGAGCAACTGGAATGGGACATACATACACTGCCCTGCCACTGGAGGAAAGCATAGTAGGACTTGGGAGATACAAAGAACGGATTTTATAATTGGCTCCTAAAATTCCACTAAACCAAGCGAACATTTATTTGATCAGTTTTTAATGAGTAGTGAAACCTAGTCAAGAAAAGAAAATCATTCGTGAGACTTGGAACGGGAGGAAAAATAATAGAGGGTCCTACATAGTCACATTGTGTTAACAGAGTGTAAAGGCAATTTATCCTAAGTGAATTAGCCTAAAAGGCAAAGGACTACTGAGAAAACTATATGGGCATGTTCATGAAGTCACTAGGAGTTGAGTTTCAATCAACTTCCAATGTCAGCCTGTTGAGTGAGAACAAACAGGAAACACAACCAGATGAACTAATTCTACTTTATTTTAAGGTTACATTAAGAGAATCTGGCAAGTCTGAAAGTTCATCTCTCCATCTTCTTAAAAACCAAAGGAACCAGGGAGAGTCTCTTCTGAGCCAATTGTCCACTTACAATCCCATTGCAGGCTAAATTGCCTTTTATCTGATCATTCCTTTGTTGGTGTCTCATTGCCCTGTGTACCAAGGTCATTCCCACATACCATTATACACATGAGTTAAATAATTTGCAAATCTCTGGAAGTGTTTATGCTTTTGCCACCACTAATAACTATTGATATACACTCAATATGTTCTCTTTGAAAGCTATTTTATCTGTGACTATCAACCCTGTGACAAGAAGTCCAGTATATCATGTTTCACATAAAAAGTGCTTGTAAGAAGTTCATATACTTGGCTACTATACCATTTAGAACTGTGAAGTCCAAAAGCAACTCTAATCTTCAGTAAATAAAATGTGTAGAGCATGTCCAACAGCAGATGAAAAACATTCTGAACTATAACCTCTGTTGCCAAAGATGCCATTCCCTCTGGAATACACCATTTCTAGATGACAAATTTGGGTCTCTCCTTAGTTCATGTATTCTTCCTGGGACAAAAGGCAGAATAAAAGCTTATGCATAAAACTTCATACTATTGACATGTAACCATCTCTTTCATATTTTTTTCTGATATTTGCAGATGCCAGTGCAGGTGATCGAGTTCAGACCAATAATGTAGCTTCTACATCAGCTTCCAACTCCACCTGAACTGATCTCAAGCAGCAGCTTATACAGGAACAATCACCAGTAATTTTGAGTCTTACTCAGCAATACTGGTCACATTTGGAAAGAAAATGTAAAAAGAAGGGGAAAAACTGTTCATTATAGTGTTGGATTTTTAAAAATTGTTGTTCTTATTTAACCTTGTAAAAAACCAGTTTCATTGTATGCTCACTCTGCAGGCTCTTTGGGGCAGGGGAATAAATGGGGTGGGAAAAGGGAAATGGATTATTAGAACACCAAATTTCTCTTCCCATGACAATCTTCTAATTTCAAATAATTGCTGTTGTGTACTTTAGAATCAGGAATCTTATCTGACGTCCTCCAACAATCACCGCCATCACCAGAAAAAAGGAAAGAAAGAAACCCCTCATTCTGCTGAAGCCTTGTATTTTTAAGTGATGTTTCAATTTTTGGTGTAGTGCACAACTTGAATTTGGTTAGGAGTTTAACAGAAGTTGCTCATCTTGAGTATTATTTGCTGGAATTAAATGTCTTCGTGTTAGGTGAGGAGGAAGAACAAGATGAGGTGCTACAATATGCTGAGTTGCCAAAGGGAATTATGAAGGAGGAGGGAAGTTACAGTGTGGAAAAAAAAAAGCTTGAAATAATAAGGAACAAATCACCTTAAATTTCATTTGCCTCTAAAGAATTCTGCAGACATACACTATTGGCTTGAATGTACCTATCCCAATGTTTTAGGAGTTGGATATTTAAAAAATCTGGAAAGCATAGAAGAAAGCATGATTAATCATATCCACACCTCAGTAGATGGGAGTAGGTGTGCATATCCCTCCATGTGCAGAAAATAGAAAATTCCTCCTGCATTCTGTTCATTCATTTTGATTCTAAGTTGATTTCTTTCTTGAAGAACAACACTGGGAAAAAGATGCAAGGATAAAATGTGAATGGACATACTATTTTCATAGCATGCAGTGTTTTTAAGTTGATAGATTTATTTAACAGGGTAGATTTAAATCCTGCTTTATATTTAAATGCACCTTTTTCAGTCTCTTCTTTTCTAACCTTTGCTCCTGTTTCCTATGTCTTTGTTCTGGATAATTAAATTGTGGCCAAAGGTCTCTGTGACATGAAAGCAATATGCCTTGAAACAGTTTGAGAAAAAATGTCATTACTAATGCATGAAGCACTAATGGGTTCTTGTGACTAGCTTCCTCTTTGATTTGATAGCTGTACTTATTTAGCTTTACATCGAATTCACTTTACCTTGCAAAATCTTTCATTGGTGAACCTTTTGAAATTAGATTTGGACCAAGGAGAGCAAGTAGTTTATATTCATTTCTTAGGTGTGAAGCCATTAAGAGAAGTAGGGTCTCAAATGGAGAATGGGGCATGGTCAGAAAAGAGTGGCGGCTTCTCTAAAAAAAATCAGATGACTTTAAAGACCACACAAATGATTACGTAAACTATTTTTAAGAGCCACGAGCCGGGAAGCCATCTTTCAAAAACTAAAGCTGACTAGAAAATAATCCATAATGGATGAGAGGCCTGGAAAGACTGTCTTGCTGCATGGCTTGAGCCCACTGGCATCTTCCATGTTGATTGGTGGCCATCATAGTCAAAGCTCAGTTTTGTGGTCTGAATTCAGAAATAGGAAATCTTAGGAGGTTTTGTATTATTTTCATTGGTTTAAATAATAGGAGAGAATAATTAAAAGCTTTAACACTTTTTTTAGTGTGTGTGTGTGTGTATGTGTGTGTAAAAACCAGGATCCTGATCCCCCCCCCCCAAGGATCATGGCAGAACTGCAAGCAAAATTTTATATAAATCTAGATCCAGGTGTTTCAGTATCATTTTTTGTAAATAAACTGTCAAAAGCTCCTCACCAAATTCAAGTATGTACATTAGTTCTTAAACTTTTAAGTTGTATTGCTTTATATGTAAATACGTGGACACAGGAACTGTTATTAATGAACAAATGTTACCATTCAGGGCAGTTAATTTGTTTTAATAATCAGACAAAATGTAGACAAGCTTTTTAAAGCCATATAATTCTAACTATGTACAGTAGATAACTGGCCTGTATTATTGTAACGATAACTTTAGCAATGTATAGTGTATCTATATAGTTTGGAGTGCCTTTGCTTCCATGATTTTTTTTCCCTTCCTTTTTGTAACAGATGCCTCATAGGTGCAGATATGCTTTCCTTTTTTCAGCCATTTCATGGTCAGTAGCAGCATTAAAAGAAAATGCACCCAAACATCCATGGCTGTTCTCATCCTGATGAATCGATAGCAATGAGTTACGGCTCAGCAGTATCAGGATAGTCACCATTTTCCCCAGTATTCACTTGCTCACTTATTTAAGTATATCCCCACTGCAACTGGTTTCATTATGTAGATAACATCTTGATATCTAAAATGACAGGTTTATCTTTTACAGATTTTTCTTGCCCAATGTGTTCTTCAGTGGGTCCTGTTGGATCACTGCTGCTTAGAGCTTTTGCTTGGCCATGTTGTTCATTCAGAGACAGAATTGGAGATTGTAAAATAAGTAAGCAACTGTAACTGGGGAGGGAAGAACAGGGATCACATGCATTCACCTGTATATTTTAGATCTAATAATCTTGCAAGCCTTTTTGGACAGAAAAAAAGTTGTGGTATTAAGTGTCTATTACCATAGATTAGCACCTCCGTTCTCATTTACTTGCCAATTTTTTTATGAACGTTATTTTTTGTGCTCGACACAAGGGCCTTGCTTTTAAAACTCTGCTCATATATATTCAACTTTTCATATTCTACATGAGGTTTTTTTAATGGCGAAATGCTGAACTTTTTATCAAACCAAAGGTTGCTTTTTTAAAAGCTTTTTGTAATCATCTTCTGTTCATTCCAGTAAGACAGAGGATGCCATTTTTCTGGCGACATAAAGGTCAGTGAAAGTATTTTGTTTCTGACAGTCCACTTGGAATTTAAATTTTATGGTTTGTTTTTAAATGAAGTACCGTATAGTCTCTCAATCTATCCTTAGTCTGCGTTGCAGTTGTGCATAATCCTAAAATGGCATTAATGATATTCTCTGTGTCATTCATTGAAAATCAGAAAAAAGGCACTAGTAATCTTAATTTTGAAGTATGTCCTTTTCAAACAATGTTACTGATTTTTTTTAAACAGATTATTTTAATGTCATCTAGCTGGTGCTTGAACAAGCTTCCTTCTATGAATAAGCCAAGAAATAGTTGATGTCGGCAATTATTGTTAATTTAAAACAATCCCAAATTAAAAATGTTATCAGCATTTTTCTCCATTAAATATCTTAGCCTCTAGAGATCAAAGCCAGTAATAAAAAGCACAGTTTGTTGTCTAGCCCAGGACTGATATTTTTCAGATGTGCTCATCAGAACTCCTTTTAATTCCTAATATTTCTACAGGAACTAATTCCTTGCTTCATTTTGCAACAAGGCAATAAAAGCAAAATGACTGGTACCTAAAGGGTTAGCTTGAGATATGTTTCTTCCTAGTGTTGTTTGTTCTTGGTTTTTTGGGAAAAAACACAAAAAACCATTTATATATATAAATAATATGCTTGCTTGTAAAATTTGCATTTGTTACTATGTTGCTGATCACTTGGGCTTGTACACACAATTAACGTGATCACTTTCATCTTAAAAGCAGAGTTCTAAATATATATATAATGGACTGTGGGTTGTATACAAACTCTTGCATACACACGCAAAGCTGTCTTGACTCAAAGAAGCAAAACATGTATAACGTTATTACTACTTGAATGCCTCTGTGACTGATTACTTTTTCATTTTAAGTATAAACTTTTTGTGGTATGTATGCTTAATGTTCATTATTTTATCTCCTCCCTTCGGCTCCTTTGTAAATACATTATGTTCTGTGTGACTTGGTTCAGAAATAGTTAACTGGTACTGTAATTTGCATTAAATAAAATGTAGGTTAGCCTGGTCATGAAATTTAAAAATTACAGTGTGTGGTCTTTATTTCAAAATATTTCCTGTCCATTACCTGGACTCTTTGGTGTGGCTTCTTTTTTAGATCTGTCCCTCTTCTCCACTCAGAAGATGGGTTGGAATATAATAATAAAAGGACTTGAAATTGCCATCTTTTCTTTAACTTATATTATGCCTCTGCTGAATAGTTCATCCAGAAGGTGGGCTTAAGGGCTTTTCTAAAGCATTTCCTTAGATCAGGTGCTGGTTCTAAGAGGGCACCCTGTGTATGAGGCAGAGCTGTTCCTTTAATGTATCAGCACATTATTTATCTTTGAACTGATCTTTGGTCCTTGATCATGTATTATCAAATGTGATGTTTATATGCACAAGCAAAAAACTTAGGTCAGATGACCACTGAAATCTAATCTGTCAATATTTTAAAAAGCTAGATGCACAAATCATGTGACTATTGCTTCAATAAAAAAAAACAATATTGCCAGAGACTCTTCATTTGTTATTGACTATACAAGGACTTGCTACCTGGAGTAAGACAAAATGGAATCGGAACATACAGGAAGTTGACTGAAACAAGCATAAAAGCTTCATTTTCAGATTCCTGCCATCTCTTCAGCTAGCTAAAATGGATTGGAATCAGAAGTAAATCCATCCTTTATTGCTTGCTTATTTACAATGTTTTCTCTCTTCTCCCACCCTGCTTTTCTATTTCATACTTGCTTGCTGCCTTTTCTTTATTTTGCTTCTCCTAAAATGATTTCTCTTGTTCTATTTCTCCTAACTTACTTAGATATGCTGTCTTTTTCTCTTCCCTTTCTTCTATGATGTTGTTTTCATGTGAGACCCTTTTTCCATTTTTTTAAAGTTTCATATCTTGACTGCAAATGTGTGTGTGTGTGTATGTGTATATGTGTGTGCACACACATATTCAATGCTTATTTTTCTACAGCAGAGAAGTATTTTAATGTATAGTAAGGTGTTTTTTTAAAAAAAAGTTATTCCATTTCCACTTTACCCTTCAACTTTTCAGATTGTGATTTTTTTTCAGGAAGAATTCAGTTGTTCTAAATTTTCCATTTTGTGGAATAGTCCTCCAAAATCTTGCCAGCTTTGCTGGCCTTACCCAAGTTAGTCCAATCATCAGGAATAAGTGCTATTTCATCAGTATTGGTAGAGTATCGCTAAACTGGTGACTACAATGCAATTCCAACAGTTCTTTTTGAAATTAGATTATATCATCCAGGGCACTTGCCACACTTCAATTGTGCAATCAATAAATTTATTAATCAAATTAATAAAAATAAGGGGTGATCAGGGCCTAATTTATTAATCTAGTCAGGAAAGCACCTTAAATCGTGCTGAACTAAGTCCTTTCCACACATATCTGACCACTGTTTCATGCTTTCCATTTTGTCCTGTGAATTCTTTGCTGTTATTCACTGTGATACTACCTAATGGTTCATTTCTGCTGTTAAAATTCGCAGATTCCAGTTCTGTGCCAATTTCCTTCTCTTTCTTAATAGCTCCTTGCATTGCTCTCTTAGCAATCCTGACTCTCCACCAGACCAGAAGGAACTGTTTTGTTATACTACTTTTACTATGGTAAAATACAAAGGTCAAGTCTGCTGATCCACTTGGCTAAGATGAATCCATTAAACGGCAAACTTACTTTATAGATTGATGGCCCATCACTTGTGATTAAGAATCTTAGTCTAAAAGTATATGTATTCAGTTATTTGATTCTTTCCATTAAAGTATCTTCTGAAATTACCAATGTGTGCACACACACACATCTCTGGATTTCCTTTATGATACATTTGATCTATACATTTTATTTTATTATTATTTTAATTTTTTTGTATGCATTTAAATGCATATTTCTGAGAAATCCATAGGTTTCACTAGGCTCTGAAAGGGATCCATGCCAAAATGAAATTTTTAACTCCTGAACTGAAGTTGGCACTAATGAAGACTCTTTAGAGATTGCCGCATATGCCAATAACCAAGGAAGATGGTACAATCCTAGCATTAGCATTCACTCCTGGATCAACTCCTTTAATTTAAAATGTATTTTAGTGAATTGAATGAAATTATAAGGGTGGTAAGAACATCAGAATTTTTCTAAACTTTTAAGCAGCTTGCTAATTATCCATTGGATAAAAATATTCTGTTAGAATTGCATGTTATTTGCTTAAGTTAATAAAATCTTTTCTCTCAAAATCATAGTAAACTGATGGTGCATAGATGCTACTGCTGCAAAACTAGACTAAAGCAGGATTTACAGAACAGTCCTTGGGATCCCACGGACTGAGGGGGAAAAAAGGCTGTGCTAAAGAATATGACAAAGAAAAAAGTCTTATTAGTTACAGTTATCCTCTGCTGCAATCCGATTGATTCTTAACTTTTTAAAAAAAGATATAGTAAAGTACAATATTAATAGTTATACAGTAAAATTGTATGTGTATGTGCGCACGTGTGTAAAAATGATCCATCCTGAACCAGAGCATCCCACTCTTCATTGGTTTCATGATTTATTTTATTGCACTCTGATGTGGAACAAATGGGCAATATAGCTATACTACTAGACAAATATGGTATCATCTTATACAAGCTCCTCCACCTGAAATTATGCCTATAAATACACTTGCTAACCTATGTTGTAGGTATCTGCCGTCTCTTGTCATCTTAACTAGCCTTGAGTGCTAATCCTGGAAAGCTGATGGGTACAATGAAAATATGGGGGCTGTTGTCAGATTTAGAGTATGGAAAATAAGCCATGCTAGTTAACTGATGCTGCAGACACCCCAGTGTCCAATTCATGCTCTAACTTCAGAGTGTTTCAAATAAATGTTTGCCCAGTCCCAGTAATGTGATTTGAATTAGTTTTTACCTTCTCACCTCATGGAAATGGTTCTCTTTTGTAAGATCTTAAATTTTGTTATGTCCTATCGAAACACCTTGTATGTGTTTTATTGCCAATTTTAAAGTATAAAACAGAACAAGCAGCATACTATATGCGGTATTTAAAGAAATTGTATCTTCCAGTTCCTAAATTCTAGTAATTTTCTAATTACTATAAAATCAATTTTGCTTCCTATTCTCATTTGATGAATATTAGTATCTAAGTGGCAGTGGTCATAAACGTCATAGATCAATGTCCTCATATTTTTTCAAAGTGGTTTAATGACAAGACTGTCCAAAAGTAGTCCTCAGCTACCACAATTGAGCCCAAAATTTCTGTTGCTAAGTGAAACATTTTAAAGTGAGTTTTTTGCAACTTTTCTTGCCACAGTTGTTATGTGAATTACTACAGTTGGTAAATTGGTAACATGGTTGTTAAGTGAAACTGGTTTCCAAATTGACTTTGCTTGTCAGGTCATAAAAGGCAGTTATTACTATCAACTAAAAGTAGAAAGTTTGTTATTTATTTCTGATCCCTTCAAAAATTCAGAGGCAAATTATAACCTGCCTTTCTACTCAGACTCTTAAGATGGCTCAGAGGGAAAAATGTATTAAAATTTTAATGTTTCCTCATTTGGTTAACGTTTATGACAAAAATATTTTTTCTTCCCTTATTTGCTCATTCAGCAAGTATATATACAGCTAATACTAGCTGTTATAATGTCCTGTGTAAATATCTCTGCTTATTCAGCAAAAAGAATCCAATCATACAAAATGAGCCTTCAAACAATAGAGAAGCCATTCCCAAATTGTTCCAATTCACTTGAAAGGCTGCCCCAAAACCCAAATAGGGTGAAGATGGAGACAAGATTGATGGGTTTGCCCCAACCCGTGTGGGCGAAACAAACCAACCTCATGCCACCATCCCACAAAGCCCATGATACTTCTTGTTATCTGAGCATTGTTGGGCATCCTGGCTCCTCTGTCATGTTCCTATCTGCTGGTGACAAAAGGGGACAGTTCCTATCTGCTCACCCTATTTGTGTACTAGTACTGACACCAGAGATTGAAATTATAAAGTGAATCCTCCTCAAATTACCTAATGAAGGGGGAATTTCTTTTAGGATCCAGCTCTTCTAGTCATCATGTCAATCAAGTATGGTCACTAGTGTTGGTTCTACCTCTGCATTCAACATATGGAGGCTCCAGCCTCTCCTTGCCAATTTTCCATCAAGGCAGTTGACATCATTAGTGTTTGCTGTTTATCCTTGTTTATCTCCTCAGTTGGTAGGCTGGACTGAGAAGAGGAAAGTGGAAAATAAAGCCCTGGGACCCAATGACACCAACTTAATTACCAGACATCTTACTCTGTTTAAACATAGCCCATACCTCTCCTTGTCCTGCTCTACAAGGAAGTGCCTTTGACTGAACTGATAAAACATCATATTCTAAAGCAATTCCCAAAGCAATACTGGTTCTAGTAGATTCCTCACTAGTTGATAAGTCAGTAAAATCCAAAAACAAATGTGCAACAAGTTAGAATATTCATAAATGAAAATATATATCTGCTATTTGAATGGCAGTTTATAATACTTTCTCAGCTTTTCTTTCCAAGAGAAAAATCTGCCGCCATGATGTGCATTCTTCAGAATCATTGATTTGAAGGATCAGTCTAAAATTACCCTTCCTCCCTTTTTTAGGGAAGGTTGTTGAGAAAAGAGACATGCAATAGTGTCAGAGAATCCTGGATAAAGCAGGTTACCCCTTCATTCAGGTTTCAGACCTGGACATGAAATTGAAACAGCATTGGTTATGCTTTCTGATCATCTTTGGAGGGAGAGTGATGGGAGTTGAGAATCACCTTGGGTTGGGGGACACACAAGTGCCTGGCTCTGGCCTTCCCCGGCGCCTCCACCGGCATAAGCCCCATGCAGGGGTGGGATTCTACCAGTTTGCACCTATTCGCTAGAACCGGTTGTTAACATTCTAAGCAGTTTGGAGAACCGGTTGTTAGAAGAAATTACTGGCCTAATCCTGTAAGGAAGGCAGGAAGGAAACATTCTGGTGTTGCTTACAGAAACTGCCTCTCCGTTAACCCTTATTACATTCTTGGCAGGACTGGACTTCCTATCTCTGGAACTTCTCTGGAGTTTTTTTTCTTCCTTTGCTGGTACTTTGCTTGTGTGGAGTGACCATTTAAAGTTACAATGGCACTGAAAAAAGTGACTTATGGCCGTTTTTCACACTTACGACTTGCAGCATCCCCACAATCATGAGAGGCCAGGCAAGAAGATGCGTGCTTCGATGTGAGTGATGTTGAGTTGGCCACACCCAGCCAATAACATGACCACCAAGCCATATCCACCCAGTCACATGACCATCAAGCCACACCCACCACCTAAGCCACGCCCACAGAACCGGTTGTTAAAAATTTTGAATCCCACCCCTGGCCCTATGGGCTAGAAGGTAAGGCCGACGGTGGGAAAGGAAAATCCACTCGGCTTGCTGCTCTCAGCCGAAGGACTGCCTTGGTGGAGGAACGACACATGGCGAGGTTTGGCAACATTTTGGGCACAGCTTCAGCTTCCGTGGGGCCTTCCAAGTGCGAGGCCTGAGAGAAAATCCCTCTCCTGAGGGCCACCCACTTGCCCATCTGCCGGCCGGGCTGGCCTGGAAGTGGCATGTCCCCTTGTCGCAGGCTGGACGCGGGACCCGAGGCGAAGTGGAGGTCGAGCAGAAAGCAGTCCAGAGCAGGGCCCAAAAGGTGGCCGGGACTTGCCGTGTTTCCACCCCCCAGCAAGAATCCTGCAGCTGCCAGCTTTTGCCAGTGTGAGAATCCTGCAGCCACCATTTTTTGCTGGCGTGAGAAGCCTCCAGCCACCCCGGTTCTGTGGCTACTGCAGACCCTCATGCTGGCAAAGAGTGGCAGCTGCAGGCTTCTTGCGCTGAAAATGATCATAACTGAAGAACTTCGGTTCTTTCAGCCCATGGGAGGATAATTCAAGACACCTCTATCAGCCTGAATTTTCCCACATCCCTGTGCCCCAAATGTGGGCAACAGATTTGCTTCTTCCCAAAGCATTTTCTTACAAAATTACATATAATCAAACTATCTATTTTACAATTAAAGCAGCAGTAGTTTATTGACAGTGTTGCTGACTGACAGGCACTCACTTGCTAGATAGACACACTGTAGTATCCTTGAGGAGGCAATGTAAGAACAAACCTTGGTCTAAACCTACCATATTTTTGCTTCATTGTTCAGGAGGCCTGGCAGATTCAATGCAAGGGCTGTCTTCGTACATTTTATCTTGCTGGCTTTGACTGTCTGGTGGCTTGATTTCCTGCTGCTTAGCAACATCTTGACCAGTAGGTGTAACAGAAAGCAATCCGATCTGAGGAATATCTACACTGGTTGCCTGTTGAAACCCTGTGGAAAAGAGCTGTTCTACTGCTGTCTCTGTGTTTCCATGGATAATCTGATGAGCAGCATGAATATGCTTTCTTTGAGCCTGCCTCACTGTTTTGAGAAAAAGAATGAAAAAAGAGAGAGAGAGACCAACAATGAGTTGGGAAAATTCAGTCCCCCTTTTTTCTGCCTGCTCCATAGAAACATATGAAGACAATCGTCTTCCAAAGCACATAGTGTAGAAACCCAACCTTTTAGGGTGTGCCAGTCATTCTACTACAAGAGATGTGACATCACTGGCTTTCTCATCAAACAAGTCCCAACAGACCCTTAATTATTAGAAATTATTTCTTTATATTGAGCTACAAGCCAAGGCATCTGAAATATATAATGGTGAGATAAGCATGCAAAATGCAGTAGACAGGTATCACTAAAAGCTAATTGCCAATAATTGTATAGAATTACAATTATTTCCTCAAGATGAAGGTCGGCACCAAGGACCAAAGAAAATCAAAGCTAACTTCATAACTTAATGATTTCCAAAATCCTTGCACTTAGGCAGGAAAAAACAAATGCACAAGTACAAAATAGGCGGTACTTGACTCAACAGTAGTGCCTGTGAAAGGGATTTAGGTGTCCTAGTGGACAACCACTTAAGTATGAGTCAGCAGTGCAGCTGCCAAAAAAACCAATGCAGTCCTAAGCTGCATCAACAGAGACAGATACCATCCAGATCATGAGAAGTGATAGTACCACTCTATACTGCACTGGTATTGAATATTGCATTCAATTCTGGGCACCACAATATAAAACAGATGCTGAGGTCCTAGAAAGAGTACGAGGAGGAGCAACAAAGATAAGGGGCCTGAAGGCTAAATATTATGATAAATGGTTAAGGGAACTAGGCATGTTTAGCCTAATAAGACTTAACAGCAGTCTCCCAACACTTGAGGGGCTGTCCTAAAGAAGAGGGGGACTGATCCGTTCTTGATAGCACTTGGGGGCAGGACAAGAAGCAATGGGTGAAAATTCATCAAAGAGATCCAACCTGAAAGTAAGGAGAAATTTCCTGAAGATGAGAATAATTAATCAGTGGAATAGCTTGCCTCCTGAAATTGTGGGTGTTTTCATTGCAGGGGTTTTTCAAAATAATATGGGACAATCATTTGTCGGGGATGGAATAAGGACTCCTGCCTTGATCCAAATGATTTGTGCTTTGTACTGGCACAGAGCCTGGTTGTGTAATTGCACAGATGAAAAAAAAACCTCTGCATGATTTTAAGTGATAAACCCCAATACATAATTATTGGCAGACTGAACCCAACAGATTCTGTTGTCTTTGCCAAGTTTATTTTGGACAACATGGTATACCAAGGATAGAACTTACCTTTGCTGCAGGTTTACTGATAATGTACTTACCTTGAATTAATTGTTCAGTAGATAAAAGCATTGCATAGCTGGATATTAGAACAAAGCAGCCAGAATTCAAATTAACAGCAAGAAGTAAAAAGGTGCTCTTTTTCTCACCTTTCTCCTTAATGGTCATTTTTCTCACTTCAGGGATCAGGAAGCTATAAACTAGCTCTGCCACAATCTCTTCAGATTGTAGATTACTCTGGCTACAGGGGGGGGAAATCAGATACGATACATGAAAATAGTTACATTTTTAAAAAGTTCTTTTCTCTTTCATACCAAAAGCATTAGTTATTCATGTACTAAACAATGAGACAACCACACCATCTGGTCAAATAATGCAGGTAAAAGGGTCTGGAAAAAGAAATGTTCTTTGGTCCACAGTTATTTCAATCCTTTTTCAGGATCAGTAACATTTCATCTCCATGCACAATTATCAAAATGATAAAAAATATTGCTGCAGGAAAACAAAAGAAACGGATTTGCATTCTTTTTTTCCATGAAGAGAGTAGGAAGATCACTTTAAAAAAGTACATGTGATATCCTGTTAACTTCAAATCACACAAGGAGTGAGTTAATAGAACAGACAGGGGTGGGATTCAAATTTCTTAACAACTGGTTTGTGGGTATGGCCTAATTTGTGGGTGTGGCTCGGTGGTCATGTGACTGGCTGGGCATGGCTTGTATGTAAATATTATAAATATGTAAATATTGAATTTTTTATTTTTTAAAAAGCAACTTTTTCCCAAAATCAGGCAAAGCAGGTAGATTGAGTTGCTCACAGAATCACAGATTCATTCAGAGATGTATCTTTCTGCCATCGGCTACCTGAGTCTGTCACATAAAATTTGCTTGCAAACAAACTCATAAAATTAACTCACAACACACTATGTATGTAAATATTGAATTTTTTATTTAAAAAAAAGCAACTTTTACCCAAAATCAAGCAGAGCAGGCAGGCAGATTGAGTTGCTCACAGAATCACAGTCACTTAGAGATCTGTGTTTCTGCCATCTGCTACCTGAGTCTGCACTGAATAATAGGAGCTTCAGTCCTAGAAGGTTCATCTCTGCTTTTAGATTAGCTGGAAAGCAAGACATCCGTCAATTTCCTGCTTTCTAGCTAATCTAAATCTCCTGGCACAGCAGAACAGCTGATGGGGGGGGGGAGGAAAAATAGTAACTTAGCAGGCAAGTGTGATGGCCCACATGCCAGGTAAGGAGTGAGTGGGTGGGGCGAGGCCAGCCAATGTCACGATTTGCTGGTTCTCCGGCAGGTAGAATCCCACCCCTCGTAAGAGTGCGTTTTGCACACGTGTGTAGACCATTTCCAAAAACACTCAGCTGTGCCGCCCGGACAGCAGACAAGCACTGCGCGCGGGTGCACAGCGTTTCAAACTCCTCTTCTTTCCTGCTTTTTCAACCTTAGCTGTGCCACGCAAAGCAGCTGAGGTTGAAAAAGCAGGAAATAAAGGATAGCCAAGAGCCTGGGCAGGCAGCTGGGCCAAGCAGAGCAGCAGACACCAAACCGGTTCGGTGTCTGCTGCTCTTCAGAGCTACTGGTTCTATAGAACCAGGCCGAACCGGTAGCATTCTACCCCTGAGAACAGACTATTTGAAAGTTCAGAAAAAAACTTTCAAAAAAGAAAAGAGAAATTGTTGAGCACAAATTTACCAAAAAGTCTGAAATTCAGAGGTTTTTGTTTGGAATACCTATATACTGCACAGAGACAGACAAAATTTCCAAAACGTTCATTTTGTGTATTATAAAAACTATCTTATTATATGCAATTAGTTGGCTCTAGACCAAAGGAGATCAGTCGTTGTGGTGTCATAACCATTTTTGTTATGTTCACTTTATGAATGCTGCTATTTCCTAAGGAGCGCATACCGTGTTTCCATTTCATAAGCAATATTGTTGATTTCTACAGCCATTCTCTGAATCTCTTCCCTAGATTGTTCTTCAGCTGTACTCTCCATGCTGTTCAAGATAACATCTTCTAAATATGAATCAACTGTTTTTTGGTGTACTTTAACAACCTGAAAAAAACTCAAATCAGAATTTTTCTCCACTGCTATAAGCATATTAGGAATAATTTATTTGGATCATTTTTCACTATTCTTTTCTTTTGGAATTGTCCTGCTTCTTTCATTCACTTTTTATAGTACACTTGGATAACATAATCTACCAGATCAGACTCTTGTTCCTTTCAATACTCTTTTAATGAATGCTTCTAGATGTAATTGTTTAAAAGTATACAACACCATTGCATTTCCAACATGTTCGGTATGGGATAGTAAATTCTGCCTTGAGTTAAGTTCTTGAAGATGTCAAGAATATGTTCATACAGGGTTTTTTGATAATAATACAATAAGGAGGATTGTATTGTCACTTTGGGGATATTTTTTTTTTGCCTTCCCAGCCTAGCCAAGAGGTCTTCCCAGATGTCCTACATTCAACACTAACCCGTTGACAACTCTTATGGCTCTAAACGAAGTAAATCCTCCTTATTGATCTTACTAGTGTAATGGCACCTATTGGTCTTGTGTAAATAAGTAATTGTACTTTAATCATCCTCTCTGAATTCACTACTGTGATTAAATGCGGAACGTGATCCAGATTAATCTGCCAATGAAGAGGCTAAAGAAACATTTAGTGGAAAACTGGATGATGTGAGATGAAGATGATAATACAATACTACTTCAGTTGTAAGCTATGTCCACTTTCAGCAGTTTGACTTTCTCCTTTGTTTTCTTCACAGAAATATTATCTCTTCACATACTGGACACAGGTTTAAGGCATATTGTTGAGGTAATCTGAACAAATGCAATTGTGCCGTGACCTAGCTTAAACCCCCGTGAGCATATTTAATAGTATTTCCCACACTTGCCTGTCTAAAGATCTCATCCTCTTCACGTCTGCGTCTCTCTTCCACCTGTCGACGTCCACTTTCCTCTGCTTCCCGCATTCGGCGCTGCCTTTCTGCCAACATAGCAAAAGCATGGATTCTCCGCTCATCCTGTAGTCGAATCAGTTCTTTAGAGAGGAAATCCAACATATTTGCAAGGACTCTTCCTTCTACACGAGCCAAATGCTTTTCCATGACAGACATCTAAGGGGAGTACAGGAATATTTCATTCCTATTTAATTTGTTTATCATTTCAACAATTTTATCTGCTTTTCAGAGCTATGTTTAAAAAAACTTCTGCATTATACTAAAGTGTGAGTCATAAATCCATCAACATAATCTTTAATGAGATTGATATCCAAGCTTAGAATCTGACACCCTGAGAGGGGACTGAAATTATGTTATTTCTGATATTATGAAAATAATCAGGCTTTCCTGGGACAATACAAGTCTTTACATATTTTAATATAACAATTGGCTTCAACATTTTCCTTAGAAATGCTGAATAATATAACAACAAAAAGGAGATACTGTACAATTTAGAGTAATGCTCTATGTTCTCTAATGATCTCTCAGCAACCATTATTTACCCAACTGGGCCACTAAAAGAAAATAACTAGGGAATTATACTGAGATGTTTAAACATTAGGATTTTTTTCATTTTAATCTTTTAGTTTAGTTTTATTGCAGTTTTTACAAATATTTCATAGGCACTTGCTCTTTAATTCACCTAACAACTTTGAAGAAGAACATTAGTATATTTATTTTTAGTATTTCAGTTTTGATATTGCAGTGAACAGAACAAGTGATTTCCCCAGGATGTAAAATTATAGATCGAGGTACCATAGGAATGAACTTTACTAACACTCATCATAGCTTTCTATTCTAATTAACACCAAAGACTGAAATTGATTGAAAACTCTGCTCTGAATACTGAATTCTTCCCTAGATGGGAAGATACCATCATCGGCTTCTGTTATATACATTTTGCAAAAATAATTAACTATAAAATCAATTTCCTCCATTTATAGCCAAACCTTATGTTCATGCAAATCCCGCTGCCGTTGTAAGGCCAAAGTCACTTGTTTTTCAGCCTTCTTCAACAACTGTCCATCTTCCTGAAGTGCATGTGTGGTTCGTAACTCACAAATCAATTCTAGACGCTTTTCCTTTCCTTCAAACATCTGTTTATAATATTGAGAACATGATTGATAAAATCATAGTGAATAACATCTTCCAAATTTGCTTAACTTTTTAAACAAATATTTATAATGAAAATATTTTAATGAAATGACAATAAAAATACATTAGAATATCCAGGATAGATAGAGTCTATGCAAGATCATGCAATATTGGAATTAAACATTATGCAAGCACAAGCAATAGAACAAAGTCAAACCAGAGTCTTGGACTTCAAAGAGAGCTAATTTCAATAAACTTGGGAGGGATTCCATGGACGTGAATCCTCAAGGGGAAAAACAACTCAAGAAGCTTGAGAAATTTTGAAAACTGAGATTATAAAAACTCAGTCTATACAATACCAACGAAGAAGAAAAAGCTCCCAAAAGAAATGAGCATGGCTGCATAAAGAACTCTCTGATAAATTGAAAGACAAAAAGAACAAGTATAAAAAGTGGAAAAAGGGACACATATCTAAGGCAGAATATCACCAAAGAGCCTGCAAAGATGAAATGAGGAAAGCTAAGGCTCATAATAAACTAAAGAAAGAGCAAGAAAGAGAGCGGAAGAAAGAGAGAGAAAGAAAGAGCAAGAAAGAGAGGAAGAGAGAAAGAGGAAGAAAAAAGGAAGGGAGAGAAAGAAAGAAAGAGACAAAGAAAGAAAGAGCAAGAAAGGAAGGAGAGAAAGAGAAAGAAAGAAAAAGAAATAGGAAGAAAGAAAGAAATAGGAAGGAAGGGGAGGGGGACAGAAAGAAAACTCTGTGCTATTATTTTTAATTGTTCCATTATTTATCATATATTAATATTTTGCACTGTCCCTACACATAGAGTGATTTTACTGCTTTTCTTTTGCCCAGTTATTTTTCAGGGTTTACATGTCTGTAGTCCAGAGCAGCGGTCGCCAACCGGTGGGCCACGGCCCACTGGTGGGCCGTGAGAAACTTTTGGTGGGCCACAGAGAAATCTCACCCCCAGAGCACCCTCCCCAAAGTAATTAATCCAGGCTGCGCAGAAACACAAGGCTACGCCCACATGGCCCGCGGGAACCCTCCCCGCCCACTCACTCCTTACCCGGTAAACTTGCCTGCTAAATTTCTATTTTTTCTTTTTCCAACCATCATCTGCTTTTAAGCACAGCTGAACGTCCCTTAGGACTGAAGGTTTGCTTGCAAGCAAATTCAGTGCAGATTCACAGTAAGCAAATTTGAGAGACTGAGCTAGCCGATGGCAGATAGATAGATCACTGAATGATTCTGTGTGCAACTCAATCTGCCTGCTTTGCCTGATTTTGGGTAAAAGTTGCTCTTAAATAAAAAATCAATATTTATATAAATATTTATAATATTCACATGATTACCAAGCCACACTCACAAATTAGGCCATGCGCATAGAACCAGTTAACGGTCCCTGGGATCTAAAATTATGAGTTTGGTGGTCCCCGAGGTCCAAAAGGTTGGCGACCCCTGGTCCAGAGCATAAATACATGTGTGTTTAACAGAATTGAAAGGGACTAACCTCCCTCCTGCTCAGGCAGGAAAACGGAGGATGCCAAGTAGAGGTCCTGGGAAAGGTATCAGAATAACAGAATAACACTAGGGGAACCCTATACCATTTCAGAGAAATGGCTGTCCAGTCTTTTCTTAAAAACCTGCAATGTTGGAGCACCTAGAACTTCTGGTGGCAAGCAGTTCCACTGGTTAATTGTTCTTACTGTCTCAACTGTCTACTATCTACTGTCAGGAAGTTTCTCTTTAGTCTTAGTTTGCTTCTCTCTTTGTTCAGTTTCCATCCATTGCTTGTTTGCCTTGTGGTGCTTTGGACACTGCCCCCCCACCCCCCTTTCTGGCAGCTCCTTAAAAGCCTGTTGCCTATCACACTCTTGAGCAAATTTCCTCCTTTCAGCGGTCCATGAAAGTAAGTACATCTATAGTAGGTAGATAATAAGGTCAAAAAAAGGTGAACAACATTTTTACAGAACTATAGATAAGTTGAGGCTGGGTGTGACAATGAATGACTGGGAGGGGAGGGGCCAGGCGAGGCACCCCTTGATGTGAGTGACATTGAGTTGGTCATGGCCACCCAGTCACATGACCACCAAGCCACGCCCAGCCAGCAAGTCACACCTGCCCAGTCACATGACCACCATGCCACACCCACAAATTAAGCCACGCCCACAGAACCAGTTGTTAAGAAATTTGAATCCCACCCCTTAGCTTAGGGTTGAATGACTTGATGTTCTCTGAGCTTGGTTGTTTGCTTGCAGATATTTTATTACTCAACTAGTAACCTCATCAGTGCTAGTGATTGTGAGTTTGCTGCCTGCTTATGTACAGTAGCTTGCCTGTAGGAATGTGATTTTCTCTTTTGTAATTCCTGATTAGGTTATTGTTTTCTGCTTGTTTGTCTAGTCTTAATTCTTGCTTATAGGATGTCCAGTTTCCCAGATGAACAATAGTTGAATCTGTCCGTATGTTGTGAGGTTAACCAATTTCACAGTGTCTTCTAGCTGCTAGTTGGTTTCATGGATGCACTCTTATTAGTCCTGTGCCTGTCTGTTCTACATAGTGGTTCTTACAGTCACTGTCACCTCTTACACTGTATGTTGAAGATGACTTGTTTTTTTCTTTTTGGACTACTGGGCCATTTGATTTACTTAAGATATTTTGAGAGCTTTAATTGCTTTCTGTGCTATGGTAATGCCATGTAGTAAGTCTGTTGTTTCTGATATGTTTTTTATTGTACGGCCGTGTTATTCTTAACATAGCTTGTAGGGTTTGATTAGTTAGGCAGCTTTTTAATAAAGTTATATGGGTATTCATTTTGTTGGAAGATGTTGTATAGGTGGTCATTTTCCTTTTTTCTGGGGTTCTGGGTGGTTGCAGTGCATTTGTAGTGGCTTGAATAATGTTCATGTCAACTCATAAAATATTTCTATGGTCTTTTTAGAGTTGCCAACAGAAAGGGAGGGGGAGCAGTGTGGCAGCTTGCAAACTGAAAGTACATTCCATAAATAGTTTTCAAAGATAGTAAAAGATAGAAACTAGGTGACTGAAGTTTCTGCCGGGCAAAATTCTAACAGGAGAGCATGATTGATGACTCTTGGCTATGGATGTGTCCAATACACCCAGGGGGTGGGGGAAAACCAGGGTCAAGGGTGACAATGAATTATGTGTCTCAGAGTTGGCTAGACCCAGGCAGTGCTTGACATTTTAACTCCCAATAAATCCTTTGGAAGTTTTGGAAGTTTGGTTCTAGATTCATGATTTAAATGGGGGTAACTGCTGGAATCCTGACAGCTCTTACAGTCCTGTTAAATTGTGGGATGATGGGGGATATATAAAATATAGTTTCATGAGAATATCTTAGTTGACCTAAATAATCTAGTATAGTTTATTGTTCCTTCAAAACAATTGAAAAGACATGATTCATATGGGTTAGGGTGCAGATGTAGATCTTTTCTTTTTAAAATGATTTAATATGGTTTTATCAAGAAGAGTGCTCCACTCCTCTATTCACAATAGTATTCCCTATGCCTACAGGCTTGAAATTTTGGGCTTGGACAATCTGGAACTGCACTGCCTACGGTCCAATCTAAACATAGTTCACAAAATTGTCTGCTATAACATCTTGCCCATCAACAACTTCTTCAGCTTCAATCACAATAATACATGGGCAAACAACCGATACAAACAAAACTGATACAAACTCAATTGCAGAAAATACGACTTCTGCAACAGAGTGGTCAATGCCTGGAACACCCTACCCGATTCCGTTGTTACAGCTTCAACCCCTCACAGCTTCAGCCTCAAACTGTTTACCGTGGACCTCACCCCATTCTTAAGACATCCTTAAAGGGGCATGCGTAAGCACACCAGAGTGCCTACCGTCCCTGTACTAATGTTCACATTTATCTGTATTTACTTCCTTTGTTCATGTTTATGTTCATACCTATACTTATTATCTTGTACATGTTTGACAAATAAATAAATAAATAAATATAAACAGTTGGGAGACAAGATACAAATATTGACAGAATCTGTCATCAAGTTAATGGATGCCACAAAACAAAACTTACCATGTTTTGGATAGCTCTGCCTCGTATTAATTTCTGTACTATAATTATAGCCAATTCTCTCTCTTCATCTATCTGCAAAAGAAAACAAAAGCATTGGGAAATATGGCTATAAGCTAAAACATCTGTTTTCAAGGATTATGCCCTGTCTGATTCTGGATAAATTAAGTTGGTACATTTCACTAAGAGATTTGCTTATTGTTTTTGGCTACAGTATGCTGCCCAAATTCTTATTGGCATAAGATATGAAGAGAAACAATTAGTGTGACAAGTGAAGGTGAGAAATAAAAACAATAACTACATAAGGAAAAGTAATAAAATTAAGAGTAATAAGCTAAAGCAGCAGATAAGGAGATGTGAGCCAATCAACTATCAGATACTCTAGTAAGTCAAAACAAGCAACTGCTATCAGCTGCTGTTCACTGCCTCTCCCTAAACTGTCCTAATTGGCTCAATGTACTGTCTCAATGTTCCAGTGTAAATCATAAGGCCAAATGTGTTGGTTGCAGCAAACAGCACACTTCTAGAGTGAAAGCTGGCTTCCTTGTGTGGTAGTAGAAGACAGCTGACTATCAGGTAGGATGATTTGTAAAGAGACCCTCACCAAGTAAATAAACAAGGTGCCCTCAGCAAAAGAACAAAAAAATCCTGTCTGTAATAGGGAGTAAAATGATCCTTAAGGAAACTGAAGGCTGGCCTTTCTAAGCGAAGATATAACTCTAAGATATATCATACTTTATCCCCACCTCTCCATTTCAATTGTTAATACAAGAATGGAACCTGGATTCCTTTTGGCAAATAAAGCCTTTAAAAACCAAGTCCTTCATTAATCACTATTTTTTCAATTTTATATTCATAAGATCTCTTTCAAGATACAGCTTTCCTTATCCATTCAACACTCTCTCTGACCCTTAATCTACGTAGATAACAATTTGTATGCATGTTTTTCTTTTTCTCATGTTGAATGTGAATGAATAGACTAATGTTGGCACCGGAATAATCTGTAATTTCACTCTTCAAATTTATCATGTTATAGATTATGACAAACAGGATTGTTTCATTACAGCCTTTTGACTAAAATAATAATTAACAAAACTGGTTGCTCAGTACTCATTGTGTTAAAAAAAATCTTTATTTTTCTTCTCAGTCTAGGAAAGAGAAAACAAAGCATATTTTTCAAGTTCTTCTGTTTCTGATTGGAAAAGTATTACCGATTTCTTGAAATGCTTGGTTTTGCTTTCTTTTATTTGCAAAATTTCCAAAGAAAAGAATAAAAAAGTCTTTCATGTTCCAATAAATCAGAGAAGAACTGGGTGACTTCTCTCTGGTCCCTGTTTCTTTCTCCAAAATAAGCCAAGTCAGTTTCCAAAAGTGTGTAGATAAGGGCAAGTCATACATTTTCATTTTTTCCTGACTGATCATAAATAAATAACCTTTTCTCTATTATGTCCTTTTTCTTACATTTCTCCCATGAGCCCATTATCTGCAATTGCCACTTCTCCTTTTTCTTAAACTTGCTGTATCGATTTGTCTCCCTCTATTTCTAAACTAGGAAACTGATCATTGCAGGCTCAGTTTTTAGGCTGTTAACTGCTTTAGATCCCTCTTAGTTTAAAGTATTGAATATCAATTGATTATTTGATTGCTGGTAAATCATTACCCTCAAATATTATTTAATAATTTATATTGATTGCTTTTTAATTAGTTTTATTTGTGGATTTCAAAAACATATTTTTGTTGAATAAACTACAGGGTGAGGACCCAACAGTTTGTTACTGTGCAGAAATGTTAATAAGGGAGTTGCAGGCTTCCTGTCACCAATAAACATATTATGTTAGATAGCAAAAATGAAATACTATCAGAGCAGTGGGATAGAGCAGGGGTCTCCAAGCAAGCTGGCTGAGGAACTCTGGGAGTTGAAGTCCACAAGTCTTAAAGTTGCCAAGGTTGGAGACCTCTGGGATAGAGGACAGAGAAGATTCTCTCAGATCCAGTTATTAAAAGCTCTTGTTCCATGAAGAGTGAAGCTTCTGTTTGGGCTTTAATTTGCACTTGGTACCTAAATTACCCCCAAAGCTAAATCCTGCCTTACTCATGAAAGCCAGCTGAGTGACTTTGGGCCAGTCATTCTCTCTCAGCCCAATGCACCTCACAAGGTTGTTGTTGTGGGGAAAATAGGAAAAGTGTGTTGGATATGTTTGCTGCCTTGAGTTATTTATAGAAATGATAAATATGGGATGCAAATAAATAATAAATAATTAGCCAAATAGTGACTAACAACAACAATAACTTTATTGTCATTGTACATATATACAATGAAATTGATTTTGCTTCTGCTGGTGCTAACCATAACAAAAATACAACACGAATAATATAGAAAATGGATCTTATACAACTAATTAGGGAAAAACCCGTCATATGTTTCCATGTATGCATGGAGTGATTGTAGTTGTATTTAGGAGTCTGGCAGCCCATGTTTTTAAACCTGTTTGTCTGGCTGGCTATACTTCTGTGTCTTCTGCCTGATGGTAAAAGTGAGAAAAGACACTGACCAGGATGTGAATCGTTCCCTAAGTATCTTCCTTATTCTGCTGAAATGAGACCTGGCGATGTCATCTAGTGGTGTTAAGGGTCAACCAATGGTTTTTTGTGTCAAATTAATTACTCTCTGTAGTGCCTTTCTGTCCACAGCTATTGAACCAGCGTACCATACCGTTATACAGTATGTAAGGACACTTTCTATCGTAGACCGATAGAAAGAGGTCATCAGCCGTTGTTCCACCTGATTTTTCCACAGGACTCTAAGGAAATGAAGTCTCCGTTGAGCCTTCCTAACCACCAGGGACGTGTTATTTTTCCAGGTGAGGTCTTGACTAATAAGCACTCCCAAGAATTTAAAAGAGGAAACCCTCTCCATGCAGCCCCCCTTGATATAAAGTGGGCAGGTTCCTCTCTGTGCTTCTGGAAATCCAGCACCATCTCCTTTGTCTTGTAGTGTTTAAAAGTAAGTTGTTTTTTAAACCCCACGTGGACAGCTTCTGGACTTCTTCCCTGTATGCTGATTTGTTCCCTCCAGTTATAAGACCCAGCAGCATTGCAAACTTTGTTATGATGTTGGATGGATCAGAGGATATGCAGTCATGTGTATACAGCGAGTACAGGTAGGGGCTGAGCACACAGCCCTGAGGGGAGCCTGTGCTGAGCTTCAGGGTGGAGGATGATCCTTCAGGAAGTTTTTAATCCAATCACAAGTGAGGGGAGGGGAATTCAGGTCATTCAGCTTTTCAGTGAGGATGCCTGGTAAGATGGTATTAAAGACCGAGCTATAGTCTATAAAAAGCATTCTGACATAATTATCAAGGTGTCTCAATGTAGTATGTACAGCAGTGACGATGGCATCCTCTATCGACCTGTTGCTTCTATAAGGAAACTGATATTGATTGAAATTCAATGGAAGACAGGATCTGAGGTTTTTGTAAGACCAGTCTCTCAAAGCACTTCATTACTATAAATGTCAGTGCAATGGGTCTATAATCATTCAGGCTGTTTATAGCTGCTTTCTTCGGAACTGGAACTGACTGCTTTCAAGCATGATGGAACTCTAGCCAATTGTAGGGAGATGTTAAAGATTCTTGTCAGGACCCCTATTAATTGGTCAGCGCAGGTTTTTAACCATCCCCCAGCGCCCTGTCTGGACCTGCAGCTTTTCTGGGATTTACGGCCTTCACACAGCTCTCACTTGATGTTCATGCAAGGTGAGTGGCTGGAAATTAGAGGGCCTTTGGGCTAGAGCCACAGAGACAGGTCAATTATCCTCCGCGCGAAGAAGCTATTCTGCTCCTCCACCAGCATGGCATCAACTTTGGCTGTTTTTATCGTATTGCCCTTGTAATTGGTTAGATGTTGTAGCCCCTGCCACACCTGTCTTGAGTTTTCATCTGCCAGATGCTTCTCTCCCTTTTGTTTATATTTCTGTTTAGCTGCCTTGATGCCTCTCCTAAAGTTTGCCCTGGCCTTGTTGTATTCGTCTTTGTTTCCTGCCTTGAAGGTGGAGTTTCGGGTTCTCAGGAGTGATTGTACCTCTGCTGACATCCAGGATTTATGGTAACTGTAAACTCTGATGCTCTTATTCACTGTTACATTGTCTGTGTATGTTGTAATATATGAGAGAACAGCATCAGTGTATTCTTGCAGCTCAAAATGTTTGAATATGCTCCACTTGGTAGTCTCAAATAAAACAATAAAAAGAAAAACTTAAAATTGTCTTTAGGAAGTACATATTGGAATTAAAATTAAAAGAGAATCAGAGTAATAATAAATGTAACAGTAAGTGGTGATCTGAATGGAGGAAATTTCAGCATTAAAGGAGATTGTGAAGAAAAAGAGGCAGCAATAAAAGAAGCATAAATATAAGAAAGTAAACTAGATTTCATTTGGAAGCTCACTGATTTGGGGATTCTATTATCTGACTCTTGGTGTTCTGCAACTCCCCTATGGACCAACCGGCTTTTTTGGTTTGAACATCCTGTCATCCTTACATGAGAAATGCATACCCTCTGGCTTTCTTCCTCCTAATTACTACTGCCACCTTTTCAGATTGTGATCATCTTTTGTACATGTATTTCTGTTCCACCCCCACTTCACTTCATCTGTGCTACTGGTGTTTTATCCTTCCTTGTCAATCTGAGCTTATATCTGATGTGAAACCTGATGATGATCTCACGTATGTTCTTCTAACCTGCATCCATATGCAATAATAGGTTCTACCTATAAATGATTTTAGAACTAAGCCAAGCTTTTACAATCAACACTACACCTCAGCCAGTCATGAAAACGGTTAAAATCTGGCCAGAGGGTGCTCTCAGTCAGCTGCAGGACTGTTTTTAAACCACTGAGTGGAGTATATTTGAACATCAAGACCTGCATGAATACACTGATACACTGTACTCTCTTACATCAAAGTATGCACTGACAGTGTAGCAAAGGACAAGTGCATCGCAGTCTAGGGGAATTGTAAACCCTAGATGACTGCCGAGGTACAGACGCTTCTGAGAGCCCAGGATTCTGCCTTTAAGGCAGGGGGCAGGGATATATAGAGAGAGGCCAGGGCAAATCTTAGAAGAGGCATTAAGATGCCAAAACAACAATACAAATATAAGATGGAGAACCACCTAGCAGATAAGAACCTGAAGCAAGTGTGGCAAGGACTGCAGCACCTAACTAACTATAAGGGCAACACGAGGAACACAGTCAATGCTGTGTTCAAAAGACTGGTTCTCCAACACCTTAGGGCATGCCTCCCACCAGACTTTGACAAACATCAATTTGCATACAGGGGAACAGGTTGACAGGCGACGCCATAGCTACTGCCTTACATTCTGTAGTGAGCCATCTGGAGAAATCCGGGAACTATGTCAGTATGCTACAGCTCAGCCTTCAATACTATTCTGCCAAGCATCCTTATCGAAAAGCTGACTGACTTGGATTTTTCCTCTTCCACCTGCAACTGGATCAAAGACTTTCTGAGGGACCAACCACAAACAGTGAGGGCTGGGTCTGTCACATCCACCTCCCTGAAGCTTAGCACTGGCTTCCCACAGGGCTGGGTGCTCAGTCCCTAACTGTACTCACTGTACACACATGATTGTGTATCATCTGACCCATCCACTGTGATCATTAAGTTCGCAGATGATACTACTGTATTGGGTTTCATTACAGGTGGAGACGAAAAAGCATACAGGGGGGAGGTTCAAAAATTATCCTCATAGTGCCTAGAAAACAACCTGCACCTAAACTTCAGCAAGACAAAGGAAATGGTGTTAGACTTCCAGAAGAAGAGAGAGGAACCCGCCCCACTTTACATAGAGGGGAGCTGTGTGGAGAGAATTTCCTCCTTTAAATTCCTGGGGTTCTACCTCAGCGAAGATGTCACCTGGAAAATCAACATAACCCAGGTGGTCAGAAAGGCCCAACAGAGACTCCATTTCCTTAGGGTCTTGCGAAAGAATAAAGTGGAACAATGATTGATTACCTCCTTTTACCGATCCACAACAGAAAGTGTCCTCTCATATTGTATTACGGTGTGGTATGCTGGCTTGACAGCCATGGATAGAAAGACATTACAGAGGGTGGTGAGCACAGCACAAAACATCGTGGTCTGTTCCCTGATACCACTAGATGACCTCGCTAGGGCTCGCTGCCTTAGAAGAGTGAGGAAAATTCTCAGGGACGACTCACACCCTGGTCAGCACTTCTTCACTCTCCTATCATCAGGTAGAAGATATAGAAGCATAGCCAGCCGCACCAACAGGCTGAAGAACAGTTTCTACCTGTGGGCTGTCAGACTTCTGAACAGAAAATAACTTCGTGTCAACAAAACTTGCGGGGCCGGCGCATTGTGCAACAAGGTCGCATAAGGTAATAAGATTGGGTCTGGGTTAGGGACTCCTGTCCTCACTGTGAGTTGTGTGTGTGTGTGTGGGGGGTGTATGAAGGGAGGCTCAACCAATCTCATTGTACACATGTTGTACTCTGACAATAAAAGGTAATAATAACCTACTAGTGAAGGTATTTCCAATTCTGGAGTGGGTGGGCGAGGCAAAATCTTTGATAACCTCTGAAGAAAACGTAGTGGCTTGCGTGGCTCCTTAATATGTTCTTTTCTGTCTTGCAGTGTCTGGAAAAGTTGTATAATATGAAAAATCAGTCTGTATCTAATTGGCCCCAACATTATTTTCTTATTTACTATGTTCATAGTAAATAAAATTACTCATACATTTTACTATATTTATAGACAATCTCTGATTGAAATTTCCTATATTTTTACAATGTAATAAAAAGGAATTTTGAGGAGACAACCTAGAGAAAATATGTTTTTCCCCAGTTTAAAAGACTGTATGAAATAGAAATGAAAACAGAATGAGAGAAGATAATATAACACTGAAAATTAGCAATAAATAACATGTTTTTGGCATGTTTTGAATCTATAATTTTTCTTGATTTCTAACTACAAGTTACATTCCCAAAACCAAAAAGGCCACATCTTGTGGATGTCATGCACCAAAAGTTGAAATGGCCTGACAGAAAATAAAATACCTGGTAAACCTGTGCTAATTCCATCTCTAATCTAGCAGACCGCTTAGTGAATCCATCTTTTGTGGTTAAGCTTCTCGGTTTTGGAGCTTCAGTTCGGGGCTGTGTAACGGAATCAGGCAGAAATGCTTCTAGTTCAAGTAATCCTGAGAAAAATATAAGATGTACATAGAAACTAGAAGGTATGTTTTAACATCGATGCAAGAGAACTAACCTCTTTTGTCCAAGGTGACTCCTTCATAAATGGAGTTTTTCTCATCCATAAGAGTATTTCTATTTGTTTCAATGGAGTACTAATGCACAAGGATGCATGTGAATCTAACTTCCCACACTGGCAGCTCTGTATAGGACACAGTGATCCTGGAATGAATGAATGAATTTGAACATGGCTCACCTTCATAGGTGTTGAGAAAGGAATTCTTCACTACATAACGATCTGCATTATTATCTGGAAAGTAGCCAATTCTTGATAATGGAGCATAAGGCTGTGATTCATATTCAGTATAGTCCTTAATTACATTTCTTCTCTCTAGTTTTCCCTCTACATTTTTTCCCTTGGCTATTAATCTTCTGATTGCTGTAAATAAATTGCAGATAAAATTACATCAGTTTTAAATATAACAACTGACCTCTTCATTTCCTTGAAGACTGAGATATGGCTACTACTATTTCCATTTGCTAAGAATGAGATAATGAAACATCTTGTTGCATTTTTGTTAGCAGCCAGGTTTCCCAGAGCAGGAATGTGGAGATATAAACAGGCAATTACAAACACGGTCAACTGCAATGAATTCATTAATTACTATAAAGATGCAGTCCTAGCCATGTTGTGTTGCTGTCCTAGTGGACAGCTCTAACCAATTATTGTCCTTTCAGACCTTTAGGTATTAATATAATCTACACCGGACATCTATACTGGAAGTTATTACACTAATTTAGTGCTGAGAATAAGTTGGCAGAAGATGAAATTGACTTTGAAGATAAGCATTCTATCATGTACCTAGCATTAAACTATTTGGTTGAAGAATAGTCTCAGAAACAAAAAACAACTCTACATATAGCATTTGTAGACGTCAAGATTCTTTGACTTTTTGACAATGAAAAATTACCTTGGTATCCTTGTCATATTTCTATAGATTCAAAATTATGATCAGATATTAGGGATTATTTCATGGATAATAATTAGGAATTATTTTGTGGATACTGGGCACTTGACAGACAGAAATTAATGCTAGGAATTTCAGCTTTCTTGAGAATATACTTATTATCTAATGATTTTGCTCCATACCTTTTATGTGTTCGTGTTGAATCTTTTTCACTTTCTTTTCTTTTTCTTGCATAAGTTTAAACCAGTGTGCATCTAAGCAACTGACATTTAATTCATTGTGCTTCTCTTCTCGTTTCATCAGCAAGGCCTTTAGAAGGTTTAGTCTCACTTCTTGCAGTCTTCAAAAGAGCAAATACATGTCCATTTATTATAAGCATAAATATTATTATATCCTTTATCTGTAAAAAGGAATAATCATGAGTTCTTTATGTAGAAGATATAAAGTATATTCTCAAGAGAACTTTATGTGAAAGTCTACTAAAATCTGATATTGGAAATAGTGTATAAGAAATCAATAATAACATAATTTAGATGTCTACAGCAAATAGCTAGAGTACTGTGTAGCACCAATCATGCATTGCCAAAAACTTTAAGAAACCTGTTTACTGAGACTGCAGAACCCAAAGGCAGATCACTAAACATCTGACAGGATAATGCACTATTAATAGACTGCATATAGTTTAACATCAATCTCTCTTATGCTGTGTCTAATCCTATAAATATTTATATTATAACATAGCATGCAATCTCAACAGTGAATATTGTACATAAAAAGAGGGCTTTCCATAATCATTGGGTTTGACTTTGATCAACTCATATTATCTAATAAATTCATTTCCAGGCCTACAAGTATAGATACTATCAAGCTTATTTCTGTTTCCAGTAACCAAGAGAAATAATCAGTGTATTTGTTAAGATATGCGGATAGAAATCAAAAGATTATGAGTTTTAGTCCCACTTTAGGTACAGAGCCAGCTGGATAACCTTGGGCCAGTCACTTGTTTTAGCCACTAGGGAGGAGGCAATAGCAAACCACTTCTGAAAAGGCCTGACTAGAAAACTGACAAAAATGTATTTGAAGACACACACACACACAGCCAATAGAAATAGTTACTGTGTGTTTTTCAGTTGCTGAAATTTATATATAACAATGGGAGCTTAAAAAAAGCAAAGGATTGTGTACCTCCCAAAATCCTTACAGAATGCTCTTCTTGTAAGTTAGCACCATATTCTATCATAAGGCCTTGGATAACATTTCAACTGCATTTGCATTTCAGAATGCAAATTATATATGGACAGTTCATAACCAGCCAAAAATTCCTGTCTTTCTTTTAAGCGTTTCGCTTGAAGAATTTTAAGAAACCCAGAAGCTTACACATATTGTAAGTATTGCCTCTTCGATGTTTTATTCTAATTATATATTACTGCTTCCATTTAGCACAGGGATGTCAAACTTGATTTCATTGAAGGCCACATCAGGGTTGTGTTTAACCTCGGGGGGAGGAGCATAGCTGGGGTAGGCATGGCCAGGTAGGCATGGCCAGCTCAACATCACTTGTGTGTGGGGCACCTGTGGTGGCCAAGTGCCAAGTGCTTCCTTCCTTCCTTCCTTCCTTCCGTTCTTCCTTTTCCTTCCCTCTTCATTCTCCTTTCTTCTTCCTTCCCCTCTTTCCTTATTTTTCCTTCTTTGTTCTCTTCCCATGTTTCTGTCTTTCTCTTTTTCTTTCCTCTTTCCCTTTCTCCTTTCCTTCTTGGATGTTCAAGTGCAAAAGGGGAAACATTTCTCTTTTTGTTTTTGTTTTTAGTTTGTTTTGCTAGCTCTCTGCCAGCGAAAACAGAGCTTAGGGGGGCTGTGCACCGTCTCCCCGGGCCCTGTTTTCAGCTGCGACGGCCTCCTGCAACTCTCTACCAGTGAAAACAGGCCCTGGCTTGGGGGGTCATTTTCGCTTGCAGAGGGCTGCAGGAGGCCGTCATGACCGAAAACAGGGTTCGAGGGAACTGCAAGTGCCCCCCCCCCCGAGCTCTGTTTTCACTGGTAGACGCACCATTCCTTTGCTGTTTCCAGGGTGGCCCCACAGGCCAGATCTAAACACCCTTTGGGCTGGATACGGCCCGCAAGCCTTGAGTTTGACACCCTTGGTTTAGCAGAATACAGCTGGCCATCATAAATCCAGAAACCAAATATACAGCATGCTGACCATGTAGATGATTTGAACCATGGCATTTTGGGGCCAAGAAGTATTCAGATAACACACACTTCCCATTACCACGTCTGCCAAGGATGGGGGTAAGAACATAGGAAGATAAAAACTACCTACTCTTCTATTTCTTCCTCCCGAAAGGCCCACTCTTTTCTCTCCATTTCCTCCATCATTTTCCTCCGTTTTGCAATGTGCGCAGCATCATTCAGTGGTGGAAGAGTGGCCTCCCAGGCTCGTTTCTCCCGGGCTCGTTCAATTACTTCTACTTCTGCTTGAGTTGCTGGAAGGCCATGACCTTGAAAGAACAGGAAACAATAAGCAGACAGAAGGCTCAAAATACAGTATTGTGAAGCATAGGAGCCAAAATATTATTTTAAATTCTAGTGTAGTGCAAAATTCTAAAGCTAAAATTACCCCTTGAAGTATTGAAAAATAAATGATTAGAAGTCATTTTAAACCATCATATTCAATCTCTCCCTCAATGCTGAAATCCAAAGTAAAGCATCCACCCATTCCTGTCAAACCCTTCTTACTGCTACTAAGCTTTTCATAATATGGAAACTGGAATCTACCTTCCTATAATACAAAACCATTGTTTTATTCCTTACATATGTTTGAAAAGTGTCATATCCCTTCTCCAGTGATTTATCTTAAAATTTAAACAAATCAACTTCCTTAAATTTGCTTGGTAATTTTTATATTCTGTTGATCCCTTTTGTTAGACTTCTTTATCTAAATCTTCTTTATCTTAACCTGCTTCTAATGCATTTTGGGAGTGTATTCAAAGAGTATAACCATATCCCACTGCAGTCATATTTTCTCAACTCTAAACCCTCCCAGCTCCTTCAATCTTCTTTCACTGAACTTAATTTTCCGGCTTTTGATTGTAATTATTGCCCTGTTGTAATTATTGTTCTTAGAGTGTAATGCCCAGCAAAAGAAACATTATTTGGATGTTTGCTTGAAATCACATCATACTATTGACTTAATATTTAGCTGTAGATAAATTATAATTCCAAGAACTTTTTCATACATATCATTAGCAAGCAATCTATGCCTCTGCATTTATTTATTCCATGTGGTAAACTTTGCCTACTTCACTGACCAAATACATTTTGAATGTTATTTATCTTCTAACATAAAAAGTATACCATCTATTTTAGTGTCACTTGCAATTTGATAAGATTTTCACCATCTTTCATCCAAACTGCTTTTTAAAAAATGCAATTTTGTAAAAGAGCTCAGCAATTGGGTAGACTGAAAAAAAAAGGGAGATTGACACTACATTTACCAATTGAGTTCCAATAATCACAGTTGCTATAAAGAGTTGCAGCAAACCCTTTAATAGTATTTGAGATTATTTTATGATTTTGAAATGTTGGAGCAGGTTCTGATTTTGTGATGGTACTCAATCCTTTTCAAGATCTCAATCGCTATAATTTTCTAGCACCATCGTGCCTACCATCCCTGTCCTATTGTCCCCATTTATTCGTACCTATTTCCTGTATTCTTACTCATGTTTATACTTATACCTATTATTTTGTAAGCGATTGACAAATCAAATAAATAAATAAATATATCCTGGAAATTAAGTATACTGAAAGAGAAAAGCAATTTTTCCCAGTTGACCATTCATCTCTAGATATGAATTGTACAGACTGCAGAAGGGGAATTACATCATTGTCTCACTTTGCTCTATGCCAAATTTTTAAAGAGGAGCTATATACAAAAATAATATTGTTCATAGTAATGTTTTAATAATATGATTAAGTGAAATAAGATCCTAATTTCTTTGTTCTATCGCCTTCTTTTGGGAGCTTGCTCTCTGCTATGCCATTTAGGTATGAAACCCCTTTATTTTATAATTAATGTGAAATTTACAATCAGAGACTATCCAGAATAGCCAAAATCTACAACAATCTTCTATTGTTAGAGCTGAATCAGATGTATTTCAGTTTACTTTTCTTTATTTCCTGTTTGTAAATTAGAACACGGCAAAACATTACATTTTTTTCTCAGTTTGGATAGTAAGATAGGCAATATATAAATGTGGGGAAACCAGATAGTATCTTCCTTTCAGATGACAAGATGTATGCACTGATGAAGATACTTAACTGTAAAACAGAGTTTTTATACATCAGATAATAGTATCAACAATTTTGGTAACTAAAAAAAATATATTGTGTGTGTATATGTGTGCACAAAGGTAAAATAAAAACTGACAGGTCACGTGAGCACAGGTTTGTGAAACTCCAAAACAGATCAGCCAAACAAACATTTAGGAGCTATGATTTGCTTAGCCAACTGTCTATTCCATTCTGACAGATGGATCAGCAGCAGAAACTACTTTTATTTCTGCTCCAGTGGCTAATTCTGGAAAAGACAGCCAAGACTCTCATAATACATACTGCAGAAATGGAGTAGGATGTGACCATTCTTAAAATCTCCACCCGCTTCCATTATATTTCTGTAACTTTACTACTCAGCTATTAAATGGTCAATGACAGGAGAATGATTGGAAGAATGGCAGACAGGCAAATAGGGATAGAGCTCCTAACACAAATTAAGTCAATGAATTTTGTAAGCACCCTGGCTATTGGAATTGATAAAAGTCTTAAGTGCCCTCGTAATAGATATCTGATGTTGTTTCTTCTTTGAAAGCCAAAGGTATGAAAGGTGATGTCATGGGAACTTAATTATATTACAGAAAAACATTGTACCCTGTGTTCATCAGGTCTTAAACTCACCCCAAGTCAGCGTGGCAAGAGTTAACAATTCAGGTATTGAACCTGAAGGAACTATGTATTCAGGGCTATATGGGTCTGTCTGAGCTTCACCATCCCGATAATCTGTTTGTGTTTCCACGGTTCGTGAAATGAGATAGGCTGGTTTGTCTTTGGATTTTGCTGGATGAGACTGTAGCTCTGACCTAAAATGCAAGGAACCAAACAACATCTTTCAAAAGTTCCTACATGATTAAAATAAGATTTTAGTTATGTCACATTATAATATGCTTTGTCATTCCACAATGTTACTAAGGGGTTCAAAAATATTACATTCCATCATTCCTAAACCTTCTTAATCTTGTTATTTCATTTTATAAATTACTTTCCTCAATATTTTGCTGTCCCTGGATTCTGTTTTTAATATAATGCAACACACACACATATTGATTCATTTTCCCAATCTTCCCTCCTAGGATATAAAGACATCAGAGGTGGTATTCAGCAGGTTGTGACCAGTTCTGGAGAACCAGTAGCAGAAATTTTGAGTAGTTTGGAGAACCGGCAAATACCACCACTGACTGGAGATTTTACAGTATCCTTCCCTTGCCACGCCCACCAAGCCACTGCCACAGAACTGTAGTAGAAAAATTTGAATCCCACCACTGAAAGACGTATGTACTTCATATCAGCATCCCAGGGATTGGGGGGAATCTGTGTGTGCCTCCCTATGCTTAACAATATTTTGTCTTAGGCTGTTTTCATGCCTTTTAATTTAATTATTAGAAAAACTAATTTCTTGAGATATGAAAAAACTTATCATTCCAGTGATTAAACATAAACATACTGGTTTATTACTTACTTTGACATTGCATAAACAACATTCAGTGGAATTGGCTTATCAAATGGGATGAAAGGTCTAAAAATAAACACAAATTTAAGAATAAACCAATGAAACAAAAAGGATATTTCTTCACTTATAATCCCCCAGACTCTTATTTCACCAGCAACTACATATTACCTAACTGACCTCTTTTCAATAACTAACTGGTTTTAACTTGTCTATGGATATTTTAATTCTTATTTTATGTATACATTGAAAACTGTGGAATTTCTTTTTTTAAATTTTATTGGTTTTTAAAAACAAACATAAACAAACAAAACATAAAAACATCAAGCTATCTTCCATATGTGTACATACAGTGTGCCGATTGGTTTACAAATTGTTTTGTGCTTCCATTTTGTAGTCTTCAATTACAATTACATTGCATATAATCTCATATTTTCAATCAAAAATTAAATACCTTAGTATCATTATTAATCAATCATTTGACTATACTTTTATTCATTCATGTTTTACAAGATAATCATAATTTACTTAGTTTATTTTATAACAGTTCATATTATCATCCCAAATCTATCCTAAAATCATTTTGTAGAATTTCTTGATTGTAGTTGAATAAAAGTTTGCTTAAAAATAAATATATAATCAGTAGTCTCTCTTAGCTATTACAAAAATACATTTTTCATTCTCAAATTTCATTTCAAACATGTTACTGTGTGTGTGTGTATGTGTCAAAATTTTACAAGTTTCAGAGAGTAAAATATTTTGAACATATTAATTAAATGTTAAAAACAATTAGTATTGTACCTTACAACACACATGACCTCTTGTAACCATCCTACATCATGTCAGATTTACCTTTAACTAAGGCATCTGATTAAGACGCTGCTCAAGCTATAAGTACTTGGGGCAGGGGGTAATTGAAATTAGGAAAGAATCTTCATTTCTAATGTATTTTGGCAATAGCTATTAATTTGGTCGTTGAGATTTAATTTGTATGTTTCCCACCGTTCAAAATATTTCCAGCGATTCCTTCCATTAACTTCAGGATCTTCATATTCAATTCTGGGCACCTGAAGGGAAGCTGGGGTTCTATACAGAAAAATAATACATACAAATTATTAGTGAATCTGATATTTCAGAGAAATGTAACACTAATCTCTTACAAAGTTTGTTTTTTAAAAGTTAGTGGTGTTTCAGTAGGTAACTACCAACAACACCTTGAAGTGAAAATGGTGAAACTTTTTCAAGAAATATTTCTTATATACTAGGAACCATATGCCCAGCCCAATGTAGCTGGGTCACATTTACATAGCTTTCCTCAACTGATCTGTTTTTCATGCTTTAACAGTTGCTCATTCCAGAGATAGCATTTCTCAAATCAAATTTAAACTGCAGACTTGGTTGCAACATTCGCTAACAGTATCCTGAATCATCATGTAACTAATATAAAATATCAGAACACTTACACCACAAGTTGCTGAAAAGTCTCAAAGCGTTGGTGTGCCCTTCCTCTCCATCTTCGATCAATGAATGGAGGAACTGGATTTTTTTCTTCTAATTGCACAAAGTACGATGGATAGTGAATCAAATTACTAAACATGGCTTTAAATTCTGGTACTTTCCTCTTTTTATATGAAAAAGACAGAAGTGCAACATTATATATTATTATGTTATATCTAAGGCTTAAATACAAATATAATTCATCATCATCGTTGGTTCCTTTTGCAGGAAGCACATAGGGCAGCAAGTTTCTTCCAATGAATCCTATCCATGGCAGTGTCTTCAGCATCTTCAAAAATGAGAGCCCAAGTCTTAATATTTTCTTCATATAAATGACTTATATGAAACAAGTAGATTCTTAAAAACTTTGGCAATTATCGTAAGTAGAATTATATTTGTGTTTGTATATAATGATGATATACACATACAAATATAATTCTACATATGATAATTGTCAAACTTTTTAAGAATCTACTTGTTTAAGTCATTTATATGAAGAAAATATTAAGACTTGGGCTCTCTTTTTTGTGGTTTTTGTTTCTTTGTTTTGGAACTTGTTTATTCTTAGACTGTTTAAATAACTAAAATATTCAACTGCCAGTACAGGATTTACCATACCTTCCAGACAAAGATAACTGCTTGTGAAACAGAATTTTCTCTCTAGTAAAACTTTACAAGTAAACTAAAACTATACTAATTAGTACCTTTAAAATTGTCAAATTTAATTTTCTGCTCTACTGCATATGTCGAGTAATGTGTAAAATTATTGAAGAGTTGCATTATGGATAGTTAATAGTTTTATGTTTAACTTGGATATACACATATATACATACATACAATATATTCCACTATTCAGGTGCCTTGGCTTACAATCACAACTGAGCCCAACATTTCTGAGCAAGACAATTGCTAAGTGACTTTTGCCACATTTTATGACCTTTCATGGCACAATTGTTAAATGAATGATTGAAGTTAGTAATACAGTTATTGAGTGAATCTGGCTTTCCCATTGACTTTGCTTGTTAGAAGTTTGCAAAAGATGATCACGTGACCCCAGGGCACTGCGATCATCATAAATAGGAGTTAGTTGCCATATGTCTGAATTTTGATCATGTGACCATAGGGATTCTGCAATGGCTGTGTGAAAAATGGTCATCAGTCACTTTTTTCAGTGCCACTGTAAGTTTGAATGGTCACTAAATGAACTGTTGTAAGTTCAGGACTACTTACATTTCTTTGTACTAAAAAGGTTGGAAATTTCTGTTTACATAAGCATCTCAAATTATTATTCAAAGAAATCATGCAAATTCTATATCTACATGATATGTGTAGATATAGGTAGAAACAATGCTTTTTAAAAAAAGTTATATTTCCTATTAGATTTCAAAAATACCTAGCAACAGCAAGGTATTTTTCACAGAAACACAAGTGCTCTGAAAAATAGTTTTAAACTATAATCACCTACCATTTCATCATGAATAAGATGAGCTTGGACATTTGCCTGTGCATGATCTTTTTCACTTGACAGCTCATACAATGGATCTAAAATACATATACAGAAATGGAAACACTTTAATAAATTTAACAAAGTATGTTATTCTATACAATCCTGTTAAGCATGCATTTATTCATAACTTTCTAATATGTCTTCAATTTTAATTTAAAGATGAAGTAGGTATGTGATGTTACCTTGAGAATTCTCAGTTGCTTTTATTAATATTTATTTGTCTTTTTATAAATAAAGTGGAGTAGAGAAATGCAAAAGCAATCAAGTCATTCAATGAAACAGTAAACAATGCATAAAAAGCAAGTAAAAATTAATCTATAGGTAAGTATTTGCAAATGAACTCAAACTTTAACAAACAGAACATTATTATAAAGTCAAAAGCAGAAAAACCAGAATGTTAGGATGAAAAATTTGTGACTTAGTTTGTTATGGAAATATGGTTTAAGAAGTACCACTCACAATCAAGTCAATTATAATTATAATATCCATAACGATCATATAAAGTTAATGATCAGTGCCTATCACATAGATTAATTTTGAGTGTGAATGGTATATAACAATTACAGCACAGATAGTCCTCTACTTACAACCACAACCGAGCCCCAAATTTTCATTGCTAAGCAAGACAGTTAAGTGAGTTTTGCCCCATTTTATGACTCCTTGCACCACAGTTAAGTGAAACATGTGATCACTAAGTGAATCTGGCTCCTCCTGCTGACTTTGCTTGTTGATGCCAGCTGAGGAGATTACAAATAATGGTAACATGACCCTAGGGGAGTCCAACTGTCATAAATACATGCCAAGTACCCAAATTTTGATCACATGACCATGAGGACATGGTAAACTGGTCGTAAGACCCTTTTTTTCAGTGCTATTGTAACCGTGAAGTCACTAAGCAAATGGTTGCAAGTGGAGGGTTACCTGTAATAGAAAAAATTAGGATATATATATACCTATGATGGGCTGAAAAGTCCATACTATGGTAAGTCTGGTCCTGTTTCCATACAAAAGCACAACTGTCATTTCTCCTCTACTGTACAGGTTCCCATTGGGACTATATGCTCTTAAGATGGACTTTATAACTACTAATTCTCAGTGGCACTGATTTCAGGACGTTTTTACCTATTCTTAAGTTTAATTAGGATGACCAAACCAATTTTCTTAGTCCAGAACCACAGAATTACTTCTCAAACGGGACTAAAATGGGCTGGCTGGTTTGTGGCTCAGTGGACCCTGCAAATCAAGCCTGTCGGTTCCCGAAAAGTTCACTTCTAGAAAAGCAAGCCCCATCAGCGTCCCCTTGGTTACTTACCATAAAGGAAATCAAAAGCCCGGTTGGGAGCCATCTTCCTGCGATACCGGATCCCAGCGTGGTCCAGCGGCCGAACAACGGTCACCGATTGATTCATCTTGCGGCCGGCCACCTTGGTCTCTGCCGCCGCCTGGGAAGGTTGTCGACGCCGTCCACATAGCAACCGTTTCCACAGGAACAGAGCCGAACGAAAAAGGGCTCCATGACACTTCCTGGAGCGATAACCATAGAGCTGGAGTTGGAGTGCAAATCGCTTCGCCGCGCAGTAACTTGGAGTCTTTTCTTGACGCTTTGCTCAGGGAAAAAGAAGAAGAAGCAATCGTCGGTATCAACGAGGCTCATCTTTCACATTTGGGGGAGTTAAGAAAGGAGCATTTCCATTAAGAATATATTTCTGGGAGAATTTGTCTCGAAAACTCGGACACCCGGAAAACTGAAGAGAAGCCACGGGTATTATAAATTCCAGGATAAATTCCAGTCTAATGAGCTATGATGGACGAATTTGCTTCTCGTCGACTTTTGTGACTTCACGGACGTGTCCACTTAAACGTCTTCCGTGTTTTGTTTTTTGTTTACGTCCTATGTCCTGGGATTGTCTTCTCTGTTCTGTTCAGATCCGGCATGGCTTATTGTAACATTCTGCTGCCACCTAGCAGAGCTTTACGGGCAATGCCCCAATAAAAACATATACCTTTCAAGAATTCAAACTAAGCAACGAAACTAGTATTTAAAACTATACGCAGGGGTCTCCAACCTTGGCAACTTTAAGCCTGGAGGACTTCAACTCCCAGAATTCCCCAGCCAGCAAAGCTGGCTGGGGAATTCTGGGAGTTGAAGTCCTCCAGGCTTAAAGTAGCCAAGGTTGGAGACCCCTGCCAGTAGTTCGAAAGTCCACCTGGTAATAAAGAAAAAAGTAGGGAAAAACGGCAAACAAAATCATAGATCAAAAGGAATAACAATCTTAAAAGATTTATTTGCGGTTCGGCTACTTCGGGGATCATTAGACACAGTCTGTCATAAAAAAGGTGATCAGTAGTCTTCAATGCCTCGTCCTCCATCGCCGCATTAAGACACTTCTTCATCCTTTTCAAAGTTGACGGCTTGCATACATAGAACATTGGAGATGTTACGTCACAAACGACAGCTATCGTAACCTAGTGGCGACGGCGGAAATCCGAGACGCTCCTTCCCCGTAGGCCTGCGTTCTGGCTGCTTGTGCGCATGCGCAAGTAGAAGGGATGTCGAACCTGGCGTCGTGCGATCCGGCGGGTCTCCAAGCCCCCGCTCAGGCGGAGCAAAAGCCGCCGCCTTCGCTGAAGCCGTGTTGTGCCTGCCCCGAGACAAAGCAGGCGCGCGACGCTTGGTTGGTAACGGGGGAGCGCGTGGGTAAATTAGGGACTTCGCCGCGACATGCGGAAGCGTGGGGCGCAATGGACAGTTTTGCGCGTCGGCAAACGGTATCGAACTGGCTAGCCAAACCGCAGAAGCAAATTCCCTCCGGATATTTTTAAGCGCTTCTCCCAGACTGGACCAAAGTCGGGAAACGGCTGGGAGAAAGTTTGTCTCAATTATTCCTGGACAGGAGAAAGCGCCTCGTTGCTGGAGCAACAGAGGTGTGCCGTTTCCCGATTAAGTCGTAAAATAGTCCCGCATCTTGTTCTAAAATGAACGCGTTGTTTCTTCCTGGGTAGAAGTGGTGAGAAGCAGAAATAGAAGAGCTCATTTCTAAACTTGAAAGACTGTTGTTAAATATTTTAAACTCGGTTTTCAAAAACCTGCTAGTGCTAGTACAAACGATTTATTGGAAGAGACTGCCTGGGAAAGAAAAAATCACATTATTAAATTTTATTGTGGCACTTTATATTTAGTTATATACAAAATATGTTGTGGCTTCAGTCACAGACTATGAAGTGGCTAATAATTATTGAACTGCCAAATTAATTTTAATATGGAGCAATTTATCACCTGATTACTATTAAAAAGTTGCTGAATAATGTGCTTTAATATAATAACCTCATTTTCCAAAAACTGCAAAAGCAGAGGCTGGGTTAGTCTTATTCAAATATACTGAAGCTATTCTTTAATCCTAAAATTTACAAGTCTCGGGAACTTGTTGATTACAGTTTTGAAACTATCTAGCTTAACATAGTTACAGTTCATTTTACCATATATTTAAAATATATGTGGGCAGATTATCATAATTTCTAATACCTAGTTAAAAAAAGATTTATTAAGACAACTGGTTTTTTTTAGAAATAGCAGCAGCAGCAGTAGCAGCTTAAAAGAAAAGCTTAACTTTGCTTTTAACTATAACTATAACTTAACTAGCCTCAAATTTTAAAACAAACCTAGTCCTGGGTAGATGAGGGTGTCTTGAACCCCCTTGAGCTTTTGATAGCAGCAGTTGAAGATAAAGTTTCTCCTTTGCAAATGTTTTGCAAGTGTCTTGCACCACACCACATCTCCAGCACCAAGGCCAGAAAGATAGCAAGGGGATATACTGTTTCTGGAAGTTTGGAGAATCTGTGTGTCTATGCCATGTTTCGCTCCCAACCAGACCACAGGACTAATCAAGGGGAGAAGCTGAGGCAGGAGGCTGACTGTCCAGTCTCTCTTTTCTATATGAACCCAGATTTTAACCTCATTAAGTCTATGTTCCTGGACAGAAATTGCTTTATTCCAATGATTGTCAGCTTAAAAATTAATGAAATTAAATCATCTGTCTTCTCACTGTCCAACACCTCTCACTCTCTGGAGAAAGAAGCTTGGTTGATGCAGAATAACCTCTTTTTAATCTCTTCTAGAAAAAGGAAGGCAGCTACAACCTATTATTTTCAAAGCGGTTGAGAAAGATCTGTATCTGTATATCTACATAAGATTGACTATGTTAAATAACCTGGATAAGGGAAGGAGAACAATTTGGTAACATAGAAGTATTACAGCTAGTCAGACTCAGAGTTGAAGTCCAGTGCTCATCAACTTAGTTGAGGCCTTGATTTGTGAAATCACTTAAAGGGGAAATGTTGTTTTGCAGCATTATCGAAAAAGGAGAAGAAAACTGTGGCCATCTTATTGAAGCTCACAAGGAGTGCATGAGAGCTTTGGGTTTTAAGATATGAACAAGATGAGTCATATATTGGAATCTTTCATAGGTAGGTGACTAAATTGCTATTTACCAAAACATGGTTTAATCAGAAAATATAATTTCCTAGCAATTACCACTGCATTTGTGAGTATAGAAACTTTTGTGGGTGCAAAACTTGTATAATCTATAATATGCATAATGTATTTTCTTCCTGTTTCCAATTTGTCATGTGTTTTGAAAATTTTAATTTTAGTTTGAAAATCTAAAATAGCCCTGTTTTACTGCAATGAAACTAAATAGTTTTTCTTCTCTAACTGTACTTTCTAGCAGTCTTTCTTATTTTCCTTTTTAAGCCTAAAACTCTAATTTCTCCAGAGTTATAGATATCCTACCATAATTTATGGATGAAATACCTTCTTACATTTTATCTGCTTTATTTATCTACTGGAAATAGGACTTGGCCCAATTAAATTGAATGAGCCAAGTATTCTTACTAAGATATAATGTTATTTTTGGGGGGGAAGTATAATTTTTTACTTTAATTATACACATATCCTACTTAATAGCACATAAATTCAAGGTTATCAATGGTAAATTGGCTGCATCCTCACAGATTGGGTCACTTTTAATATACACTTTAGGAATATAAAAAGGGATTAAGAATATATCATCAATGAACTTCGTCACTTTTTGTCTGCAGGGTATATGTTCCCAAAATGCTATTTTTCAAAGCCTTAAAAGCTATTTATTTCCCAATAACAGAGTATTCTCATTTTGATTTCTGTCAACAACAAAATGAAAAGATCTTTATAACTGATTGTCCTATCCATATCTACAGTAGTAACATATGATAACCGCACCATAGGATTCATATCCTCCTGATTTGTGAATTTAGAAAAATCTGAAAATATATTAACCCTAAAGGAAAAAATAACCAATGTGTAGGATTACTATAGGTGAAGCAGGTCCCCAGTGTTCTGTGGTCTTTATCCTATTTTAACTCTTAACTAATTTATATATATATTTATAAATTAACTGTGATTTTTGGCTTGTCAGAGGCCTCCAGCTTCCCTTTCTCCATTGAAGGATCTGCAAGACCAATCTCCTGTGTTATAGCAATAGCACTTAGATGTATATATTGCTTTATAGTGCTTTACAGCCCTCTCTAAGCAGTTTACAAATTGCCCCCAACAATTTGGGTCCAAATTTTACCCACCTTGGAAGGACGGAAGGCTGAGTTATCCTAGTTGTTGCCATTTTTTGCTAAGAAAACTGAAATACTATAGAAAATATGTTCATATATCAAACATTTGCATGCTGCTTCTAAGATCTAAGGCTCACACATTAGGATTAATTGGAAAATTTTTCACATGCATAGTCCAAACCATTATCATATACACATCAGCCATCAACTAAAGTAACAGGGTCATGATACACCAGATACTACATGGACCCTCAGTTTACCCAAGCCCTGGAATAGGGCAGATACAAAGAGTAATACTCCCTTCCAGCAAAATGGAATAAACTTTGCAAGGTTTGTAAGAATGAATTAGTTAAGTGATTGAAATCCAGTATTCTCCAACAATAGTTTGCAAAAGTTTTTTTTTTTAAACTTCTGTTCTGGTAGCCAAAAGTTCTAAGAAATAGATTAGGACTAAAACTTTAGGGAGGTCCAAATCCAAAGGAAACTGAATAAAACTAGTGCTGGTTTTTCCACAAGAATGTAAAACATCTGTCCCAATTATCTCTGGGTTTATTCAAATTGAATGTATAAACTAGAAGCATTACTCATAATGGCATATGCATAAAAGCACTGCATAAAAATGTTCTTTGCTTCTGTTTTAATGTCTGGATATTCTTACGGATAGTCCAAATGTATTTTTTCAATGTTCAGTTCTAGACAACTATAATTATGACTAGAGAATTGGTGACCTGTTCGGTTATCCTTTCAGAAATATTTTATGACAAGTTTCCTCAATGCCTTCAACTATGATAGAACCTTATGTATTGCTTTCACTGGAAAAGTTGGTATACATTGGGAGATCTGTCTTGAAAATAGCCCATGTTGGACAGCCAAAGCATCAGTGTAGGAAATATTTTATGACATTTTGTATCATGTCATAAACTTTTATAATAAGTTTTATGTTATAAAATGTTTTATAAATTTTTAATAAAATGTTTTATAAATTTTAATGCCATGGGAATCATGGGTCCTCGATTTGGGATGCATTCTGTCAGTTAATCCAATAGATATATCTCAAATGGTTCAGACATTATTGCCCTATGATGCATTGTTTCCTCCAATTAAAACTTACAGGAATGAGAGTTTTAATAATATATAAATAGATGGTCAAACAGTTTCTTACAGTTTTTTTTCCTTTTTCCTTTAGGTGATTTACTGTGGATAATTGGAAACTTTACTTCCACAACTGGTTGAATTGCTTTTTGATGTTTTTTATGAGAAGATGGGGAAAAATATTTAATATAAGTTTTAAAATCACAACAATATATTGCCTTAATCTATACCTTGGATTTGAGAAATTGTGACAATAAATTATTCTTAGTATTTAAAGTTCTAATTTAAACAGAGGATTGTTTCTTTCCTGTACATAAAATATTATGAATGCAAGCAATAAAGCAATTTGATCTGAATACAGGTAATTTTGTTGAAATTAATAAATGTCTGCATGGATTGAGTCTTGTTCAGTTTCCTAAAGACTATTCAGGAAGAATTGCTCACATCTTAATTTAAAAGCAATGAAGGGTTTGGAAAAGCCATTTAAGTCATCAAGTCCAGCCTCCTGTTTAGTGCAACAATACAAATTAAAACATACTGTCAAGTTTCTAGTAGAACAAGCAAAGAAGATCTGCCCACCTTCTCCCACCATTAATAATTGCCTAACATTTTACTGGAATCTCATTAAGTTAAGACAGTTATCCCTAGCTGCCAATCTGGAGTAATATAAAACGGACTTCGGTAGAGGTCTACTGAACTTCCAAGAGGCCAAAGAAAGTGCTATATAGGGAAGTGACTGCCATAAAAAAGGTACACTACTTAGCTTCCATTAGATAGCAATATTTAGGACTCATTCTCTCTGGCCTGGTAGGAGCAGTAGAAGTTCTTAGGGAAAAATTTAAGTGCCTTACAGACCAGGGATCTCTAACCTCTAATCGCAGCTCACTAATGGACTGTGGCATGTTTGAAACCAGGCCATCCACATGGCAGACAACCACTCACGTGAAGCTCCACATGTGCAAGTGGAGGGCACTTGTGCTCATGTGCAAAGCTCCAGTCACACAAGCACTCCGCTTACATGAGCGGAGCTTCACACGCAAGCGCCTTCCACTCGCATGCAAATGGAATTGTGAGTGCACACATATACCTGCAACTCTCATGCTCCCTCCGCCAGGCTGGGCCACCAAGGTGGAAAGGTTTTGTAATGCTGAAATAGATCTTTGATAAGCAGCATCTTGATGAGCACCTGGAACAAAACTGAAAGCCACTGTAGCTTGCACAACAGAGGCATTACATGGACTAACTAACTGTGTGTGCTGCTGTATTCTGGATCAATTGTTCTAGATGACCTTCAAGGGCAGCTTGCAACAGGTCTCTAAAAGGACTTATTTTTCTTCAGGCAAGCAGTTAAGAGACTATAACACTAATACATTGAGTATCCTGACCTTGTACTGTATGTTTAAGTCAAGTTAATCTCATTTATAAAACTATTTTTTTCCTGGAACTTAATGGACATTAAGCTCCTGGACATGCTCATTGAGATAGCTCCTGGTAGCATCATTCTGGATGCCTTCACCAGGGTGAGAGGGGAAATAGGATGGCCAGCATATATTTTTTTGCATACATGCAAAATTGCACTATGATACCCTTTCTGGACAATACTTTCTTCTCAGAATTGAGAGTGATTACAGTTAGCCCAAAATCCCCCAGCTGCTTTTCATGCCTAAAACAGAAGTTGTGGTTTCCTCATTTCTAATCCAGTATCTTCAAGTCCCACAACAAAATGGTAGTCTGACTAAAACTAGCTTGCATTAAAACATTCCCCTATACATCTCAGTATCTTTCTATATATGGAAATCATTCTTGCTTCCTTCAGGTTCATAAACTGATTTGTACACTACAGCTGTTATATCATCTGATGATCATCTGATCAACATTCAGGTGCTTGTCAACCTGCCCACACTTAGAATTTTGAACACATGTTGGCACTTCACCATCTCTGCCTTTTTGACCATCATGCAACTGGCACTCCTTGATTGTGGCAGGAGCATTGGTGCTCACCAAGTGGCAATCTCAGCCAGCTGCCCCTGCCTCCAGGGTTCTACTTCGGTCTATTGCCACCACCAAGGAGTGCCACCTCAAGCCCCATGCCACAACCTGCCATCACAGCACCACAGTGCAAAGCCCTAGCTGTGTCTGCCACCCTGTTCTTGGTTCATCTTGCCAGCCCTGCTTTCTTGCGCTCTGCTCACCCTACCAGCCCTGCACTCCACTTGCCATGGCTGTCTAGCCTCCCTGCTGCTCAGCGCTCCATTTGCCATGCCATCCAACTGACGCTGCTGCCCTGTGCCCCTGTACTCTTCTTACTCTACAGAGGTAATGGAGTATAAGGCAACCAGATGTGCAGGTGATGGAAATCCTAGTCCCAAATTCCATTATTTCCTGAGGACTACCTTGATAAAATGAATTTTGATTACAGAAAAGACACACTACATTTTGGCACTCTGGAAACCTTTTATGAACTTTTTGCATAAAAATGGGGGAAAAAACCTTGCGATTTATAGTTTTCATGATTAGACAGGATATATTATAGACAAAAAATATTATGAGGTAACTTAGAAAGGCTAAATATGTGAAGAACATTTTGTCAGGTGGAGCTCCATTCAAAATTCAAGAAAGAAATACTTAGACTCTTTAGTTTAGAGAAGAGATACCTTTTACTGAAATTGAAGTGTAGCAATCATAGAATTCTGAATCTGGGAAATTAGGTGCGCAGATCACATATACAAAGTGATGGAAATGTTCCCACCCCCAATAGTTCAAATGATTCTTCCAATTAAAAGTTGTGAATATCATCATGTGGACATCTTCAGGTGATGATGAGGCCTCTATCTGTTGACCTTGGCATATTTTGATAAAGGTTTGCAGTTGCGCAGAGAAAAGAAAGCTAAGCGAGAAATAGAAACCTAAGCAAGAATTTATACTCCCCCCTCCTCATTTTACACAACACTAGAATGTAACACCTCCAGCTTGCTTCCCAGACTTTACCCCCTCCTCCCCCTGTTACTTATGGCAGCCAAAAGATGCAAAGCAATAGTAGAAGATCTTGAAGGCTGACACATTTGAAGCTACTTCTTTGTATCTTTTTTCTTTCCTAATTTAATTCAACTTTTTTCTTTTTTTGCACTTTTTGCTTTCTTTGTTATTAAAATGTTTTAAATGTTTTTAAAAGATTAAAAACTAATGCAAAGTATTATAATATTGCATTCGTTTTTAATCTTTTAAGAACATTTTAATAAAAATCATATAAAAATCCATTGAGCTATTTTATTTTCATTGTTTAACTTTCTTGTTCTCCTCTGCCCAATTGTAATCCTAAAGTAGACTCATTCCAGTTGCTCATTTTCTGAAGAGAACATGTGATTCATAAAGCCATTCAAAAATGAAATATTTATGTTTTTATTCTTGTTATTTTGGCTCATGCTGCCAAGCAGTTTCAAAATATTAAGATAATATGTATCTAGATATATTTGATGAAACACGTGCTTATGACCTTTCAGTAGGTTTGATAAGAGGATGTGCTACTAATGGTAGGACAAACGTGGAAATTTCAGTGGATTTAAAATCCTCCCAAGTGCTGATGAATTTTGGTTTTATCAAAATTCACCCAATAAAGGCAATGGTACAACACCACTCTTTTTAATTTTTTTCCCAACATAGTTTGCAATTTCCTTTAAATCACAGTTTAAATAAATTGGTAAGCAAAAGTTTGGTAAGTGGAATAGCTGAAAAATATTAGCATGACATATAAAAGTAATTTCATCTCATTGCATTGGAAAAATAATACACTGGTGCCATCCCAAACCAATTATCACAAAGTTCTGATAACTAAACAACAATGACGAAACTAAAATTTTCCACTGAGTACAAAACAGATTTGACAAAAATTATCCAGTTTAGGAGTAGGGAGAATGGCTCCTTTTGTACTGTGACAGTAATATGTGCCAACTGTGCCAACTAATATGCTTGTTTGGATCAGTCAATCCCTCTAAAATTAGAGAAAAGAATGCATACTGGAGAGTAAAGAAACAAAGAATATGGTATGCACTGTGCAACATGCAGCACATTCACAAACATCCCTATTTCTGGACCCATGTTGCCAGGAATAGATTCAAAGTATTCCACAAAACAAGGGAGCCAGCAAACCTAGAAAGTACTAAAGACTATATTTTCTTTCTATGACTGATATTTACCCAAATGGAAGACAATGCTTAATATAAGGTACACCAATTCAAATGGAAAATTGGATGCCAAACTTCTTACCTGCTTCATTTAATGTATTCTCAATTAATTGAAGACAATCTTCTTATTTTAATCAAAAATTATTCGGGGTGGGAGAAACCAGTTTCAATTTCAGAAAAGGAATTGTCCTTGCCTATTCTGATTTTCTGCTGATAATTCTCCTAAGTATCCCAGCTGTTTGCCTCTTCTGTATTAATATATAAAACTCTCTTTTTACGATCCTATAATCCCTTAATTTGGGGTAGAGTTGGAGTGACTGGATGAAGCTGAGCATTTACTGGTTGGATGCCCTTCCTGATGCCACAACTGAGTTTGCAGAAGATATTTTTTTCTTTGTGCCCTAGGAGATAAATATTTGCTACTACTTAGGATTGAACTCTCAAACTTCTGAGTGAGAGGTGAGTGTCTTCACCATTAGGCCACCACACCACTCTTTCTGTGTGATTGCATATCATATTATAAAGATACTTATTATTCATATCCTTTTTAATCTCTTAATTTATTGCTTTTAGTTGTAATAATGAACTACTACTACTCCCCCTCCCCCATGTAAAAATACTCTTTGGTGATAAAGTGTATCTGAGAACAAACTGAAAACTCTGTGCAGTATTCAGAAACAATACTCTGTAATCTAGTTCTCAGAGTTATGTTAAGTGGCAAATGTCTGGCTGCTCTCTCTTCCCGTTCTAGCCTTTCCTTCTTGGATTTCAATGCCAAACATGGTTATCTATGTAGCGCCTCTCTCTGCTTTCCATGCCTTAGTGCTATACATTCCAAATTAAACACTAGTGCCCTCTGCTTGTCTTCCCCACCCCTTTAGCCCTCCCTGCTGCTCTTTCACTGTGTCTATTTTAATTTATCTCAAGGCAGGGGAGAAAACAAGCTGCAAACACTCTTAGCTACTCTGATTTTTCCACTCCAGTTCTCAAAAGGAGCTTCCGGGATTGAATTTCTCATGCTTCTACAAGTTCATCAGCAAGGTCTCAAATCTCATCAAGAACGCTGGCTATTGCAATTTGTGGAAAAGAACTTCAGGAATTGTTGGATGCAAATACATAATTTTAGAAATGTTCCTCTAAGATCTCCATAGAGGTGTACGTGTAAGAATTAGTTCTGTATATGCAATTAATTTCAAAGTGAGTTAGGAGTAGAAGTTATAGGAAAATGAATGAAGAAAACACACTTTTGGATCGGATAATTTTTAATCCGGTTTTGTGTGAGAACTGGAAATACATTATGGAAGGAGCAGCCTATCACCTTGCTAGTTTCTTCCTCCTCCTTGGCTATATGGGAGGTAGTGGAACCTTTGGTGCCATGTATATTTTTGGGCTGTTGTCCATTGGCTTTCTTTGCTCTGCTGTATGGGGCTGGCTCAACGCTTGTGGATTAGACATTGTCATTTGGAATGTGCTTTTATTTCTGATCTGCTTGTTTCAGCTAACACATTTAATTTACCAACTCCGTAAATACACTTTTTCTGAGGAATTTGATCTCCTGTACAAACAAATTTGCCAGCCTTTGCAAGTGCCTCTTCAAACTTATAAAGAAATAATCAAGTGCTGTGATGAACAGGTCTTGCCTTTGGCCAAAGATCAAACCTATGCTGTGGAGGACAAGACATCCATTGACCGTTTGTCCTTCTTGCTATCTGGCAGGTAGGTCTTTTTTTCTCCTGAAAATACCCCTTATGATAGTGGTGCTTTTGAACACTGCTAAGTGGTTTCAAAAGGTAGAGAGGCATAGGAACTGCATGCTTTCCTCTTTCTCACGTTATGGAAGAAAAACCCATTTTTTTCACCCCAATTGGCTTTTTTATCTGGATAAAATGGGGAAGGAGGTGCATAAGAGGAAGTATAATGCGAGTCATCATTTTCAGCATGTATTTGTGCAGCCCAGAAACAAAGTTGAAGTGAAGGCCTTTAGCCCTCTTAACTTTAAAATATGAATATAAAAGGAGGGTGATCAGTGGGGAAATGAAAACTAATGGGCTAAGGCCACATTGCTTCTCTGTTGCAAACTGACTTCTTCAAATTTAGGAAGGTTAATTATTGTGGATAAGGGAGGCAGAACATGGGTTTCCATCTACTGGTAGATACTGGGGTGATTTGCAATACTTTCTCAGTTATTTAACAATAGCAAGAACTTTATCTTCACCCTAAATTGCTGAATGAAAAATAATTAGCATATTCAAAAGGATTTGCTTATTAGTTAGAAAGATGATGAGCTTTATTTCAAGTTAAGAGTTTGAACAATTGCTGAGCTCATAATTCTTTAATTCTGTTTCCTTCTACCTCTCTCCATATTGAGGGAAGGGTCCAGGCTTTTAATAAAAAAACAAAGTAGACCCTCCTGCCCTGGAGACTGTTCACTCCCATTTATAATCTTTGAAACTGAATATACTGTATGTTATATACAAATATACAAATGGCAGATTTTAAAAAAGCTTTAAAAAAGCTTTAAAAAAAGCTTTAAAAGTAATAGGTTTTATAGAATCATATTATTAATGAGACATTTCTGAAGTGAATAACGAGAGACATTGGCCCGTATTAAATGCATGTCTGCATCTCTAATTCCTACTGCCACAGAGTACTGTATATTAGAAAAGACACAGCTTCTAAAATATTTTATATAAAATACAAAAGACCCCATAAAAGAGGAGGTTGAGTTACATGTAAAAGACCACTATATTGCTACAGAAATGCACGAAACCAAACAAAAGCACATCTCCTAGAATGCATATGGGTCAATATAAAAGAAAAAAAGAATGCCATAGATGTATATTACAGGCCACCCAAGCAGAAAAAAACAGATGTACTTTTTGCTAACAAATTAAAAAATATATGTATAAAATAACATATATATAGGAAACACACTATACTAGTAATGGGAGATTTCAATTACCCTGACCTCAACTGGAAGACTAATTCTGAACCAAGTGAGAAATTGAATAGGTTCCTGACCAACCTAGCTGACAACTTTGTTGTCCAAAAGGTAGAGGAGAGAACTAAAGAGACAGCCATACTGGATCTAATTCTCACAAACATAAAAAGTGACAGAGGGAGTTGAAACTGCAGGAACTTTGGGTGAGAGTGACCATGTCATACTAGAATTCAATATAATACAAACACAAGCAATAGAACATAATCATACCAGAGTCTTAGATTTAAAAAAAAACTGATTTTAACAAACTCTCAGAGAGGACTTGGGAAAGATTCCTTGGATGAAAATCCTAAAGGGGAAAACAACTCAAGAAGCTTGGGAAACTCTAAAAAGTATGATCACAAAAGCCCAGTCCAGTACAATTCAACAGAAGAAGAAAAATAAGAAATCCAAGAAGAAAACAGCATGACTGCACAAAGATATCTCTGACTAAAGGACAAAACTAAAGGACAAAAAAGACAAGTTAAAAAAATGGAAAGAGGGACACATAACTAAGGCAGAATATCATCAGCAGATAGCCAGAATCTGCAAAGATGAAGTCAGGAAAGCAAAAGCTCAGCATAAACAAAGACTTGCTGCATCAAAAGTCAAAGCCCAATCTACCAAAAACACAACTGTAAAAAAACAGACTAGAAATCATACTTAATATGATCTTCTATTCCTCCTCCTAAAACTAAACTTTTCATTTTTCCTGCCAAAATGTAGGAATCTGTATTTCTCTCTGTTGAAATTCTTCCTGTCAGTTTCTGCCTTGGTGATTCACTTGGTAAAGATCTTTTTTAAAAATCTGGAGAAGGGTTTGGGGGTGTTGCAGACCCCCTCCCGGCCGGCAGAACCCCCTTTCCCAGGACAGTGCAGCGGCGGTCCGTAATGGCCGCCACAAAGAAGCTGGCAGCCGGGTAAGAATGCGCAGGAGGAAGTGGAGAAAGTGCTTGAGAGGAGAAAGTCTTTCTTGGTTCCTAGGACTCTAAGACATATTTAACAAAATTCCTGAAAAGTATGACTTTCTGAATGATACCTTCGAGAAGAGGAAAAAAGCGGCAGTTTAATGGTGCTGAAAGGATAGCTTACCCTCTTTTTTTACGGAATAAAAAGTGAACATTAAGAAACCTATTTTTTTTAGGTGAAAACTGGCTCTAAGCGGTGAGTGGGAAAAGAGGGGACTTAAAAAAATATATTTGTATGCTAAGACCTTGTTGGAGGAGATGCCTTAAGGATTGAAAGACTAAAATATATTGTAATAAGACTTTAAGAAACAGATTTGGACTTTCCTTTTCTTTAATTGATACTACCCCAGGAGGAGAGAGTGGGAACTCTGTCTTGGTTTGGACTGACTGAGAACTTTGGGATTGTCTTATTTTTCCTTTGGAATATTCTGGCTGTTGTAAGAGAAAAGAAAAAGAAAAGATTTATAATGGCTTCTTCTATCGAGGAACTGAGAAAAGACTATGAGCAAGCAAAACAAAATGGTAAAGCTGGTTTGAAAGAAGCCTTCTTTTTTTAGAAATGGCGCTTATTAATTATCAACAAACATTGCAACAGATGAAGACAGCAGAAGAAGAACAAAGAAAGGAAGCCATCTTTAATAAATCTCAGAACTCACCAAGAGGGAAGGAAGAGGAAAAAGAAGAGAAATAAAGGACTTAAGATTTAAAAAAACATTTAAGAAAGGGAAAACAAGGTGCAAAATCAATATAAGGATGGTAAACAAAAGGGAAGAGGAATGCGACAGAGAAGGGAAGCCAGTAAGGCAGAGGCTAGAAGAAGGGGGCTAGAAGGGGGTTAGAAAGGTTTGTTGGGGAAGAAAGAAAGGGAAAAGGTGGAGAAAAAGCTACAAAGTTTTGAAATTAAATGAGAAAAAGAAATTTTTTTAGGGATAAAGGATAAGTATAATTTCTTCAAAGAGATTTTGCAAGGTACATAAGATGATATTGTAGTATTGTATCAGAAATAGAAAATTTAAATGGCTTGAGAGTTGATAAGAGATTAAAATGTTGGAATGTTAATAATGATTGGTTTGAAAATATAATATGAGGGGAGATTTAGAATATTAAACTTTAATTAAAGAGTTTATTAAGATTATGGTATTGATGTTATTATAAAACTTTCATTATAGTATTTTGTTTTTAATATTTAAATCTATTGCTTAACTATGTATTTAATTGTTTTAGATGTATTATTCAGTTAGAATGTACCAAGCAAAATCGGATTGGGTATTTTAAAGATTAATTTGATTAATTTAGTGGGGAGATAGAAAGGCATCATACTCTGATTAGTGATTTCAGGAGAAATTTCTTTCTTTTTAAAAGGAATGAGACAAAGGTATAATAGAGAATGGACAAAAAGATATAAATATAATGACTCAAATTAAGATGATTAATTAAGATAGAATCAAGAAGAGTGAAATATGTGGAGAAGTTAATATAGAAGACTTAGAATGATAAATAAAATAAGTAATGATATGTAAGATGAGCCTGAATATAATTGAAGTCCATGAAAAGAGAGATACCTGGGTCCAAGTTACTTTCCAAAAAGATCTTTTTTATGTTTTGTGTGTTGTGTGATTATGTTGTTTTTTTGGGGGAAATTAATAAAACCTTGTAGAAATATAGAATGAGAATAATGGTAACTAAGTCAGAAAGAAGTAGATGAAATAATAATAATAAAATTGAATAAGAGTGAAGAGAAATAAAGGGAAATTGGATAAGAGGTTTTTGTATGTTTATATGGAAATGGTTTAAAATAGAATTATAGTTTACCTGACTTGTTAAATTTATAATGGAAAAAGGTTTAAACATGTAATGGAAAATGATGACTTGTGTGTTTTGAAAATTAATAAAACTTGTTTAAAAAAAAAAAAATGAAGGTTGACAACACAGTGTTTGTTTGGTCCATGGATTTCATCATCTCCTTTTCAAATCAAATCAAATTTATTACAATCCTAAGGCCAAATACAAACCAAAATCTATAAAGGTTCTATGCATAACAGAAAGACAATAAATGCAATGGAATCTAAAAAAATTAAGAACAAAGAAATAAATCTAAATAAAATGCTATTATAAGAAGTTCCAAATCTAAGTGATGATTTACAAGGTAATGTACAAACAGTAGCAGAAAATTGGGCGACCTCACAGGTTATTTTCAAGTCCAAAAAAAGTAGCATTAAATATCATTATAAATATCATTAAATATTTATTTCACATTCTCTACCTGGAAATTTCTTCAGGACACGATATATAAGGGTCTGTCTAGTGTTCTTATATAGGGAATGTTTATTTTATTTTATTTCCAAATAACTCAAGGCAGTGAACATATTCAACACGTTTCCCTCCTATATACCCCACAATAACAACCTTTTGAGGTAAATTGGGCTGAGAGTGAGTTAGGACTAGAACTCTCCACCTCCCATTTCTAACCTATTTCCTTAACTGTTTACCCAAACTAGCAAATTATTAGTAACATACGGTTTAGAGAGCTTTTATTGAAACATCACCATGTGGACATAACCAAAGGTGCAAAAGAGCAACCTTCAAATATCCAAGACAGATAAAAGTATTTATCTCCTTTTCTAACACCCATCAAACTCATTTATAAATATTTTGAATAGTGTAGGACCTAGAATGCAACACTTCCCTTCAGGTTAATACAAGGCTATTAATATTCAGTCCTTGGTTTTGATTATTCAGACATCTGAGAGTAGCTTAGTTGCATCCATTTTTGACTTCCTTATTAACATAAAATATTGAATACTTTGCTAGTATCATGGTCTACTCTTCTGTTGTATTCCCACAGTCAAATACCTTGTTCTTGAAATCTCCATGCTGGTTCCTATTAAGCAATGTGTTGTTTTGTATATGCTTGGGAACAAAATGCTTAATAAGTTTTCCAGTTCTGTCCAGTATAAACATCAAATTGACCCATCTATAATTACCCCAGTCTTTTTCTTTCCATTTTTGAAGACAGGAATGCTGGCCTTTCTCCAGTCCCCTAACACTACACTAAACGACAAGATTTCTGAGACAAGGACTCTGAAATGACATCCATAACACCTTCAAACCTCGGATATTATTAGCCTGGGCTGAAGACTTCAGGCTCATCCACATAGCTGGAAGGGGTTTCCCACTACCCTCAAGACAAGAGAAAAATACATCAGACTCAAAACATCAGGTCACTTTCTGAACCTCTGGAATGAGGCCAGCAGAGCTGATGTCTTGACACAGACTGGCACTTGTTGCCCCTGCTGCTCCAGAGGAGGCAGGGCTGGTACCCCAGAGGAGTTCTGGCTGTGGGCACATACAGTGGCTCCAAATACCAGCAGACTAAAGAGTTTCCTATTCAGCTTGTAGTGGCGGAAGGGCTTGATAAGCAAAGGGCAGTATCAGTCATGTAGGCATTTAGAAGAGGATCATTTTCTGGCATTTTAATTCCTTATTTCCTGCCTTTATTAATAATGGCTCTAAATCAAAAGTAAAAAAGCTATCAGGAAAGGAGGTAGCTTTGTTTTGTCCTTGGAAGTATTTGAATTAAATCCAATTCAGGCCACATTTCCATAGAACTGTCAGTGGTAGTTCAAGTACTAAATACAAAAAAAATATGTACATTCATTTGGTCTAGTGATTTAGTTAACATTTTAATGGTTTCTTTTATTAGCATTCTTTTATTACTCTGCTTATTTGGCCTATTCCTTTCCTCTTTTGATTGTATAGATGTTATATTAATACTTTTTAACTAATGCCTAATTTTGGTTTTGTCTGCTTGTTTGAATATGTATAAATTAAAAAAAAATTCTGAAGTTCTTCTGCAGTGAACTTTGACCTATTTAAAATTTTCCCTCATACAGTACTGCCTCAAATCTTTTATTGTTTATTGACTGAGTTTTAAGGTTTTATCAGTGTATTAACATATCAATCAGAGGTAGTATTCAGCAGGTTCTGACCAGTTCTGGAGAACCGATAGTAGGAATTTTGAGTAGTTTGGAGAACCGTCAAACACCACCTCTGGCTGGCCTCTGGCTGCACAGGAGAACAGAGCTGGAAAGCAGGTTAGTGGGGTGGAGAGGGAATGGGATTTTGCAGTATTCTTCCCCTGCCATGCCCACCAAGCCACGCACACCAAGCCACACCACGCCCACCAAGCCACGCCCACAGAACCGGTAGTAAATTTTTTTGAATCCCACCACTGATATCAATACACACCCACAAAAATGCCAAACCCAGTCTGAACATCTGGCTAACCGTGCAGCAAAATAATAATAATAATAATAATAATAATAATAATAATAATAATAATAATAATAATAATAATAATAATAATAATAAATCACAAGAGGTAAATCACCTTAGTGTAGCTCGGTAAAAATGATTTTCAGGATCTGAACACAACTCCCAAGGAGCCTGAAAATATGTACTTATCATGAAATGGACTGCCTTTCAAACCCAAACACAGATCCTCAGATATGGGATCAATCTATTAAACCTTTAGAAGAAAATTATTGTTGATAAGCAAAACATTAAGGAAACAACAAAAAGCCTGTTGAGTGTTAAATATATGCAAAGAATGGAAGTCAAAATTTATGGAAAACAGATTAGAGACAAAATGACCCAATATGTAACAGATTGAGACTTTGAATTTAAATAGGAGAGGCTTTATACTATAAATGAATTTTCACTATTCACTATAATGAATTTTTTTCTTAAATATTGTTAACGGGGTTAAAGCAATGATACTATAAGTGGAATTTATCTAGGAAGATATTGAAGTAATACCGGAACAGATGCTGTGACATTCCCTTCCTCCCTCTTCAAGACAATATTGTAGCCCTTGACAGATTTATCAAGAGTGATGGAGGAGGTGATGGCAGCTTAGTAAAAACAAACAGGTCTCCCTTACAAAAATAGTAATGGAATGATTCTTCAGAACAAGCACTCTGTGGAGAAGAAAGGCATTCCAAGTTTACATGACAGTTCTTTTTTTTTTTTAATAAAAGTTTTTTTAAAAAATTTTTATAAGTACAAACAATTCATCTTCCATTTAAAGATGTGTCTGGGTACAAATATCTTGTGCAACAATAATCAAAATTACTACCATATTCATTATATTGATATTAGTTCTCCATTGTTATCTTATTAATATACATAATATCTCTTACACTATAACAATAACATGTTTAGATCTTCACTTATTATTAGTATACATAATATATCTACTATTATAACAATCCTCTTCTTACCATGTTTAATTTTCTTCTTACCATATTTACCATGTATTAAGATATTTTCTTTATTTCACTAATCTATTAGATATTTCTAGCTTTCATGTTTTTTTTCTAACCATTGATAAAATAGTTCCCATGTCTTATAATATTCAGATTGCTCCTTCTCTTTAATTTGCAAGTGTTAATCTATTCATTTCTGCACATTCTAATATTTTCCTAATCACATTTTCATCATTAGGAATCTCTTTACTTTTCCAACTTTGAGCAAATACAATTCTAGCTGCAGTTAGTACATGTATAATTAAATATATATTCTCTTTACTATACGTTCCAGGTAAGATCGCCAACAAGAATATTTCAGGTTTTAAATCAAGGTTTCAGGTTGTATCATTTTTTCCAGTCACATATGTATTTTTGTCCAATATTTTTTGTCTTCTACACATGTCCACCACATATGATAGTATGAGCCAGGTGTCTGGTGGCACTGTATTATTAATATAATATAATAATAGAGCCACGTTGATAGAGCCACATTGACGTATAATAGAGCCACATTGATGTAGTTTTCATATGCTGTAGCAGTATTATCTTTAAAATGGAATTTACAATTTTCACATACAGCAGGTGCAGATTTGCAAGGTGAAGATCAGGTTGAAATAACTTCATAACCAGTAGTAAAAAAAATTGAACCCCACCACTGGTTAGAATATGATATGCAGGCTACTTCTACTGATTGCCTTCTGCCAGCAGTTTGGCAGTTTGATTCTCACCAGCTCAGGGTTGACTCGCCCTTCCATCCTTCTGTGATTGGTAAAATGAGGAGCCAGTTGGGGGCAATATGCTGACTCCGTAAACTGCTTAGGGAGGGCTGTAAAGCACTGTGAAGCAGTATATAAGTCTAAGTGATATTGCCATTGCTATCAAGATCACAAGAAGTGATAGTACCACTCTATACTGCACTAGTGAGGCCACACTTGAACTACAGTTCCGGTCACCATGATACAAAAAGGGTGCTGAAATCTTAGAAATAGTGCAGAGCAGAGCAACAAAGATCATAAGGAGTGAAGGCTAAATGATATGATGAATGGTTAAAGGGAACTAGGTATATCTACCCCAATGAAGACAAAGATTAGGGAGTGACATGATAGCTGTCTTCCAGTACATGAGGGGCTGCCATAGAAAGCGGGTGGGTTGACTTTTTCTTCAAAGCTCCTGAGAATAGAACATTATGCAATGAGTGGAAGCTCATTAAAGATAGCTCCAACCTGGAACTAAGGAGGAACTTTCTGACAAGGAGAACAATTAAACAATGGAACAGATAGAGGTTTTCACGAAAATATTGAACAATCATTTGTCAAGATGATGTAAGGTCTCATACCATTGATCACCTCCAAAGTCTCTTTCAGTTCTAGGATTCTAAATCTAATCAGTGTCTTAATCATTATTCAGGAATCCACCTAGATTTTAGAACATTAATAAATACAACCTCTAAACGATTGAGAATAGCCAGGATGCAGTATTTTCAAGTGAGGAAAATATAAGGGTTGGTTTTTTTTAGGAAGAAATAGCAGATATGACAAAATATAGCTTTTTAAATAAGCCCTAAGAAATACAGTTAGGTATAATGAAGTGGCATTAAGTAAATCACACCCTGATTAAAATTGGTTGGATGTTTCTTCTATTTCCTGCTATTCTTTCCACAATGTCTTTCTTGTCCTGTGGCAATAGTTTCAGAAGCACGTTTGGTTAGTTTGTGAGAGCTCTGGCTGCCTGGTCTACCCTTTGACTGTGGCAGTGTGGAGGCATGGTTAGGTGGCCGGATGACTTGTCTTGTGGTTGCAGCATGCATGTCTGGAAGGCATCTGTGGCTTTGTTCCAAAGTTTGTATTTTGTTGCTTTCTGATGAGCAATACTTGAATACAACAAGAAATGCAGTTGAAAATGAAAATAATAAGAGCACAAATGATGAAAGGGAAATCACCACTCCATCTTCTTTTTGTAATAAGATCTGCTTCACTAATCTTCTTGATCTCTCTATATTTGGCCTACACAACTCATATGGTCCCCAAGTTTGTTTTATGAGCCCTGGGTTGCCATCTAATTTTACCATATGAACAATCCTTATTACAGTTATTAACCAGTAAATTCAACAGAACCTTGCTTAAAGAAAGCAATAACAATCCCTACAATTTAAAGCATTTCTAAAACATCAGTATGCATGCATAATACAATTTACTACAACACAGTGAGTACAAGTGACAAGATGCTAAAAATAAATCCTAAGTAAGAGAAACAAATTAATAAAAATACTTTAAATGTAGAATATTGAAGTTCTATCTCTTTGGCTATGAAGTAAATGTATAAATACGTGTTTTTTCAGAATAAATATGTATGAGTGAAAATGTATATTGGAAGAAGGATAATGATTCAGTAATTTATTAAACTGGCATGCTGTCCAAATTGTATACAAGCAAGGAAAACCATATACTACATAGAGAACTGGCAACTCTCCTGGGGGTGTTTGGGTTCCGATCTGAGAGTAAATAGCAGATGAGATTCTCTTCAGGGCAAACTTATGTTGGCAGGTAGAGATCTGAGGATGGAGTTTGAACTACTGCAGCTTCCTCTAGGGTCAAGTGTGTTCTACAGAAAGGGTTGTGTCCAGTATTGCAAAGGGCAACACACTGAAATGGGCTGACAATGTCGGGATCTAATATACCCTGCTCTAAATGAAGAGATCTATCAAGCTCCTACTGCTGCACTGGGAATCCCCAAGGTCAAAAGGGCAGAATGTGAGAAATCAGACTGATATAAGTCAAGCTGGATCCTGATTTTCCCAGAAGAGACAGTTATCAAGAAGGATCATGGTAGCCAGGGAATTAGTAGAAAAATAAATGTTATGCCAGAAATACAGCTGGGGTAAACGGGCCCTGAAATCCAAGGGAATTAACCCAGTTTCTGAGTTAAATGCTACATTTGAAATGCAGGTCGGTCCTCCAAATATCACTTTTAAGAATCTGGACAGTTGCTGTTTCTATGGACTATAGGTTGTTAAAGGTGTCAAAAAGAATAATTTGGGGTTTCAACTCAAGCCGGGGTTTCACAAGAGTAAATAAAAATGAAATCCAGATAGCTGTGAGGAAAGAAGAAGTATTTATTTCCAAAAGCAAAGAGGTTTGCCTGGGGGGCAACTGCAGAAAAATGGAATACAGTGAGATTGTTTTATAGGGGAGCTTGCAGGGGTGGGATTCTACAGGTTTGAACCTATTCACTAGAACCGGTTGTTAACATTCTAAGCAGTTCAGAGAACCAGTTGTTAGAAGAAATTGCTGGCCTAATCCTGTAAGCAAGGCAGGAAGGAAACATGCTGGTGTTGCTTACAGAAACTGCCTCTCTGTTAACCCTGATTACATTCTTGCCAGGACTAGACTTCCTGTCTCAGGAACTTCTCTGGAGTTTTTTTTTTCCTTCCTTTGCTGGTACTTTGCTTGTGTGGAGTGACCATTCAAAGTTACAATGGCACTGAAAAAAGTGACTTATGACCATTTTTCACACTTATGACTATTGCAGCATCCCCACAGTCACGAGAGGCCAGGCGAGGAGATGTGTGCCTTGATGTGAGTGATGTTGAGTTGGCCATGCCCAACTAGTCACATGACCACCAAGCCACACCCACCAACTAAGCCACACCCACAGAACCAGTTGTTAAAAAAATTGAATCCCACCCCTGGGAGCTTGTCCTGAGTATGAAAGTATATACGTGCTGATTCTAGGGTGACATTTGAGTGGCATAGGTATCTATAGGTTCATGTCATCTATGATGTTTATTCTTGTGAATATGCAATTCCATTTTAATTTACTCTATTGTCTGTTTACAGACCTTCTCCTTTGATATGTGGATTAGGTCTGAGTAACTTATTTGAGATTTTGAGTAATTTTGCATAAAAGATTTTTCCCCATTTGCTATTTTTACTTGATTAACTTAGTCTCAGCTTGACTGTCAATTACCTAGAGGAGAGGCTAATTCTCAGTCCATTGTGGATTCTGTAAATATTTAAGGAAGATGGAGACAGCATAAGGAATAAAATACCATATTTTCTCAAAAATATGACCTACACTGAAAACAAGCTCTAGCCTGATTTTCCACATCTGACTAATATAAGCCCTACTCCAAAAATAAGCCCTAGTTAAGCCCTGCCCACTGACTGGTTGTATGAGGTGGGGGCAAGGCACATGTGTAAAAATCAAGCTAGGGTGGAGATTGGTGGGGTGGAGCTGCCCCACGTGCCCTGCACCTGCTTACCTTAGGACTGCTGCAGCCAGGTCCTCCCACACCCTGACACCTGTTGTGCCACTGCCTGGCTTCTTTTGCAGCTGCTCACAGTCGGGCACCACATGGCACATTGCACCGGTGCCACTGCTTGTGGCAGGATGTTTCATGGCATGTCACGCCAGTGGCGGAGCTTGCAGCAGGAGGCTGCATGGCACATTACACCAGTGCTGCTGCTCATGGCAGGATGCCACATAGCACATTGCACCGATGCCACTGCTTGTGCACACAATGGTGCAATATGCCATGCAGACTCCTGCCATGAATGGCGGCACCGGTGCGATGAGCCACATGGCATCTGGAAGCAAGTGGCTGTGAGCGACTGCAGAAGTCGGGCAGCAGTGCGACAGGTTGGGGCATGGGAGGCCTGCCTGCAGTGGTCCTAAGGTAAGCGGGTAAGATAACCCACGAAAAAAGGGCCTAAAAGAAAATAAGACCGGTTCTTATTTTTGGGGAAACATAGTATATTTTGATATAAAACATCCCCATCTGGATGAAAAAATTTGCTATAGATCTTTATGGCAGTGAGCATATTCTTGCTTCCTTTAGAATAAAAGAAACTTGAGTATAGCTTTAATAATATGATTATTAGCATTATTGGAGATAGATTTAATTTGTTCACCAAACTTTGGAGTGTTGAAACACTGTACGTAAGATATCTAAAAGTTAAAACTTGGCCTCTAGTATTATTCTTTATCTGCCATATCTCAGTCCCTTTTTAGGGGTGTGTGCAAATTAGCAGTACAGCCAGGTGAAACAGGGGCAGTCTCGAGCAATAGCAAAGCCAAATGAAGTCACAAGATTAACCTTTACTCTTGACAATAATGTTTTAGCAATAACTGGATGGTGTTCTGGAATTGGTTTGTCATTGTGATGAAATGCAGAAAACTTTTACCAGGTATGTATCTTTAATCATACTGTTCAAAATGTATTCTTTTGAAGGAAACCAAGGAGGCTAGTCAGCCTGAATGCAAAATATTTAAAATTCCTCTGAAAATTCCTAGAACAATGCAAAAGCCAAATATATCCTTGAAAATTGATGTGTTTTTTCCTGGAAGCATTCAATAATACAATGCTTATTAAAACCCTAGGGTAGGCCTGTCAAACTGGCAGCTGTGGGCCAGATATGGCCTGTGCAGGCCACGCCCACCGCAGTTGTGCAAAGGCAAAATACATCATGATACAGGCCGCGATGACACCCCTGCCCTAGGGTTAATGTCTGGAATACTCTACCCGACTCTGTAGTTTCTTCCCCAAACCCCAAAAAAACTTTAACCTTAGACTGTCTACTATTGACCTCACCCCTTTCCTAAGAGGTCTGTAGGGGCGTGCATCATGTAAAGCGCACCAACGTGCCTACCGTCCCTGTCCTATTGTTTCTCTTATTCTTCTTTTATTTTTCTTATATGTACCCATTTCATGTATTCACAACTATGTATACACTTATACTTATTATCTTGTAAACAATTGGCAAATCAAATAAATAAAAATAAAAAAAGAAATAAATAAATTATATAGTTCATATACAAGCATCAGCAACAATGTAGAAAAAAAGCTCCAGGGGATGATCCAGCCTGGAAGGTGGGAATGCTCTCTAAGCAATGATCAGGGCCTTGCCACATGTTTTCTAAGATCTCTTCTCAGATAGGAAAAGTGTCTTGATTGGCGGGACAAGATTATAGGTTGTCATAGACAACCTTTGCTTTTTTCCCCCATCACAGACAAAATGGGTAGATGCATATAAGGCTGAATGAAATGGCTGTCCAATACAGAAAATGGCTGCACCCGAGGAGGGAAGGGAACTCTGAAAAGGCTCTACCTGTATTTCCTTAAGTAATTAAACAAATTAGCTTTTCATGAATTGCACTAGTGTTTTCTCAGGTCCTGATAGAAAAAGGCATAAAAAAGGTTGAAAGGGACCTTGGAGATCTTGTAGGCCAACCCCCTGATCAAGCAGGAGACCCTGGCCTGTTCCATTTTAGACAAATGGCTGTCCAGTTTCTTCTCCAGTGATAGAGCCTCCAGTGATAGCGAGCCATTCTTAATGAATAGCAGTTGGCACACAGAGCTTGAAGTCTCACTATTACTTCCTTCTTCCTGACTGTAACTGTTCTTTGCATCTGCTTGCTTTGTCTTCATGTTATTTATGTTGTGTGCAGAAATATCTGTTATTGTTGAACAGTATTTTTTTTAAACTGCCACAGATATTGATGTCTAAAACAACTCTATCCTATATGAAAGTGTTGTTTGTATATAAATGACCACCTGCATGAACCTTATCATAAGTCTTTTAATTGTTCAGCAATTGCACAACAACCTTTCTAATTTTATAATTTCCTTGCCCTCCTTTCTCTCTTTCTGCAGGGTTAAAGTAAGTCAGGATGGACAGTTTTTACATTATGTTTTCCCTTATCAATTCTTGGATTCCCCAGAGTGGGAATCATTACGGCCTTCTGAAGAGGGAACCTTTCAGGTAATGTTCTTCATAATGTTCAGATTTCTTTATAATTTCCTCCATCTTTCATTTTCTGTTGAGTGGTGAAGAGTGTGAGCATCCAGGAAAGTGTTTGTGTAGTTCAACTTGTTTACTATGTCTGGGACGTTTGCCTCCACTCTTCCTGCTGTAGTACATACTAAGCTGCTCTTGAAAGAGGAGACACTTTCCAAAACTCTACTTGCAAAGAAGAAACTAGGCATACTTCAAACAAACCCTAACTGAAGAGATTACGGTAGCAATTGGTGAGGTCCAGGACTAAGATTCCAAATTGAGGTGTCCTGGGATCTTTTCCACAAATTCTTTTTGAATTTCTGAATTGGAACGATTAAAAGAAGGAACATTGCAGCAATATAAACACAAAAGCAGCTGTGCTGATCACAATTAAAGCAATACCTTTCTTGACCAGCTGCAGATTAACACATTGCAAAGAACTCCTAATTTGGCAAGATGTTTTTACAAAGTATAGCAAGAAAGGAGAAGCCATATTTGTAACCAAGAAAAGACCTTGACCCTGCTGCTGTCTATCAGCTTTGCTGTAAGTGCTCAGTACTAATTTTTGACTTGGATTTGCCTATTTTGGCCTCTTGCATTGCTATGTGAGACTCAGATCAAGACATCCCTCTCCCCACTATTATGCATATGAGGAGCACATAAAAGATTACTGTGGCTCGGCAGGCCATGCTATGTTTGTCTGAACCAGCTGAGTGCTCAGTTGCCTCCATTTTCACAGTATACTTTTTATAAACTGGTCAGTATAGATGATTTCCATAAATAAACAGATATATTGAATTATTGAATTCAAGCAGTTAATGATTTAAGTCCAAGCTTTGCTTAGTGCAGGAATCGAAATGAAAACTCCTTATTAGATGCTAGTTCAGCTTTTTGAATGTATTGAACAAAGGGCAGCTTTGAGTATTTTGTTCTACTATTAAATTGCTCTTGCCATTATAAAGTTTTCCTAAGGCAGAACTGTAAACTCCTTTCCTATATAAGACCATAATTCTGGGATATGCATCCTGGGATGACAATGAACAGGGCTTTTTCTGTTTTGTACCTTTTCATTATCTGAAATAGTACTTTCAAATCCTTTCTTTCTTTCTTTCTTTCTTTCTTTCTTTCTTTCTTTCTTTCTTTCTTTCTTTCTTTCTTTCTTTCTTTCTTTCTTTCTTTCTTTCTTCTTTCTTTCTCTCTCTCTCTCTCTCTCTCTCTCTCTCTCTCTCTCTCTTCTCTCTTCTCTCTTCTCTCCTCTCTCCTCTCTCCTCTCTCCTCTCTCCTCTCCTCTCCTCTCCTTTTTCTTTTTTCTTTTTTCTTTCTCAAAATTGGAAACAGTACTGAACCTGAGATCTGGCAGTACAAACTATCAGTTCTTCCCCTTCTGATGATAGAATTCTTTATTGGCCAAGTGCAATTGGACACACAAGGAATTTGTCTTGGTGCAAATGCTCTCAGTGTACATAAAAGAAAAGATACATTCGTCAAGAGTCAAGAATCATGATTTGGAAACAAATCCTATGTATCTTACAACTGAACTGGCTGCTGACTAATATTCAACTTTTAATCAACTACAATTTCATAATCCTTTCATCTCATCTGCACATTTTATTGTGATATCATATACTCAAAATAAAAAAAAACCTAAAAATACTTTGTCATTATTTTAATTTCACTTCCCAAAGACTTATGACATCAATTTATTTAACAATAGTTACTCTTACTGTTATTGGCCACTAATTTCATAATAAGCATAATTAGAATCCTTCCCCTGTTGTGTAAGATGCTGCCTTCAGGCAACAAGAAGCTCTGCGCACATTGGCAGTGATCTCATAATGCACAGGAAGAAGGAAAAAGCAACAATGCGTTGTTATGATAGTGCACCCACAAAATGGCTTTCTTGTTTACAAGCTTTCAGGGTGGAGAGATTAGAGTGCGAGAGTGAGGTGAATAAGATGTAATAGTTATAGAGAAAGATGCCATAGTTACTGCTGAATTTTGTTAGCAAACCTCAGCAAGTAAAGAGAAAAGAAACTTATCCAGACAGCAGCTCTAGTTTCTAATTCAGCTATATGCTGAACTTGATTAAGAGAAGGCAATCCATAAACCTAGGCAAGAAATATAGAGGATTTTTGCAGAACTAGATATAAGCAAAAGAGTGGCAGAAAAATGTTATGAACATGTTGTAGAGTTAACATATGATTGACCTCAAAGATATATGTGTGTGTGGGGGGGGTGTAGTTCAAGCTATCTATGGCCTATGGTCTGTGGATTGGCTTGCTGTATTTTAGAGTGCTAGTTGACACATTTCTTTCATTGTCATACCATCCAGTCCACAATTAGCAACTGGCTTGCTAATCAGAATGCCATGATATATAAACGCTTTGTTGAAAGGAAGCTAAATTGCTGAGTATTCCCACAATTTATTAACAAAGTAACCCAGTCCAGAAATGAGGCAAATTTAGTTTGACAAGATTTATCTTGATAAATCCATGCTGGCTATCAGTAATACCTGTATTTCCTTAAGTAATTAAGCAAATTAGCTTTTCATGAATTGCACTAGTGTTTTCTCAGGTCCTGATGGGAAAAGGCATAACAAGGTTGGAAGGGACCTTGGAGATCTTGTAGGCCAACCCCCTGATCAAGCAGGAGACCCTGGCCTGTTCCATTTTAGACAAATGGCTGTCCAGTTTCTTCTCCAGTGTCAGAGCCTCCAGTGATAGCGAGCCATTCCACTAGATGATGTTTCTTACATTCAGGAAATTTCATCTTAGTTCTAGGTTGCTTCCCTCTTTGATTAGTTTCCATTCATTGTTTCTTGTCTTGCCTTCTGGTGCTTTGGAAATTAGTTTGACACCCTCATCTGTGTGGCAGCATCTCAAATATTGGAACACTGCTTTCATGTCTCCCCTGGTCCTTTTTTTCATTAAACTAGACATACCCGATTCCTGTAAACATTCTTCATATGTTATAGCCCCCAGCTATATCATTCTCATTGTTCTTCTCTGCACTCTTTCCAGAGTCTCAACATCTTTTTTATATTGTGGTGAGCAGAACTGGATACAGTATTCCAAGAGTGGTCTTATTAAGGCTTCATAAAATGGCACTAGAAGTTCCCATGATCTTGATTCTATCCCTCTATTAATGCAACCCAGGATTGCATTGGCTTTTTTGACTGCTGCCGTACACTGTTGGCTGATATTTAAGTGATTGTCCATTAGGACTCCAAGATCTTTCTCAAAATTACTGGTATTAAGCCAAGTTTCACTGAGCCTGTACCTATACAGTTGGTTTTTTCTTGTCTAAGTGTAAAATCTTATTTTTGTCTACATTGGATTTTATTTTGTTAGATAGGGCCCAGTTTTCATGTCAGTCAAAATCCTTTTGGATCTTGAGCTATTCATGCTAGCTTATTGTCATCTGCAAATTTGATGATTTCCCCTTCTATTCCCTCATCTAGATTGTTCATAAAGATATTAAAGTGTACTGGGACAAAATTGGAACCTTGGGGTTCCCCACCGCTTACTTCCCTACATGTAGATATAGCTCCATTGAGGACTACATGTTGAATATGATTTGTTAGCCAGTTACAAACACATCTGGTGGTGGTACTGTCTATCCCACATTTTTCTAGCTTGCCAAGAAGTAGGTTGTGGTCTACTTTATCGAATGCTTTACTGAAATCTAAATATACTATGTTTCAAGGTTCCGAGTAATGACCCCAATCGATTCAAGACTCCGAGGCTGTGGTTTCCCTCAAAGTTCCATTTTATTGGGTACATCATATCAGCATGTTCAAATGTGAAACCAACTGTAAATATTTCCTGCATTTTTAATATAATAAAAGAAATAGATATCACCCACTCCCCTAACATACTGGTCATGTTAACTAACCAGGTAGATGGTAGGCTGCTCAGCTACTCCTTCCAGGCCTTACGAGCTCTCATTGAGATGACCTTGATTCCCACGGGTCTTATGTCTGGCAACTGGGAGGAAATTATCCCACACCCCATAGTCCCCCCCCCACCTTTGTATGGCAACTAAGAAACAAAGTAAAAGGAACATGGCTTCAGCTAAAGTCGTTTTGAGAGTTGACACTTTATTAACAGCATTTCACTCATCTACTAATTTAGTCACTTTGTCAAAGAGTGAAATCAGATTTGTTTGGCGTGATCTGTTTTTGACAAACCCATGTTCACTTCTGGTTTTAATATTGCTTCTAGGTGTTTGTAGATTTGTTACTTGATTATCTTTTCCAAGATATTCCCTGGCATTGATGTCAGGCTGATGGATCTGTAATTTCCTGGATTTGTTTTTTCCCCTTTTTTGAAGATGGGAACCACATCAGCTCTTTTCTAGTCCTCAGGTAATTCCCTGTTGTTCCAAGAACTTTGAAAGATGTGGTTCAATGGTTCTGAGATTCTGTCTGCCAGTTTCCTCAGAACTCTGGGATGTAATCTGTCAGGACCAGTTATTTGAATCTGTCTAGCATTGATAGGTGTCCTGATAGTTGCTTATTTTAATTTGCATTCCTAGTCTATCTTTTATGGTTCTGTTTTTGGTAAGTTGGGTTGTACAGATGCAAAAAATGAATTAAGCAGTTCTACTTTACTTGTATTCCAAGTTACTTCCTCACCCCAAAAACCCAATGCAACCCTAAGTTGCATTAACAGAGGGATACAATCAAGATCAAGTGAGGTACTAATACACTCTATAAGGCGTTAGTAAGACTACACCTAGAGTACTACATCCAGTTTTGGTCACCACACTATAAAAAAGATGTTGAGGCTCTAGAAAGTGCAGAGAAGAGCAACCAGGATGATTAGGGGACTAGAGATTACATGGAAGTCAAAGCTACTAGCCTTAATAATGGTGTGACTACCTCTAAAGACCATCTGCTGTGAGACTGGTGGGCTTCCTCCTGCACTTGGTATGGCACTGTGAGAACAGACTAGATGGGACAGGGAAATCTGCCCCAACTGGGCAATGCTTATGTTCTTATTTATCCTCGTTCAAAATAAAGAGATGCTCTCTATGCTTCCTTTGCTTTTGTCAACCTCAAAGATCAATCCACTTTCCCAATGTAACTGAGCTTTTTAAAAGTAGAAATGTAAAAATACATTTGCAACAAACCTGATACATTGTGTTCCAAACTATTCAAGAAATACTTGACCAATGTATTGCAAAAACTCATTTTCAAAGATGATAATGCACACAAATAAACAGTATATTGAATATGAATTTATTTCAAAATGTGGATTTCTTGTATATTTGTATAATAAATCTAACAAAATATGAGGTAACACAGTGACTTCATTATCCTTAAAAACAAACAAATGAACTTTTTTCTCTTCTTTCTTTGGCAGGCAACTTTGACAGCAGAGATTGACTCCCATTTTATCACTTGGCAAAGGGAAAAGCTCTATTTGCTTCTGGCTAAGGAGCACTATATTGCCCGTCTCTTCTCTGTCCTCCTTGGCTATGACATCTCAGAAAAGCTCTATGCCTTGAATGAAAAGCTTTTTGCTAAGTTTGGCCTTCAGTTTGACATCCGCTTACCCAGCCTCTATCATGTCTTAGGACCTGCTTCAGACACAGAGGTGGAAAAGGCAGAGTATGAAGAGCCAGTGATGCCTGTAGGTGATTCACCTGCAGTTGGCCAAACAGCTCCTGTGGTTCCTTGCACTGTGTCTCATTCTACTCATCCTAGGAAATCTCGGCCTGACAGTGACCTGTCTGGTGAGGACTCTACCAGTCTTGTATTGGAAGATTTTGCTGAGTTGACAGGGTCTTTTATGGACTATATGAGTGAAGGGGAGTATTTGAAGTGAGTAAACATGGGCACACATCACCCTGGATAAGTAAGTATTCTTTGTGCCTTTAGAAAGAAACATATCTAGATATGCAAGGAAAGGGTAACTAATGAACCCAGCATACTGATTGCCCCACATTTCCTTAGAACCTGCGGTATATCAATTCTTAGTTCATATGCTTCAGAAAAGTACTTTGGGTCATGGCTTTGTCAAACTTCATCTCATTTTTTTATGAAGAACTACTAGCTTCCTTAATGATTGTAAGAATGCTCGTGACATAATATATCTTGATTTCAGTAATGTATTTAACAACATACCCATTGCATTCTAATTTAACTAATAAACTAAACGTAGGCTAAATGGTTTGAGAATTAGTTCAATAGATTGCTAGCTCAAAAACTTAACTCAGACAATGCTCATTAATGATTCTTCATTGAATTAGAGAGAAGATACTACTTAGAGTGCCATGGGGTTCAATCCTGGGCATGTTACTCTTCAATAATTTTATTAGCGATTTGGATGAGGTAGAAGGAATACTTATATTTAGAGATGATATAAAATGATATAAGGCTTGTATGAAGCAATTTAGATTTATTACATTGACATTATTCATTCTGTGAAGCAACCGTATTCACGTTGTCAAAGCAAAGACCTGACTTGATTCACCTCAATAAAATCGCTTTGGACCAGTACTGATCTCAGCCTTCTCTTCTGGCACTGGTTGAAGTGCTCCAAAGCCCAGTGGCTTCAGGATTGCCTAGCATGTGCTGAAGTTGGTCAGCCTAGAAGACTCCCAATGTATACCAGGAAGGCTCTAGGCTGATCACTTGTAGTGTGTGCTGAGAGATTGCCCACAGTGCACACCAGAAGGACAGAGCCTGGAGTATCTTTCCTTGAAAGAAGTCTGAGGAGACAAGTGGCATCTCCTTTATGGCTCACTGACAGAGAATTCACTTAGATGATTTGGACCAGCTGGTACCTCATAGGCTGTGACTCAGTGAATATGTGCTTGAATCCTGAGGAAAAAGCAAGAATTCTATGATACAAATAAACCAACCTTGCTTCCTGGTGTATGATATTCCACAATTTAAGTGCAGCACTAACTTCTCCCTTTCTCTTTTCCATGTGAACTGAGCCTGCATCAGTTGAGATATTAAAAGAGGCCTCTCTGTTAGATCCTAAAGTATGGATTTGTGGCATAAAAGCAGACAGTCTCTAATTTTCTCACATCTTTGTCCTTCTCAGCTTTAAACACATAAATCTAGTTGAATCTGCTAAAGAACACATTGATAATCAGTGCAGGGATCATTTGGAATCCTGCCCAGTTCTCATGAAATCTTGCAGTATGCCCTTCACACAATGCCCATCCTAAGAAGGGGAAGGAATGGAGTTTTGGGTGAATAATATATAACAGATTCACGCTTCTGTCTCTGTGCTTGTCATCAAGAAGATTGAATTACACCATCTCATTTTTCATTGATGGTACCAGGACTATGGATTTTTTCTATGATACTTTTTTCATATTTATTTCTGTCAACTTTAATATCTGTTTCAAAAATGGTTAGAATTATGTGCTGTATGTTCTACTGATGTTTTCATGAGGTTTTGGTTTGCAGCTAAATGTTATTAATATACTTGTTTGTTTACTATTTGTTACTGTTTGTTTTAAAATTTGTGTTTGAAACCATTCTGCAGATCAGGGCTAGGCAAATCAGGTTGCATTCCCCATCACACCATTTTTTGTAATTTTCAGTTCATATACATGCAATTTGATGACAAAAGTGCCATTATTTGGTGATGTTATTTTTAGGAAGTTCGGGGAAAATGGAAATCTTCAACTGACATAATTTTAACTGCTCTCCTTCATCCACCAAGGTTTTAGTAAGACAGTCTCTTTAAACATAGTACAACCAAATATCAAATTTTGGAAAGGAGTTTGTGAACAGGGGAAGATAGGAAAAACATAAGAGCCGTGGTGGTGCAATGGTTAGAATGCTGTATTGCAGGCTAACTCTGCTGACTGCTAGTGGTTCAGTCCTCACCGGCTCAAAGTTGATTCAGCCTTCCATCCTTCCGAGGTCAGTAAAATGAGGACCCAGATTGTTGATGGCAATATGCTGACTCTGTAAACTACTTAGAGAGGGCTGTGAAGCACTATGAAGGGGTATATAAGTCTAAGTACTATTGTTATTGCTATAAAGTTCCAGTAATATTTTTTGATCTAAATTGACTCATTGCAAGTTATCTTGAGAAGCAAATAAACTTAACTTTAACAAAGAATCTAAAAGAGAAGATCTTTGTGTCTTGATAAAATAGGTTCAAACTCACGTTAATATTTTTCACAAATTCTTATTATTCTGAAAACAGCTTTTTGGTGGAGGCTGACTGTGTCATTGGTTATACTCTTCATTTCTGATATTAAAAGGCTAGCACTAACTTTAACAAGTCATTGAGAAAATCCATACACACACACACATATACAAACACACACACACACACACACACACACACACACACATGGTATTCAGCTTTGTTCGGGTGTTTTCCCACATCATTATAGTTGTGCTTTTAAAGTTGTAGCAACGTTTCGGTAGAATCTCATCTGCCATCATCAGGCTTCTGTATAGCGTTTGTCTGTGAGTCAGACTTTCACAGCCGTTTCAGTTTTAAATTTGTGGCTAGCCTACTGCTGTGCCAGAATGGTTTTTTTCTTCATCCTGATTGGTTGGGAGTCTTGGTCTGTGTTTATTGGTCTTGGAATTTGCTGCATTCTGCTTGATTGGTGTTTCTAATATCTTCTGTCTGTTTTGTGGCTTTTTTTGTCTTGATTGGCTGGCAACATTGTGTTCCTGTATTGGAGGCTTTTAGTGCAGCTTGGCTCTGAGTAAATGGATGGCTATCATTTGTTAGGTAGCTAGGTTTCATCTGGGTGCCTGGTTGGGGTGTGTTTGAGCTGAGGTATCAGGGGGGATCTGTTTGTGCCCAGGTGTTTGCCTGGCTTGTGGTGTGGATATTTTTTTGTTTGAGAGTGCAGGCTTCCAGATAATTGACAGTCTGGTGGAATCATCTCTTCTATTCATGCTTTCAGGTCTTTTTTCAATCTCTATGGCTTCTCTGATAATTCTGTAGCTGGGGTTTTCTATAGTGGCTAGGGTTTTGGTGCCATTGAAGTCGATGCTATGACCTGTTGCTTTCATGTGTTGGACGAGTGAGGAAGTGTGTTCCAGCTTTTTTACTGCATTTTTGTGTTCATCCAGGTGGGTACTTATTCTTCTATTGGTCTGTCCAATGTATGTGGCAGGGCATGATGCACAGGGGACTTCATATATGCTTTGGTTTTCCAGGTCAATTTTATCTTTGGGGTTTCTTAGGATGGCTGCTATTTTTCTGACTGTTTTGAAGGCAGTCTTGTGTAGTATCTTACTGATTTTGTCTGTAGTACCTCTTATGTAGGGCAGGACAGCTGTTCCATAGGTCTGTTCATCTTCTAGGTCTCCATGATGTCTCAGTGTGTTTTTGTGGATCAAGCCGGTTATTTTGCTTTTGTGGAAGCCGTTAGCTGTCAGTACTTTAGTCGGGGTGCATAGTTCAGTCTTTATGTGTGCCTTGTCTGATTAGTGTTTTGGCCACGGAGTTTATCTGTGCTGGGTGGTGGTGGGATTGGGCGTTGAGGTAGCGGTTTGTGTGTTTTTTCTTCTGGTATATGGTGTGTCCTAGTGTGCCATCTGTTTTTTTGTAGATTAGTACATCTAGGAATGGTAGTTTTTTGTTTGTTTCCGTTTCCATGGTGAACTTTATTTTGGGGTGTGTGCTGTTTAGGTGTGTTAGGAAATTGTTTAGGTTTTCTTTTCCATGGGGCCAAATCACAAATGTGTCATCGATGTATCTTAACCGTAGTTTGGGTTTGTGGGTGGCATTAGCTAGGGCTCTGGATTCGAATTCTTCCATGAACAGGTTTGCTACAACTTTGCTACAACTTTAAAATGTTGCTACAACTTTAAAACTTTAAAACATTGCTACAACTTTAAAAGTACAACTATAATGACATGGGAAAATACCTGAACAAAGCTGAATACCATACATGTAAGTACCCGTGAAAATTTAAGAAAACACACACACACACACACACACACACACACACACACACATATGGAGATTCTCAATCATCCAGGTTATGGTTGTTTTAAAGGTGCTTTTCAAAAGGTAACTGGATTTCTTTGACTTTCTCCTTGAAAATGTTTCACTTCTCATCCAAGAAACTTTTTCAGTTCTGGCTGAACTGAACTAAAAGTTTCTTGGATGAGAAGTGAAACATTTTCAAGGAAAAAGCCAAAAAAATCCAGTTGCCTTTTGAAAAGAATCTTTGGGACATTTTTAAATATATTTCCTGTCAATTCTAACAGGAAAACTATTGTACGGAAGAGTGATGAAAAGAAAAAAAGTAAGGTTTGGTTTGCTTGGTCTGATTTCCTGCAATGCAACCAGAGTACTCTCAGATCTGTTGAGTTACATCACAATGTTGGGATTTGATTCAACGAGATTACAATTCTAAAGCTTTTCTCCTTGATATGCCAGATTTATTCCCCCCCCCCCGCCGCCCATGTATTCAAGGTGGGCTGGATTTAGATCTCTTGTGGGTATGTAGGGATCCAAGGCTGATGATGCGCTTGATCCCTCCCTCGGGCTCAGCCAAGTCGTCACCTACACTGATAAGACTTTGTGAAACATTAGGATGTTAGCTTGGGCAATGGAGTTGTTTCCTTTAAAACTGGACATATAGGTATAAGCTAGTTCTTATAAATAATTATGGCTTCTCTTTCACACAGCTTTGGGAAACCACCTGAGGACTAATCATCCTGCCCTTGCAAAAGGACAAGCCCCTCTGGCTCCAACTCAGACCCCAGAACTCTAGAGAAGAGCTATTGGGAATCCAAGACCTGCATGAAGCAATCAGATCACTGATCACCAATCACGATAGCCTTCATTATTTGTGTGTCAAAATATATATAAAATTTCTGTCCATATGATGCACCATGAAAGACATACATAGAACAGAGGGGCAGTGATGGGATATTTTCCAGAGTTTATCGATCTGCTCTGGCACCTGGATGTTTGTTTTCTTGAACACTTGATATATGTTAAATATATTATATGTCTTGGAATTATAATGGTATAATTAACTGATGGAACATGATGGAGGTTCTATTAATTCTCTTCTTTCACAAATCAAAGAAGGAAGAAAACAATCTTTCATTTGTTCCTTCCATTTTTGGCTATCATTAGTGTGCTTGCCAATGTGAGGAGTCATTCTTCTCACTAAAGCTATATTCTTCACAAAGGCATCCCACGATTGCACAGAACTTAAATATTTAACTTTCCACCCCCAGGCTGAGAGTAGCTACCTGGAAAATTCAGTTGGTATAACATTCAACAAATAGGCGGCTATCTGGTGTATAATACTAGATACACATTATAACTGTGATACAAGATCTGCACTTTCAGGGTAAAGTTTAAGAATTTGCCTTTAAACAGTTCACAACTTAACTATCTAGGGACCACAGGATGAATCTATTGAGAAAGTAATATCAACTGGAGAAATTCTCTTGAAGATGCATCTGCTTTCCAAGTTTTATTTATTAGGCACAGAGTAAAAGGCTTTCCTTTTTCTCCCACTTGGTCTTTGGAAAGAGTCAATACATCCCTTTCCAATTTGTGCTAGTTTATAGTGATCCATATAGTGATTTATAATATTTTAAGTGTTGGCTTTTAATTGTTACCTTAACTGCTTTGAATAACTTATGGAGAGAAAATCAGGATATAAATTAATATAGCAACACTGTCTTCCTTCTTCCTGCATTGGATAATATACCAACTGTAGGGATGCAATGAATTGAGAGGATGAAGCATACAGTATATGCTGCTATTAGTTTCAATAATTCATCCAACTTGCATGACAGAAATGAAGTTGTTTTTCAATAGCATTGTCCTCAGTGACATCAAGTTCTCTTCAGAAAGCACTGGTGCGATGAAAAGACTTACACTAGGAAGCCCAAGTGAATGGAAAGTTAAATCAAAACTTTATTTTATACATTATTAATGAGAGGCAAAGGTTCTACTGTTAACAGTTTTGAGGGTGTTGCTTTTAAAACCTACAAAAACATATTTACAAAATAAAATTAAAATAGTGATGCCAAGTTTGGTAACCAATCCTGATGTCTTTATTTTAATACCAAAGGATTTTGCTGAGGCAAAAGGAGTGAAGATCAGACAAAACATGTATATGTCCATTTTCTATGCTTTTCCTTTTTTGAATTAGGAAATATGATCCAGGAAATCTTTATATTTTTAACATGCCAGTTGTCTTGGGTAAAGATTTTAGACTAAGAGGTAGAATTTTGCTTACATTTACTGCAAAATGCTACTTGGGATACAAATGGAAAAAGTTTATCCTGCATTGTGTAAAGTCTTCATCTAGTGCAGGGCTGTCAAACTCCCAGCCAGTGGGCCAGATGCATCCAGCATTGGCCACGCGCACACCTGGTTTACCGAAGGGGGAAAAAGTCCCAATACATCATGTGACACCGCCGTGATGACATGAGTTTGACACCCCTGATCTAATGGGTCAGAAAACTGAGTTGAATGTGCTAATGGAGATACGCAGTAGAAGAGAAATTCATGAAATACCCTCTTCCTTGATAATGGCCTCCCACTCCTGAAAGTTCATCAAGAAAACATCCCATTTGCTTCCTTCTAAAGGGAGAACTGCATTTACAGGGGAGAGTAATATATAGGGAGCACTTAAAACAATTGGCACCACATACAGCCAGTTTCTGGCAGAATCTATTTATTTTTACTCCAGATTTGTTAGGAATAGGTCCTGTTCAATTAGGTGCTGTTCCATTTTATATACATTGTATTTATTTTCTTCATAGTTGTAAAACTATTTAATTTTTTTTACTAAAAACAGGCTTAAATTATTAGCAGTTGATGTGAAGCAAGTTTTCTGTGACAGGCAATACATTAAAAAAATTTTAACGCCATACATTTAATTTTAAAATATCTACCTTCAAAGTTATAGCCCCTTTATAATATCTGTGTCCACAAGGGAAAACTGGGTTAATCACACTGAATGTTGAGGTTCTGAAGAAGGGGGTTATGACTTGTAATAGTCAGCACTTGTGGCAAGCACATCATCTTCTCACTGAAGAAAGAACAGAATAAAGTTAAAGGATATTGCTAAGCTTTTAATGCATTTTTGGTAAGTTGCCATGCAACAATAATAATTTACAAAAAGAACTGAAATTCCCATTCTTCAGCCTGCCTTTTTGAATTAATAGCAGAAAATTTTCTGCCCTAGGACATTTTTAATAATTTCTTTTGTCTGAACGCTTTTTTTGTGGCGGTGGAGGTGGTAGAGGTAGGCTTTCAGTCCTGGGCTATCTTTGCTAAGATGTGTTATCTTTTATAACAGAGGTTAGCAACCTTTTCCTTGCAAACAATAGCCCTTGCTCACTAAAGCGCCTTAGGAGCATGGGATTAGGATAAGTTTGGAGTTTTTGGCTAATCTATTTCATTCCCAAATCTATTTCTCTGCCACTCTTTATGTTTCTCAAGTAAAAGGATATATTGATCTAATATGACGTTAGGCTATATTGCCCCTTAAAACAGCAGCTTCTCAAAACTTGAAGTATTTCAGCTGGCAAGGGAAAAGGCATATCAAGAAAAGTAAAAGGCAAGAAGATAAGGATACACTGGGGGGGGGGGGACAATGACTCCTGGAATATATTGCTCCTTAATGGTTTTATCAATTGTCGTTTTCTAAATTGCCTTTGAAAGGATGACCGTTTCAACCAATATTACCAGTGGTAACATGAAGAAATGGAGATCGATCAATTTATGTTAATCCTTAATTTTAAGTTTGGTTTCTGTTGTATTGAAACTGATTTCATCTTATTCACTATTCGTACTTGAAGAACCTTAAATTGACCTTATTGGGCCTTAATTTAGGCAAGGAACAAATTATGGCAGTTTTGCTTGTTCTTGCCTTTTCCCCCAGCCCCACCACCAACTCATGTTAAGGAGAGCAAGTGGTGGATATTTTAATGGTAGCTATGACATTTCATGGGTGGAAAGGAAACCAAGGCAATCCCTAATCCCTTTTCTTAACTTTTCCTGCATGCAACAAATACAAATGGTACTGCTAGGCAATAGTCATGGTGATGGGATAAGGGCTGACGTCATGTCAAGCAAATATTATGCCAGTTTACAGTTGGTACAAGCAAAAATGATTTTACCACTGCTTTCAAAAAAGACGAATGAAGAAAAGGAAATGGTGCTACTTGGAGCTGCCCAGCACTTCTGAGACTGTTTAAGCTAAAAGCAAACAGAGTTCCAATCTCATATATTTTAAAATAAATACATACCATATAGACAAGTGAACAAGGAAAATGCTTCAAATGCATCTTAATTAACTTATCCCCAAATAAATTAAAATTCAAACAAAGAATCTCTCAATACTTTTCTTGCTAGGAAAAAAAGAGTATTTCTTGCTTACTTTTTATCCACAGGCAGAGATGCAGTACAAAAGTGCCCAACAATAGGTGGCTCATCTTTGTTCCTCTTCCAAAACTTGTGAAGGTGCTGCAACATCACATTTTCTATCTGGCATAGTGGAGCAGAATGAATCAGCAAGCCTTTGCCCAGCATTTGCTGCTTGGGTCTGCAAAGCCCAATAGGATATAAAGTATGAGAAGAGGAACCAAAGTTTTATTGACTTTTTGTAGAAATATAAATACATTGTAGGGAACAGCTACAGTCAAGCTGCAAAGTAAGCTCTGAATCACTCTCAATGAGAGCCAGGCCTTTTTCCATGAGGATCCAAAGGAAATTCTATGCTTTCTGCAATGCCTTTATTTTGTACATATTAGCTGAAGTACAAGAGGAGAGAAAAACACATTGGGACTAATCAAGCACTGCAGGAAAAGCAAAATCTGCATTCCTAAATAACTGCAGTTGTTTGCTTAGCTTTGCTTCAACATTTGGCAGCATCTGGCCAACTCTCTCTGCACTGTAAATTCAACATTGTCTTTGTGTACATAATGTATATATAAGATTGCACTTAGCATTTTTCTTGGTTATTCATTTAGCTGCACAATTAAGAAAGAAAATAGTAAAGAAAATTAATGTAGCTCCACTATTTATACAAGCAATCAAAGTAATAATTTTCTGAAACTTCAGTAAATCCTGATTTTGAACATTTAGTTAAATACTACAGAGAATTCTGCAACTGCACAATTGCTCATGTCTTCATAGACTAGCACTGCAAATCTACATGCTTCAAATACAAATGTATATGGCTCTGTTGCTATTATAATATTATATGGAAACATCCATGGCACAATAAGTGTTAGTAGTGTTAGAGCAGGGGTGGGCAAACTTTTGGCTCGGGGCCGCATTCACTTTAAAATTTGACAGACGGGCCGGGTCAGCACAAGATTTTGGGAATCGCCCCCTTCTCCTCCTCCTTCCCCTCCCCTCGGAGGCCCCTGAGTCAGGAGTTGCTACTGCCGGCACGGCTCCACGGGCTCCAGTCCCATGTTGCCTCGGGAAGGGAAAGGCAAAAGGAAGAGCCGCGGCGGTGCTTTGCAACAGCAGCAGCGGCACCGGAGGTTCAGGCTCAGCGGCTCCTGGTTTTGCCTTTCCCTTCCCAAGGCAACGCGGGACTGGAGCCACGCGAGCTGCGCCGGCGGTAGCAACTCCTGACAGCCCCAGCCGGACACCTGAGCAGAGCCCGGGCAGAACTGCCTGTTGCTGCTGCGGGCGCTGCTGCGGGTGTCTGGCTGCCCAAGTAAAGAACCGCACCAGCTCAGGGCAACTGTGAGGAGCAAGAGGGGAGAGGCAGAGAAGGAGGCAGAGAAGGAGGAGAGCACCTGGCCAGTTGGGGAGGCTTCTTGTGCTGCGAAAGAGGGGCTAATGATCTCGGCTCCGCTCTGCTTCTCCAACATCCGGCGCTGCCCTGTTCTGTGCGCCGGCTGCTCGGACTTGCTGGGCCTGACACAGAACAGGGTGGCGCCGGATGTTGGAGAAGCAGAGCGGAGCCGGAGATCATTAGCCGCCTCTTTGCACACAAGAAGAACAGGGTGGTGCCGGACCATTGGAGAAGTGGAGCAAAGCCGGAGATTAGTAGCTGCCTCTTTCGGCGCAGAAAGCTTCCCCCAACCAGCCGGCTGGTCTCCTCCTTCTCTGCCTGTTTGTTCTGTATGGCCGAGGAGGAGGAGACCAGCTGAGAAGCACGCTGCCAGGCGGGGCCACGCGGTGCAGGGCAATACGCCACTGCCCAGCCCTGGCTTGGGAAAGCAGTGGGCGTTCCCGGGCGGTGGCCTTGGCCCCGCTAGCAGGAAGCAGCTGCCCAGCTCCGTGTTGTGTGCAATTTTTGGCACGCGGCGCGGGTCTCTTTTGGCCGGCCCCAATTTTTTTTTCAGAGGGGAATATATTTTTTTCAGAGGCGGGCCGTATTAAAATGACCAACGGGCCGGATGTGTCCCGCGGGCCGTAGTTTGCCCACCCCTGTGTTAGAGTGTGTTCCAGAAATAATTTCTGCCAACTATGGTGATTTTTTTTTTTTTTTGTGAAAAAAAGATCTGCCAATATATGCAGTGAAAAATAAAATATGGGATGAGAGTGGGCTAGAAGAAGAAAAATGTTATACCATGTCCAAATCAGTCTGGGCAGATATTTATAATGCTGGTACAAAGTGAAGACAGGCTGGGTTAGTTTTACATTATTCTGCAGCACACTGAATCCAAGAGAAGCTTAAAACAAGCAAACATGCATCACATATTTGGAGTCAGAAGGGAATTAGATTTGACACAGAACAGATTCCACAAGTCTGACAGTTCATTGCCATTTTGGCTAGTTAAGATTACGCTGCCTATTGGATAATTGTGCAAACTGAAAGGAACAAAAGAGGACATTGGAACTGTCCATTATTACTCACATGATGAAGCTGGTGCTAGCTGAGGAATTGCTAGTGAGAAAAGTTATCTCAATATTGGTATCTGAAGTTCTCCTCTGTTGCAAGTGGAACTCCACAAGTGTATGGTGTACTAAGCAACAGAGAAAATACATTCTCAGCAGAAAGCACTAAACATAATTAGCTTCCATTATTAAAAAGAAAATTGTTGCTAGGTTCTTTGTAAATTCATACAAGAATATCTGTCCCCTCATCAGTCAGATCCTTTAAAATCAATTAATAATTGGTCTATATTACTTTTATTATGGGAGAACATAGGCATATATTGTCTGCGAGTTGTTGAGCGATATACCACAAATAGTTAATTAAAACATTATAAACTTATTCTAAAATCTTCTCAGGTATCAATTGCAGAGTTACTGTTCTCTGGTTGTCTAGATCCTCCAGTTTTCTTTTTCTTAAAGATAGGAATAAGATTTTACTCCTTCTTGTTCCCCTTATGTCTCAAAGACAATGAATTCAGCCAGATCATTAACAATTTTTACCATCTAAATGAAATGTCAGTTTTCTCCCAGATCTAGTCTTGCCTCTGTTCCTCATTTGAACATATAGGTTAGTACTGTAGGTACTTAGATCTTTTCCAGTAGAGACAGATGTAAACCATTCAATCTCAGTGAGGAGCTTTAAAGCAGAACTTTTAACTACAAAATCAAGAGGAAGATTGTCTATACTGTGTATTCATTTTGCATTTGAAATCTATCGGTGTCCCTGGTTCTGAATTCTAAATTATTGTCCTCCGATATTAAGAAGAAAGTTTTCAATTTTGAATTACTCACCACAGTATGGTGCTGATGCAGCTGTGGCCAAGTAAACTTTAACCTCTCTAGGTAATGTTTTTATGTTGAGCCCTCCATTGTCCAAAAGTCCTAAATCAACATTATAATACAGAAGAAAAGTGAAAAGTGAATTCTATGGTGCATAAGTAAAGAGTGAACATTCAAAGTATTGGGTTCAAATTTGAGATTTTGTAAGTCTCACTTTTCATTTAAATAGCAAAAGTAAGTATAAAGAGGAAAAACTCAGACGTTTGTGAATCAGGTGAAATTCAAGGTGTGCAAGATAAAGGCAGCAGTGCTATAGCTGGAGTTAATTATGCCAGCTATAGCACTGACTCTTCGAAGAATCCACACACAGGATATTTCTCTTCCATCAGGAGCAAGCAATAACTTGGGCACTGTGGGTCAAAATGCAGGCTCCAGGCCTTTCAGAGAATTGCAGGAAGCTTTTTGAGGATGTGGTGAAATCACTAGAAAGCAGCAGGGACCAACCTTGGGGGGACAGTTTCAGAAATGAGAGAGAGAATTATGACAATGGGTACAGAGGCCTTTGGAAGCCAGATCATTTCCATTTCTACCTTTTAACTTACCCCACCCACCAAATCCGCAAAAGGATATTTTTAGGCCACTCTATAGAGAGCTGGGAATGTTAAGGCTGAAAATGGGGAACAGTATGTTCTTACAAGTTTCCTTTTTACAAGCTCAGTCTCAATTGGAAAAAAAAAGTTGGTATTACCACTGAAGAAGTGTTTGTTAAGTTATGCTTAATGTTAGAATCTCGACTAAGACCCAGCTTGTAAGATCTATTCTGATTCATACTCGAAACCTAAAGGATGCTATCATAAAACAAATGTCCCTTTCCTCGGTGCTGAGTGTAAGTGCTCTTCACTCATCCTTGACTGGGCAGATACTTATACTGGCATGAAATTTGCTGTTCTCAAGTCAAATGTTGTCCTTATTGCTTATCTTTATCCTTCTATTCCCTCTGTTTTCAGTCTCTGTCAGTCGCCTGTCTTCCTTCCAAGATAATGAATGACAAAGTCTCAATATTTAGAAGCACCTTAAAGCTGTCAGATAAAAGGGGAAAACTATTTTAACACTGGAATATCACATGACAACTTAAACTAGTCTTTGTTTGGACTGTGAATGAGATAAAACAAGGATATCCACAGAGTATAATTTAAAAAGTCAAGATAGTAGCCATGATTTTGTAATAAAAACTCTATTTGATTTTTAAGTGTATTGCACATTAAAATGGGTAAAGCTTCAATCACACCTTTGTGGCTGATCTCTTGGATTTTTAATCATGCCTATATAGTAGACACTCTGATGAAGACAATATCATGGGAAGATAACAAAAAAATAATAATGCTGCTCTGGCATATATGTACTGGAGTTCAGTGCAAGTAAGGAAAGGTCTTAGAAGACATACTCATTTTTGAAACACAATAGGCAGCCTGAAAAAAAAAAAAAAAAAAGAAAAAGAAAAAGGAAAAAAAAAAAAAAAGAGAAAAAAGAAAGAAAAAAAAAAAAAAAAAAAGAAAAAGAAAAGGAGGGGGGGGGGGGGGGGGGGGGGGAGTTTATTAATAGTTAAAAATGGGGGGGGGGGGGGGGGGGGGGGGGGGGAGGGGGGGGGTGAGGGGGTGGGGGGTTGGGGGGGGGGGGGGGGGGGGGGGGTAAGTGGAGATTTTTTTTTTTTTGTTTGTTTTTTTTTTTTTTGGGTTTTTGGGGGTGTTGTTGTTTTGGGTTTTTTTTTTTTTTTTGTTTTGTTTGTTTTGGTTGTGGGTGGGGGGGGAATTTTTATTGAGGGGGGGAATTTTAAGGGATTTTTTATACCATAACTTTTACTCTATTTTAATTGCCATCTACATCATTATCTCCATCTCAATTCCAGACCATGTTTTCTGCATGCTTAATGTATAACTGTCATGCCATTAAATGCAGGCAGGGGATAGACAAGAGAGTGGGAACAATTCATTGCTGTCTTAGCAGCGTTTCCTGTTGTCACAGCAAAAATTCAGTTCCAAAATTTATTACTGTAGAAAAACTCTAGGAATCTTGAATCTTAGGATTGGACTAGTTCAATTCATTCCTACTCTTTCTCTCCCCCCCAACCCCCGTGTAAATATTGGTATTTCATTCTTTATTTTTCTGTTCCTTTTTAAGAATGAACTTGAGAATGGGAACAAAATTGCTTTATTACTGCTGCATTCTGATTTACTGTCTACATACTTAGGAAATAAAAAGCAACGCCTGATGGGAAATTGAAACCAAACATTTCAACAACTTACTTGCATTTTAGAATTGTTCAGATTTGGGGTATGCAAGTTTAAATTTTGACAGAACTTTCAATAAAATAGTATCTCAACAGAGATCTTGATTTCATTTGTCATCTGATGGGAAGCACATATCTTAACTGCATTCACATCCCAAATTCTGAAAGTTTAGATGCTGAGATTACTGCAGAAGTAACATACCGATTGTGGGACAGGAGATCAAGAAAGGATTGGAGCAATCTAAACAGTGACCAGCTAAGAAATTCTTATAACTGGAACAAGGGAAAGCCATCATTGGGCAGGAATCTTTCAAGACACTGATGTAGAAATGCACAGCCCTCAGATGGTCACAGATCAGGTATTGGTAGCCTGGAAAGGGAAAGAGACAGAGTGTATGAAGCTGCATATCAGTCATCATTTTAGTGGATGATGCCATTTCTCATTATTCTTAATTTCTTTGTTGGCCATCAAAATATCAATCTGATTACCGTTTCACTATTTAAATTTTTTTTAATTAGCATAACAATTGAAAAGCAATAAAAGGGGGAAATGGCCTGACAATGGGGAAGGGGGTTGTTGGTGATTTTGATTTGTCTTATCTGCTAGCGACTTCTTGGATTAATCCGTACAGTTTTCATGGCAAGGTTTTTCCAAAATGGGTTACCTGCTTTTTAGGGCTATGAGAGAATGACTGACCCTAAATCACCCAGTTGATTTTGAGCTTTATGTTCTTAGAGTTTCTGATCTCATGCCTTAACCAGTACATTAAATAGTTCTCTGTGGAAATCTATAGGAATCTTTTCTTTAAAAATGGTCCAAATTCATGAATGTCCCTTTCCTTGCCTTAAAAAAAAACAGCAAAGATTATTCAGGGGTTTTCTAATCATTTTTTAAAAATCTAAATCATTTTGGTTAAAAAAAAGTGAAATAAAAAGCTAAAATATAAATTTAAGAGAAAGAGATTTTTAATTCAGGAAGATGCCAAGCTTTTAAACCAGTCCTGAAGATTTCAATTAATGGACTAAATATAGGTTTAATTGATTTGTTCTTATGCTTTAACTATACATTTGCATTATATCTAACAGAATAGCAAATAAGTCGAAACATGTCATTTATAGTGTATATAAAATACATTTTTATTTTTCGAATTGCTGAAATTTTAAAGCACAAATAGAAATTGAAACTTCCTTATGCTCTTATCCAATGCACAGATTTTTCTTTGATAATTGTCAAACCACTTTGTTTCTCAACCTCAGCAACTTAAAGATGTGTGAACTTCAATTCCCAACATGCTGGTTGAAGAATTCTGACAGTTGAAGTTCATACATATTAAAATGGCTGAAGATGAAAAACACTGATTAGACTATTGAGTCCACCAGTCTACTGAGCATAGGAATCTAAATTCATGTATACCAGAAAGATAGCTGTATAGCCTCCATTTGAGCCTATGACTCCTGTCCAAAATGCTCTTGCATTTTCTACAAATATGCCAAGCCACAAACATTGCAGGCCATGACTGCAATACTGACATTATCTTATTAGGCCAAAATCATTAGAAAAGCATTTTCTTTGTCCCTTCTTAGGCTCACAGTTTTCTAAATTCAAGTACAAATTCTTGACTAAGGGCCTTTTCCCACTGCTGGATTGCTTACCACTTATCCTTGAGTTAATAGAATATTGTAACAGCCTGACTTTTAATAGTCCCAATGCTGATAGCTACCCTGATTGCTTCTACTGTATTGCCTCTGCAGTTATTGCAGCCTTCTGTATTCATTCCAAAATAATGAGTGACAAAGTCTAACAAATTGTATAAACTCTGAAACTGTCCTTGAACAGTATTAGAAGAAGGGAGAAAAAGCTATTTTAATTATTGGAGACTACTTAATAAAATCTCATAGACACGGGAACTCCACAGAAAAAAAGAGACTGCTGCTTGCTCAGTTTGTGCTATGGTTTGATAGAAAGTGGAAAAGACCCTCAAAAGGAAAAATTATCAGGGATTTCCCATTAAATTCCCTTACTGAACCTTTCTGGCAACCTCCTGTTAATCCCCATTTGATACAGTCATCCCTGATGAGATTATATCTACTGTATCTGTATAAGGTACACTGCTTTGACAGAAAAGCAGCTTCAAATAATCACTCAAGAACCATTATTACCAGACAATATGAAACGGGGACATCCAGGCTGATCTTTTCCTCCATTAAGATAGTAATCAATGTGCCCCACGGGTATTCGGATACCAAAATCTAGGGGTGAAGGAAATCTGTGTTAGAATTGTTTTAAAAATGATGCAAGTATCTGGAGCAAAGCTGTAGCTGGAAGCACTGATCACACATATGTAGATACATATAGGCATGAAACAGATCTTTCCACAAGATAATTTTTCCCCAGAATATTTCATCTAATTCTGTTCCAAATATTGGCCACGCAAATAAAAGAAAGCCAACTGTTGAAACACACAAAATATGCATACAACTATTATAGTTACTGTTTAACTTTAATTGCAAATCGTAAAATCCATTATGAAGAAGTTTAAACTTTGAAAGACTGCAATTTTTAAAAAAGTAAAACATGCCTATAGTATCACAGTGATGAGGGGGAATGATCCCAAACCATTTATGTGCTAGGTCACCCCAACAATTGCAAAATTCCTTCCTTTTGGGATAGATGGAATAACCAGGTCATAACTGTTCTCCTGAAACCCAGGAGACAAAGAATAGAGTGGATTTCTAAAGTTAGGGGCAGCAATTGAGAACATTTGTTTCCAAGGTTCTCTCAGATGGCATCCCTAGACAGGCAGGATTTAGAAGATGTTTGATACTCTTTGATTTGATTAGATGAGCAGAGGCATAGAAGAGAAGATCTGGATCCTTAATGGACCAGAAGCTGATTGGCAATAAGTGCAGTCCGAAAGCAATGGGTTACCCATGGGTAACCAGATACTCCATCACAGCCCAGACCATTGCATTCGATACCAGCTTTATATTTCAAATGCTTTTCAAGCCAGCCCATTTGTGCAACATTGACAATAATCTGAGCAGGAGGTGACTAGGCCATGAGTGACTATGAGCAATAATTCCCAGTTCTGGAATAATTACAATTAACACCCAAAATGTAATTGTACAAAAAAGCCCCTTGAGCCAGAAAACCAACTGCTGCTTGAGAAAGAGCAGAAGGCTGCCCAGAGTGCATACCACTTGTGTGTGAGAGAGAGTTCAACCCCATTCAGAGTTCAAGGTAGTCCAGTATTACCCTGGAATTGTTGGTCCATAAACCCAAAGTCACCCCATCAGAAAAAGTAAGATGAGACAGTAAGTAAGATGAGTAGCTAGGACAGACAAACAACATCTATTATTTGTGATTATCACCACATCTTAAAAAGTGGAAATTAATAGCAAACAATGATTTCCAAGGATACAAAAACTGTTCTGTCGCGGGAAAAGATCTGACTCGAGACCAGTGTGAATTCAGCTCTTTATTTGCTCTCAGTAACTTCAACGAAACCGGAGCCGCGGCAGCCTCTTTTATAGCGGCTGCTCGCGGCTCACGGTCAATGACAGCTTCTTAAACTTCCCGCCGTCAGGCGGACCAATTATAACAGTATTCAAGTATTCAGTATGGACCAATCAATAGGCGGCATTGGCGGACCAATCAGAATGCAGTATTACGAGTATGCAAATATATACAACACCCCTTCCCACTTGGTTTGGTCCAACCTACGTTACGTAGTCACGTAAGTAGGTGGGGCTTTTATGGTTCCTACTTGACCTGCGCAATTCAGTTGCAGTGTTGTCTTCGGCTGGTTCGGATGGGATCGCTGTCTCTCCTGTCCTTCTCCGTGGAACCTCCTGGAAGGGTGAGTCAGCCATGCCGCTCCCACCCGGTCTACCCGGGCTGGTTGAGTCGGCTCTGCCGCTCCTGCCTGGTCTACCCGGGCTGGTTGAGTCAGCTTGGCTGCTTCTTCCAGGAGTGGCTTCGTGTTGGTTTTCCACTGCCAGCTCCCTTCTTCCGAAGTCGCCTGCAGGTAAGTAGTTTTGGTTTCTTGGTGGTGTTGGTTGGTGATTTGTTTTTTGTCATGTTAGTGGAGGGTCTCCCCCTCCCCTTTTATTAGCGTTTGAGGCATCTCCCCCCTCTCTGGTTTTATTATAGTCTGTTTGGTGTGGTACTTGTGTGTGCGGATGTTCTATGTTCCTAGGGTTGTCGGTGTTTCTTTCTATTGTTCTAGACCTTAGTTGGTCTATGTGTCTCTTCCAGCTTCTTCCATCCTCCGTTTCTATTCGGTATGACCGGGGTCCCGTTATTTGGGTTATCCTAGCTGCTATCCAAAGTGGGTCCCCCGTAAGGTTTTTGGCGTATACCAGATCCTCTGTTGTAAATGTGCGGTACTTACTGGAGGAGTCTGGTGGCTTTTCAGGGTTGTATGTGGGGTGTAATCTATCCAGGTGCGACCGTAGTTTCCTGCCCATCAGGAGTTCTGCTGGGCTCTTGTTAGTCGAGGTGTTCGGTGTTATATGTTGGATGGTTAGCATTTTATTGATTTTGTCTTGGATGTCACCTGTGTCTAGTTTATCTAATGCCTCTTTGGTATACTGAACCATGCGTTCCGCTCGTCCGTTTGTAGCCGGGTGAGCGGGAGCTGTTAGGGCATGCCGTATGCCCTGTTCGGCGAGGAATTTTTCAAATGATAACGCTGTGAACTGTGGCCCGTTGTCTGAGAATAATAGGTCCAGTAATCCATGCGTTGTGAATAATTTTCTTAACTGTTTGATAACGGCTTCTGTCGTCGTGGAATGCATGACGTTGATCTCCAGCCAATTGGAGTAAGCATCGACAATTATTAAAAATGTATATCCTTTTGTGGGTCCTGCGAAATCTATGTGGATTCTCGACCAGGGGCCCCTGGGTGTCTCCCAGTCGAGGATAGGTGCAGGAGGGGGGTTAGGTCTGGACTTTTGGCATTTAGTGCATGTTCCCACCCATGTCTCAATGTCCATGTCCATCCCTGGCCACCAGACGTAACTCCTGGCCAGGGATTTCATTTTTACGATACCCGGGTGTCCTTCATATAACATACACAGTACTTTTTCCTGTAGTCTTTCTGGACTGATAACCCTATCCCCCCACAGTATACATCCCTTCAAAATCGAGAGTTCAGTTTGACGGTTACGAAAGGGTCTAAAAGTTTTGTCATTATCGGTTTCCGGCCAACCCTTACCTACCCAGTTTAAAATCCGTGCCATCTGTGTGTCTTTTGCGGTTTCTTTCGCAATGTGTGATGCGGTGATGGGAAGGTTTGATAATGTCTCAATTTGTAGAGTGGACGTGGTAGGTGCCAGGTCGTCTTCCAGTTCCGGTAGGGGTGAACGGCTCAGGGCGTCCGCATGGGGTATGTCCTTTCCTGGCCTGTGGATTAACTTGTAACTGTATGCGGCGAGGAACTCTGACCACCGTGTCATCCATGGTGACAGGATGTTGGGAGTGGCCCTGTTCCCCACGAGTATTCCCAATAGTGGCTTGTGGTCTGTAATTAAAAAGAATGTTCTACTGTAAAGATATTCGTGAAATCGTTTGACCCCCGTAATTGCGGCTAGGGCTTCTCTGTCCAGTTGGCTGTAGTTTCTTTCAGCTTTTGACAGTGTTTTGGAGTAGAAGGCGATTGGTGCTTCTCTGCCATTGGGTAAGGTGTGGCTGAGTATGGTGCCGACGCCGAAAGGCGATGCATCGCAGGTGACTATTAGTGGCAGGGTGTTGCTGTATTGAATTAACACAGATTCGGATGTCAATAAGTCTTTAACTCCCTGGAATGCGGCTTCCTCTCATCGGCCCCAGGTCCTGGTAGCTTTCTTATCCAGTAATCAGTGCAATGGTTCTGCTATCGTTGCCTTCTGTGGCAAAAAGACATTGTAAAAGTTAATGAGTCCCCAAAATGCCTGTAAGTCTGCTTTATTTTTGGGTCTGGGCGCTTCTTTGATAGCTCTTTTTTTTCCCGGTGGGGTGGATCCCTTCTTCATCTATGAGGTATCCCAGGAACTCAACCTGATTGGTGGCTAGCTGGCATTTTTCTCTTTTGACTTTGAGTCCCGCTTCTCTAAATCTTCGCAAGACTTCCCTCAGCCGGTCTTTCAGTTGCTTTTTGTCCCTGGCAGATACCAATACATCATCAAAATAAGGGACCACCCCCTTGAGTCCTTTCAAAAGGCGTTCCATCAGGCTTTGGAAAACGCCTGGGGCCATGCTGACTCCAAATTGTAGTCCTTTGCATTTGAATGCCCCCCTATGCGTCACAATTGTCTGTGCCTCTGCTGTCTCGCGGTCGACTGGCAATTGTTGATACGCTTGCGCAAGGTCAAGCTTCACGAAAACTTTTCCTCCCCCTAATGAATGTAAAAGGTGCTGGACTACCGCTTTGTTGTAGCGCGTGGTTGAGGGTGGCCTTATAGTCTCCGCAGATGCGCACGGACCCATCTGGCTTAACAGGAGTCACAATTGGAGTTTCCCATCTTGCATGATCGATGGGTTCCAACACCCCCTGTGCGATGAGTTTATTCAATTGCTCATCGATTTTCGGTTTTAATGTGAAGGGGGCTCGTCTGGCTTTTAGCCTGATTGGTGCTATGTTAGGATTCAAATTAAATGATATAGGGGTCCCTCGGTACTTGCCTAGCTTCCCGTCGAATACGTCCAGGAACTCCTTCATCAGGCTCTCCTCCCAGTCCGTCTCGGTGACGCTGTTAATTCCAGTCACTACGATTCCCAGGGGTGCAAACCATTCGAGTCCAAGGAGGCTAGGGCGATCCCGGTCGACGATCGTTAATGGGAGGATTTCAGTATGTCTCTTGAACTTGACTTTGAAATGTCCAAGTCCAACTACAGGGATCCTATTTTCCTGGTAGTCTTTCAGGGTCAGGTTTTGCTTTTCTAGTTCTTTTCTTTGTATGTCTGGTATCAAGTTCTTTATGGTATTCCATGATACCATGGATAGATATGAGCCGGAATCCACCTCCATCTCGCATGGCTGTCCTTCTATGTTAACGTTGATGCGTACCTTTCTTGCATCGGTTGCACTTGAATGGCCAATGATGATTGTTTGGTGTGTTTCCTCCTTCTCGTTGAGCCACTTACTTCTGTTTTCTCAGCTCCAACGACTCCCGGTCTGTCTCTCTCTGGTTCTGGGGGGGGGGGTGCTCCCTCGTCTTTTAGGGCTGTAGTTCTTTCTGTTCCGGCAGACTCTAGCGATGTGCCCCCGTCAATCGCAGTGTCTGCAAACGGCATCGAGGAAACGGCACTCGGAACGTGGGTGGTCTCCTCCGCATCTGGCACAATGGAAGTCCGATTTCCTCTCCCTCTTTCCTCGCTGATTCCGTTCCAACTGGAGTTTATGTATTTCTTCTTCCTCGTCATCGGTGTCGGGCGAGGAATAGATGTCCTCATGGTGGGTGGTTGTGGTGGTGGGCTTCTGAGTGCCTTCTGGTTTCTTGTCTCGGGCTTGGCTCGGGTCGCTCTGAGTTTCTTGGGTAGCTGTATTCATTTGTCGCCTGGTGGCTGCTGATTTTTTCGCTGCTTCAGCGGCAGTGGCTTCAGTGATGGCCTCGGTCACAGTGATATTGGGTCGGGTCAGCAGTCGGCTTTGTAGAGTAAGGTATTTTAGTCCGAGGACCACGCGATCTCTCATGGCTTCGTCCATGTTGAGAAAGTCGCACGCCCCTCCAATGTCCCTTAGAGCCGCCACGAAATCCCCTATGCTCTCACCTTCTCATTGATCTCGTTTGTAGAATTCGTGTCTCCAGATAAGGCTGGAGACAGCTGGAGCCTAATGGGCTCTCAGTAGCCAGTTCAAATCTGGCCATGCCATCTGCTTAATGTCCTGGGGTTTGGCCAATGCCTTGGCCATTTTGAAGACTGTGGGCCCACAGTGCGTCAGGAACACGGCTCTCTTCCTTTGATCGGTTATCCCCTGTAGCTCGTTGCTCTCGAGGAACATGAGGAATCTGTCGATGTACAATTCCCAGTCCTCTTCTGTTGGGTTGAACGGTGCGGGTGGCGAGTTGTTACCGGCCATTTCGTCGGTTGCTCGGTTCTCGTTGCCATGTGCTCAACTGGTCTCCTTGTCTCAGTATCCCATCCTCGTCGCCAGTGTTCTGTCGCGGGAAAAGATCTGACTCGAGACCAGTGTGAATTCAGCTCTTTATTTGCTCTCAGTAACTTCAACAAAACCGGAGCCGCAGCAGCCTCTTTTATAGTGGCTGCTCACAGCTCACGGCCAATGACAGCTTCTTAAACTTCCTGCCGTCAGGCAGACCAATTATAACAGTATTAAAGTATTCAGTATGGACCAATCAATAGGCGGCATTGGCGGACTAATCAGAATGCAGTATTACGAGTATGCAAATATATACAACAAAAACAATTTTAGAAATGTTATTGTCCTTAAAAAGAAATAAAACTGAAATATGATTGGAAAGCAGGTCATTAGCTTACTATCCGAATCTGTGTGAATGGCTTCTACAAAGAGAGCATCCCCAGGATCCAGACGCTCCTCAGGCCTGGCTCTTGTGTATTTTGGCCCGGCTGGATCCAGAGCTGAAACATGAGGAACAAAAAGTGGCAACCAGTTACACTTTTCATTGGATGAATTTGGAGGACAGCAAGTGATTGTGGGTCACCTGAAATGGACCATTTGTGATTCAGAAGGCAGCGCCTGAATTGTTGAGACAGAATTGAACTTGTGGCATTTTTCACAAGAAACAAAAACAAAACTAAATTCTTCAATCATCATAATCATCCTTTCCATATTGCTATTACTATTATTTTGTTTGTAGAAAGCTTTGAGAGATGGGATTAAGAATCAGCTCAAATCACAATGAAAACATTTATTTCAATAAAATGTTTTAAAAAAAAGAAATGTCCCTTATTTATAGGAGCTTTACTCAATACTATTGCTAAACCTCTACATCTATAATTATTGGGAACTGTTTACATCTTTTGCAAAACCAACGAGATGTTTTGTCAGCATGATAGCCTAACAGAAGGTTGATCAAAGCTACAGTATAGAGCAAGTTGGCACAATTCATTGAAAAATCTAAAAGGAACAAAATCTGTATGACACTGCTCACAAAAATAAAGGGAACACTTAAACAATACAGTGTAACTCCAAGTCAATCACATTTCTGTGAAATCAAACTGTCCACTTAGGTAGCACTGCAAAATGACCTCCAGCAGGCCACAAATGTGCATGTGGCTGCTCAAATGGTCAGAAACAGACTCCATGAGGGTGGTATGAGGGCCCGACGTCCACAGGTTGGGGTTGTGCTTACAGCCCAACACCATGAAGGACATTTGGCATTTGCCAGAGAACACCAAGATTGGCAAATTCGCCACTGGCGCCCTGTGCTCTTCACAGATGAAAGCAGGTTCACACTGAGCATATGTGACAGATGTGACAGGGTCTGAAGACACCGTGGAAAATGTTCTGCTGCCTGCAACATCCTCCAGCATGACCAGTTTGGCAGTGGCTCAGTAATGGTGTGGGGTGGCATTTCTTTAGGGGGCTGCACAGCCCTCCATGTGCTCGCCAGAGGTAGCCTGACTGCCATTAAGTACCAAGATGAGATCCTCAGACCCCTTGTGATACCATATCCTGGTGCGGTTGGCCCTGGGTTCCTCCTAATGCAAGACAATGCTAGACCTCATGTGGCTGAAGTCACATGACATCAGCAGTTCCTGCAAGACAAAGGCATTGATGCTATGGACTGGCCCACCTGTTCCCCAGACCTGAATCCAATTGAGCACATCTGGGACATCATGTCTCGCTCCATCCACCAATGCCACGTTGCACCACAGACTGTCCAGGAGTTGGGGGATGCTTTAGTCCAGGTGTGGGAGGAGATCCCTCAGGAGACCATCCGCCACCTCATCAGGAGAATGCCCAGGCGGTGTAGGGAGGACATACAGGCACGTGGAGGCCACACACACTACTGAACCTCATTTTGACTTGTTTTAAGGACATTACATCAAAGTTGGATCAGCCTGTAGTGTTTTTTTCCACTTTAATTTTGAGTGTAACTTCACATCCAGACCTCCAGGGGTTGCTAAATTTGATTTCCATTGATAATTTTTGTGTGACTTCATTGTCAGCACATTCAACTAGGTAATGAACAAAGTATTTAATAAGAATATTTCATTCATTCAGATCTAGGATGTCTTATTTTTGTGTTCCCTTTATTTTTTTGAGCAGTGTATAAATATGCACAATCTCTTTATTTTGAAAAAAAAAATGCAGGACCTTAGTTCAGAACCAGCTTGGAGCCTAATGCAGGTTTTCTGCTAGAAATATTTCTCTGAGTTGTTCTTTACTTCTGAAAGTGTTGTTAATACAAATAGTTGACACTTCAACAGGGCACAGGTTTCATTCTCTTCATGCCTTCCGTCCATGCAAGTTTTGCAATGAGTTAGTCAGTTTTCCCTCCAATTCACCCAAAGTAGAATTTGCATACTCTGACTCAAAGTTCCCCCACTTTCAACTGCCACAAAACTTGCACTAAGAATAACAACAACATCAACAATAATAATAAACTCTTGCCTCTTCATCAAAAAAAAAGGGTGGGGGAAGAATTATGGGTAGCCCCTCCATCAACATTTTCAGGAGATATTCCATATTAGGTCAAATTTTTCAGAAAAGTAAGCTAGTATGTTTATATATTCCATATATTTTTGAAACTATTCAAAAACTATTTTTACTATCTCCTCTGGTTTTTTTTACATCAGGTTGCAGTCAGTTGATTTCTAAATCCCACAATATGGCTTTCAATTCTCTAACTCTTCATAGGAATATTTTCTGAGCATGCCTCATTATTTCACACTGGGTGCAGAATCACATTTTTTACATCTATTCATGTTTCTCACCGCCACCCCTCAGCTAGAAGGATAAGCTCTCAAAGCAATTCCAGTCAGACCAGCATGCCAAATATGCTGCCTGCTTCATTATGGGCCATTGACATGCTATTTTAATCTCTCAGAAATTACAAAGATGGTACCACCTGCCTACTGGGGGTACTAATTCTAAGAGTCAGACTAGAGGCTGGGGAAGGTTTCACTGTTCCTTCCTATTTTTCATCCCTAATCTAGGCTGAGGATCTCCCAAACTCCATTGTATGGTTCAGTCTCTCCCTCTGTTGACTTCTTTCTCTAAGACTATTCTCTTAATTGGTTTACATGGACCTTGGTCCTTGCATGCCACAAATCTACTTTATCATTAAAAATCCAATATTCTGGACTATTGTAAGTGAGCGTTGCCAACTCACTTTTGGGACAAAGCCTTGATCACCTTAGGATAATCTCCAATATGATGTTGAATTACATTAAACAAACTGTCAACTTCAGACTGATCCTGGCCTCAACCATCTCTCTGTTCCTCAGTTGCGGGGTGGGAAGAAGGTTGGAATGCATTACTAGAAACAACAAAGAGCTTTCTTCTCAGAACCGAGGTCATCTCCACAGGCAACTGATAAGGATGGGAGAGAAGTGCCTGAAGTAACTTAATTGGCCAACATGACCTGTGACTCTTGAGGATGGGATTATTTCCTAGTTTAATTATACTGAAACAACAGAAAAGATTTAGATTTGTCTTTCCTTTGAAGCTGTGTTGATATGATGTACCCATTAGAGAAGACCTTTGAGAAAGAGCCAAGTGTCAGAGTTCTGATTGCCTTGACACAATCTACATTTCTACAAAGTTGAATAAGGGAAACAGGACAATACACTATTCATCAAACTCTCATGAGGGAAGATACTAAATCCATAAGGGTTTTTAGATATGCAAGAATAAAGTAAAACATGTAACAAATTTAAAGACATATTACATCACAGTTTTGGCACCGTAGATCTTGTGGCTTCACATTGGCCTAATGTTTGGACATTCTTGTTTCAAAGTGCCATAGCCTATAATCATCCTAACCAAAGGCTCAGCCATACCCTTATTTACCACAGAGTAATAATTTTTAATTTTATGTAAATTAATTTATAAGAAAAATGTGCTACTTTTTGTTATTAAATGCATATGTTAAATTGTTCAAATTTATTACAGTTACTGACCAATCTTTATACAAAGCTAAAATAATAAAATACCAAGAAATTAACAACAAAAAAGAACTAAGGAAATAGATGGATGAAATGCATAAAAACATTTAAGTGCAATGAATCTTTAAAATACTAAAAGAGAACTAAAGAGAAATAAGATGTTAGCAATACAACATTAATAACATATAATTAAAGGTAAAGGTTTCCCCTTTCCAGTTGTGTCTGACTCAGAGGGGGGTGCTCATCTCTTTTTCTTAGCCAAGTGAGACACCTTTGTCCAAAAACATTTCCATAGTCATGTGGTCAGCATGACTGTATGCCAAGGCGCACAGAATGCTGTTACCTTCCTACCAAAGTGGTACCTATTTTTCTACTTGCATTTGCATGCTTTTGAACTGCTAGGTGGGCAGGAGCTGGGACAAGTAACAGGAGCTCACCCTGTCACATGGACCTTGGGTCTCAAACCCAGGCTATCAGCTTACCAGCTGGCAATCTCGGTGTCTTTAACCAATGAACCATTGTGCCCCAAAATATAATTAGTTAAGAGCTAAATTAAGCACTCTTCAAATATCAGTATATTAAGAAAAATGTCATAAACCATATAACATATTTTCACCTTGCTGCTTTCCTTACCAGTAATTCTTCCAAGGTGGCCTTCATAGAATTGGCCCACCAGGCCCCCAACATGTGCTCCAAGGCTCACCCCAATAAGGTGGATGGATGACTCTGGCACCCCCATAGCCTGAAGTTTGGGAAAAATAATAATTAAAATGCCCTCAAAACACACAGATACCCCCCCCAACAATCTAATCAATTGGTTCTTGGTTTTCTCTGGACTACATTGGATCCAGTAGTTTTTCAGGGTGTTCTACTTACCAGTAACTTGCGGATAAAACTAGAAATTTCCAGTCCCAATGTCATAACATTTTCCACTGCAGTAGGATAGGCTGCTGTGGCTCCCTGAACCCAGTCTACAGCAATCACATTGACTTTGGCTACCTCTAGGAAGGCTTGAATCAGTGCATTTATCCATGACGGTTTGGTGCCTAGTGCCCTAAAGAGAAATACAAGCAAGATAATGTGTGAGGGCATTTCCATTTATAAATAAAGGGTGAAGCCTAATTTGCAAGGTTTAATATCCAACAAATCATGAGACCCTCAATTTACAGTAAAGCTAATGGCTCAAGCTGTATTCAAAGCAGATATCTCAGCTTCCTGGAAACGTAAGTTCTTTTTCAAAATTTGGCTTATTCAACAGCATGTTCATAACCAAGATTTGTCTCTTTACTAGATAATAATGAAGCCATATACTGTATACAGAGATTTGTCAACTGCAGTATACAGAAGTCAAGGGTCACACCTGTGCCTAGGATTAAGATTCTAGAGTTTTTCCTTCCTCTTTCACTATTCAGTGGATACCTTGTTGGCTGCTTTGTGTTGACATAAAAGCTGTCTAGCCTAGGAACCACTGGTTCCTTCCTGACGACATTTCATTCATCTCTTGGAGAACATCCTTTTTTATATTCTTCTTCTTCTCTTCCTCTTATGGGTCTGGAAGTGCCAGATGTTCCTCCTTCCGTTTCTATTTTTCCCACCAGTCAGAATTTTCATTATTTCATGCATCTCTATCCATTGCTCCTTCTGTCACTTATCAGCAGGTAATGCAAATGTTTTAATCTCTTCTACTTCTGTTATGAGGAACCCTCTCCATTCCAGAACTCTCCCACCATCTTCAAATGTAGCAATTTCTGCTTCTCATTAGTCATACAAAATTCTCCCTCCCCTGTCGATAAAGAAGTCAGAACTGCTGACAGGTGAGTGGGAACTGCAGTAGAAGTGAATGCCGATGAAGAACAGGAGCTGCATGAGCACCATCTGGTAACTTCTCAAAATGGCCAGTAACTGGGTATCATTTTCAGCAAATGAAATATTCCAGCCTGCCCCTCCTGCATTAAGTCCAAAATATCTTCCAACTCAGATTCTTCTTTCCTTCACAGGGTGTGGGAGGTTTGAGGGAAGAGATGTGCAAAAGATAATGGGGGGTGGGCACAGCTTCCAGGGTTCAGAGAGAATGATGGAAAACTATGCTTTCAGTGTGAGGGGAAGCTGTAGGCAAAAGCTCACAAGAATGACATGTGTAGCTACAAAGAATGGTCCAACTAGTAGGACTTAGCTAGCAGTGCAGTGCCAGGAAAATGGAGGCAAGAGAGCCAGTTCTTAAGCATTTAGCAGCACACTGACGTTGGAGAGTCAGTCATTAATAATCAATCTAGTGGCTCTATTCTCTAATGTATGTACAGTATATTAATAGATATACTTTAATAGATTATACAGATTACTTTTCATTGTTAAAGCAATCCCAATTATCAAACCCATAATGTCAGCTCTTCAAGGTAGTCCAGACAAGAAACTCAAACCATGAATATTAACACAACCTTTATTGTAAGTTTACAATAACAGTGTCTAGCAAGTCTGAAAGCACTTCTTCCCTCCTTCACAGTTACTTTCCAGAAAACTAGGGAGGGCCCTTTCTGAAATGCTTCTTATGTCTCCCTTTCTTTCTGTGGTCTGAGATGCCTTTGGCATGACGGTTGTCTAGGCTGCGGCTCTTTCTCCTCTCTCCCAACATCATCCCCACATACAATTACACATAATGTGGAGGGCGTATGTTTATTTTTGAATGTTTGTACCTGAAACCATGAATGATTATTTTAGTTCCCAAGCTGGCATTGAATCCAACCTCCTGGATGTCCTCCTGTTGTGAAAGCAGCTGTCCACAGCTGGGATTGGAAAAGGGAAACAGAAGAAATCGAACTTGGAGATTTGTACCCCATAGTAAATGTGCAGATTGAAACTCAGCACATTCTTGATTTTTCATAGTATTTTTAGTCTCTGAAATGTAGCAATAACAATAATAAACATTAATAATAACAATAATAATAATAATAATAATAATAATAATAATAATAATAATAATAATAATAATAATAATAATAATAATAATAATAATAATAATAATATGTCAACATTAGGAGAGGCATCTTCCAAGGAAACTCATTTAAATCCTTATTATTTGTCACAGTTATGATTCCAGTTTCAGTGATTTTGAAGAAAACAAATCTTGACTATCAAACAGCAAAAAATGCTAATAAAATCTCACATGTTCTGTATATGGATGATCAGAAGCTTTACAGAAAATCAGAAGTGAAATCCAGCCATTGACGAACACTATAAGATTTTTAGCACAGATATAGCAATGGAATTTGGCCTAGAGAAATGTACCTACAGTAGCAATAAATTGGGGTAAATGGAATTGAAATGCTGAATGGCTAAACATTAGAAACCATCATAGAACATAGAATAACAGAGTTGGAAGGGACCCTGGAGGTCATCTAGTTCAACACCCTGCTCAAGCGGGAGCAAATATTAGCCTCTACCTGGGTTCAAACTCACAGCCTCCATCAGGATGAAGCCTACGGGTATCTGGGCATTTTACAGTTGGATAACAGCCAAGCACGGACAAATTAAAAGGTTGATTGGTAAAGATTACATCCAAAGAGTGAAAGAACTGCTTAAAGACTAAGTTGAACAATGGAAATGCAATCAAAGCTGGGCCATACCTGTGATATAATAAATTGATGGATTATTAACTGAACACAAGCTGAACTGGATAGTTTGTAGCAAAAAAGCAAGAACAACAATGACTATCACTATGAATTATATCCCTATAGTGATATTGATAGATTATGCATGCCCAGCAGAAATAGGCACAGAGGTTTACTTCAAGTCACATAAAGAGTGAAAGAAGAAAAACATACATTGGCTGATTATGTAAAGGACAACCAAGAACAAGGATTAGAATCATAGAGTTGAATGGGCCATTTAGCATATCAAATCTAAGTCTCTACTCAGTACAGGAATTCAAATTAAAGTAACCCCAATAATTTAACCTCCACAGGAAAACATTTAATGATGAGGCACCCACAACTTCTTTGGGTAAATTGTTCTTCTGTCAACGTTATTGAACATTCTCAGTTCCTTCTTTCTCTTCTTTCAGGATTTAGTTTCTATTCCTGATCATCCTTATTATGTTTCTCTGATTCTATAAAAGTTTATCTCTAGTTTATTTGTTCTACAAGGCCAAAAAAGAAAAAAGAAAGAAGCTATATTCCACTTAATTTAGCATGATAGACTGGAGAATAATGAGAAGGTAAAGTTTATCAGGATAATTCCTAAAACTGTAACCTTAGAAATTAAGTTAACTAAAATTTTCTTTCTTGAGACCCTCAATTTTTCTTATACAATTGTTCAGATCCTCACATGAATCCAGCTTTTGCTGAGTGAATAATTTCTAAGCTCAGATGACTGTCAAAATACTAGCATTCACATTGAAAGTACTGAAAGTAATCTTACAATTGAAACATTTAATGCCTCTTTCCCAAGTGGGTAATTGCATTCATGGCTATCAGGCCTTAGTAGTCTTAGGAGAATTACCTTTGTTCATCAGCATCTGGAGATACTGATGAACTGAGCCACAACTGAAGGCATGATATGTATGCATGTATGTATGCATACATGTATGTAGAATGAATGAATGACCCTCAAAAGTAAATAGACACGTTTATCTTTTTTCCAACTAGTATCCTCAATGTAAGTGCAGAAAGCTATTAATTCAAATCCTTGTAAGACTGGTTTAAATGTTTAAAACAGGGTTGTCAAACTCACAGCCCATGGGCTGGATGTGTCATGCCCTGGCCACACCCAAACCCAGTTTAGCGAAGGAGAAAAAAGTCCTGAAAAAAGTCATGTAACACAGCCGTGATGACGTGAGTTTGACACCCCTGCTTTAAAATATACCCTTTCATAAGTTCACATCTAATTAGTTCTCATGAATATGAAACCTATCACTATTACTTATATCTGTTTCTGTTTTATTATTTGAAAGATAAGTTGTTACCATAACATTAAAACTGAGAGAAAAGAATGTTCATTTTCATTTGTTTCTATTCCTCTATTAAAAAGAGAATTGAATCCATATAACTAAAAGCCCCCAAATATTGTTCCTTTTGCATACATTTCTCTCTGCCACAGTGTGTCCTGCAAATTAGAATATTCTGAGTTTTGCTGTCCCAAATATTTCATGGTCCTCTATGAAGAATTTTGCAAAAAGTGTGTGCATGGCTTGTACTGTATGTGTGATGGAGTGTTGTCCAATCTTATTTCTGTGTCCTTGATTTTAGAGGCTTTTGCTGTTTATTAAAGTTCATCCACTTTACAGAATTTGGAATTTCTTGCCTCATCCCTTTTTGTTTTTTGACACCCTGAATCATTAGCTGTCGTCAATAAAAGTGGCCACCTCACTGGCAAAGCTTTTAAGAAAAGAGATTTGATACATTCATTGTCAGGAATCCATCTTCTTGCATCCTTCCATTGCAAAAGCTTTCTAATGATTTCTGCTTCTTTCCAGGTATGGCTCCATAACAACATTATTATCTAACAGTTATTACATTTGTTCAGGACTGTAGTGAGCAACTTCCCAAAAACTATTTGAAAAGCAGTACAGTAGTTACTTTTATCAGAGCAATGTTTTTTCTTTCTTCAGCCAGACTTGCTTTTACATAATCTTTTCATCTAAGCTTTTCACCAATTTACCCAAATATATGTTAAATTTGAAATTGCTCAGAGCTTTTTATAATTTTGTTTAAAAAATGGTGCTTGCCATCTGAATAAGTTGACCCTCTACTTAACTATCACCCATAATTTCCTTACCTGCGAAGATGAAAAGCAGTTGTACCATGAGTACTAAGGCCAGCCATCTTCTGAGATTCATATTCATTCTTGCAGGACTTTTTAGTGGATGATGAAATCCAAAGTAAATGAAACAGTGTATGAATTCCAGTCCTTCTTCTTGTTTATTTTTTTTAAATGTGGTCAATTATCCAGATGCTCTTAGATTTTGGGATGAGAGAAGAATTGGGATGTTCATCTTTCTTTGCCTGCAATACCATTTGTGGAAAGAGAATGTATTCAATTGCAGGAATATGCTAGGAGGAGGAGTTACAAGCCCTGTTTTCTCTTTTGTTTTCAAGAATGGTTTCTTTTCAATAGCTCTCTGTTTAGTTTGCTGGACAAACACGGATGAATCCAAGCCTCATAACCATCTGGGCAAAGTATCAAAGTACTATTTACCATCTCCTCTTCAAAGACAGGGATGACTGGCAATTGATTGGAGATCTGAAACCAAGGTTATGGGTTTAGGTCAGTTGGTGTAAAGAATGTTGTCTGGATACACAGTTCTACTGCATTCCCTTTGTAGTTGCTAGAGTACAAGAGATTAATGGGGAAGGGGGAATTGGTTTTTTGGAGTTTGGGAGAAGGCTAAGACACAGATTAACACAGTTGGAAGAGACCTTGTAGGTCGTCTAGTCCAAACCCCCGTCTAAGCAGACCCTACGCCATTTTTAACAGAATGCAGTCCAGTCTATTCTTGAAAGTTTCCAGTGATGAAACTCCCACAACTTCCGAATGCAAGCTGTTCCATTAGTTCATTGCTCTCACTGTCAGAAATGTTTTCCTTATTTCCAAGTTGAACCTCTCTTTATTCAGTTTCCATCCATTATTTCTTGTCTGGCCTTCAGGTGCTTTGGAAAATAGCTTGAACCTCTCCTCTCTGTGGAGCCCCTCAAATATTGGAACACTGCTATCATGTGTCCCCTGGCCCTTCTCTTCACTAGACTAGCCATGCCCAGTTCATGCAACCATTCATCATATATTTTAGTCTCCAGTCCCCTAATCATCTTGGTCACTCTTCACTGCACTCTTTCTAGAATCTCAACATCTTTTTTATAGTGTGGTGACCAAAACTGGATGTAGTATTCTAGGGGTGGTCTTACTAAGGCTTTATAGTGTGGTAACAGTACCTCACTTGATCTTGATTGCATCCCTCTGTTAATGCAACTTAGGATTGCATTAGATTTTTTGGCTGCTGCTGCACACTGCTGGCTCATATTTAGCTGGTTGTCCACTAAGACTCCAAGATCCCTCTCACAGTTACTGCTATTGAGCCTGGTTTCACCCAGTCTATATGGGTACTTTTGATTTTTCTTGCCTAAGTGTAGAACTTTACCTTTCTCTACACTGAATTTCATTTTGTTACGTATGGCCCAGTGTTCTAGTCTGTCAAGATCCATCTGGATCTAGAGCCTATCATCTAGGGCCATGATATTGAACCTATGGCACATGTGCCAGAAGTGGCATGCAGAGCCATTTCTGCCGGCACATGAGCCGTCGCCCGAAACAGATCCACTGCGCATGTGCGCGCACCTCCCACCAGCCAGCTGATTGTTGGGTATCTGCCGTGCATGTGCAGGGGGTGGGTGGGAGGTGCACGTGCATGCGCAGAGCTGTGCACCGCACATGGGGGTGTCATGCGTGCATGCGCAGGGGTTGGGGGGTTGCACGTGCATTGCATTATGGGTGCAGGCATGTGCGCGTGTGTAAGTGCACATGCGCACTTTCGGCATGCAACAACGAAAAGGTTAGCCATCACTAATCTAGGGTGTTAGCTATTCCTGCCAGCTTAGTATCATCTGCAAATTTGGTAAGTTCCCCTTCTATTCCCTCATTTAAGTTGTTAATGAAGATATTGAAGAGTACTGGGCCTAAGAGGGAACCTTGTGGCACCCCACTGCTTACTTCCCTCATTGTAGACTTAGACCCATTAAGAACTACTTGTTGAATGCAGTTTGCCAGCCAGTTGCGAGTCCATCTAGTGGTGGTGCTGTCTATTCCACTTTTTTTCTAGCTTACCAAGAAGTAGGTGGTGGTCTACTTTGTCAAATGCCTTGCTGAAGCCTAAGTATATTATGTCCACAGTATTTCGCTGGTCTACTAAGCCTTGTAGGTCTTGGATGCTTTGAATGGTGGGTATAATTAACAATTGATACAGATAATTACTCCACATTCATCACCCATTTCAATAGGACATTATTTGTTCATTCATTGATTGTCATGATTTATATCCTACCTTTATATCCATCAGATCACCTAAGAATTGAAATAAAAATAATAAAACGGTACCTTCAAAGTCATATCAAGTTGGTTCAGACTGGCTCAACAGTATTAACTGTGAGAAGGATCTAGGTGTTCTAACAGACCGCAACATAAGTATGAGCTAGCTGTGTGCTGCTACTGCCAAGAAGGCCGGTGCATTAACAGATTTATTATCTGTAAGCCACCTAGAGTCACTGTGAGCGAGTAGGTGGCTTTATAAATGATCTAAAACAAACAAACAAGGGATAGCATCAAGATCACAAGCTTTATATTGCACCAGTGAGGTCAGACTTGGAATACTGCTTTTGGTCACCACAAAACAAAAAAGATGCTGAGCCCCTAGAACAGGGCTGTCAAACTCCCGGGCTGCGGGCCAGATGTGTCATGTGCTGTCCACGCCCATGCCCGGTTTAGTGAAGGGGAAAAAAGTTCCAATATGTCACATGATGCTGCTGTGATGACGTGAGTTTAACACCCCTGAACTGGAAAGTGTGCAACAAAGATGATAAGGGATCTAGCAGTGGTGGGATTCAAATTTTTTTACTACCAGTTCTGTGGGCGTGGCTTGGTGGGCGTGGCGGGGGAAGGATACTGTAAAATCTCCAGTCAGAGGTGTATTTATCAGTTCTCCGAACTACTCAAAATTTCCACTACCGGTTCTCCAGAACTGATCAGAACCTGCTGAATGCCACCTCTGGGGTCCAGAGGCTAAATTGTATGATGAACCATTGTGGAATTGGATGTGTCTTGCCTATCAAAGAGGATTAGGGAGGACATGAAAGGTGTCTTCCAGTACTTGAGGAGCTGTCATAGACTCTGAACCGTGGGCTGTTCCCTTGCATGAGCCTTGGTGTGGGTCAGTATGGGTTCTGTGAATAAATTGTACCTGGAGCTACATAGGTATTAGAATGTTAGGTTTTCTCTGTACTGGTTTGTTGGATTGCTACTACGGAGATCTTCTTTGCATGAGCTTAATGTTGTTAAATGAAACATTCATTATAAATTGAATGAGCAAGCGAGGGGAGAGGAGAGGAGCAACGGCTGCGGCGTTTAGGAAATGTCATACCATCCGGCAAATTGAGAAGAGTTAACAAACCGGGCAGATTGCTCTTTGAGCAGGTTGGGGCTGCTCTCCGCTGATCTTCGCTCTCTACTGTGGTCTACAGAGGACTAGCAAAGTTCAAAGAGGCGCAGAATAATATTTCATACGAAACATTTCCTGGACGATCGGGCAAAGAGGAAGAGACGACCAGTTTGTTTGGTCACTTCACCCACTTTTACTTCCGATATTCAGTATTCAATACCGAATATGACTGTTTGGATATGTCACCTGTGTCCTCTCCTGTGGGCAGCAACCGCGCTCTGTGTTGTGAAAGGTAAGGAAGTTCTCCCTTTGCTGCCCCACCCCACTCCCCGGCGCCGTTATTTTCCGCCTCCGGGCTCCGATCTTGGCTTGGCTGGCCGAAACGGAGTCGGGTTTCGGCGGGGCCTTCTTACAAACGAGCCTCTCCCTGTGTACAAGAGGTTGTTTGATAGGGGTCCCGTCCGTTTTGGCGACCCAGGCTGCCTCCTCGGATGCCAGGTTAGTCAGGGCACAAACTTTTAAGGGAAAAAAAAAAGAATACAAGTATGTTGTGGGGATTTTATGATGCACCTGAGATGGCATTGACGACAGGGCAAACTTTTTAGTCCTTCCGCTTCTCGAGGACTGAAACGTTCCCAAAGATCAAATCCGGGGGGCACTTACAACTCTAGCACTTCTAACGCCCTCCCCACAGCAGTTCTGGAGGGCCGATTACAAAGCTGAGAATGACAAGAGTCCACTGGAACCACAGCTCACGTTCTGTTACATTGCGTCTTCTACAAGAATCCAAGGATTAGTTTAATAATATGTTACCTGGCAAAATATCCGTGGAATTCTGATCTCTTTTATGGATAGCGATTACTATCAGGTCAATAGGATACCGTTTCTTTGAATGTAGCGGAATTCTGCTTTACTGGCTGTAAAATTAGCCAGACTTGGCCACTGTTGTTCTGTTATTCTATTATCTCAGCACTAATTACACATTACTTGTTCTGCTCTTTATTTTATTTATTTTATTTCAGTGTTTTAATTTTTTATTTTGATCTGTGCCGTAAAAAAATGGTAAGACCACGCGTCCATTTTCTCATGCCTCCCCCCACCCCCCCCAGCAAGGGAGCGTTCAGGGTTGCGGTTCACCCATTGAGGCGCCGACTCCGGAGTGGTGCTACAGTCAAGGGGTGAACCTGCAGGGCCGGCGCCTTGAACGCCCCCCTGCCACCTCTTAGGATCCCCAAGGGGGCCAGCAGAAGGGTGCTAAGAGGCGGCAGGGGGTGGCGCGTCGAACACGCCCGTGGCGGCATGTAAGGTGCCACCGCTTCCGCATTGGGGGCTCCGGCTCCGGAGCAGTGCTACTCAATGGGTGAAACTGCAGGGCCGGCGCCTCGAACACCCCCCTGCCACC